>NC_035108.1:305749351-306124351 GCF_002204515.2 Aedes aegypti
AGGGAAGTTCAAGCAGGAGTCTGAGATCGGGGATGCTCAGACACTGATCGCATTAAAGACTTGGATGTCGTCCAAAGTGGACCGACAGTGAAGAGCAATCTAAGTCAATCGAGCTTTTCAAGAGCACGGATCTGGAGAACCAAATATCCGTTAAAGCTGAAAACTAAATCGATTGGTCACTAGCTAGTGGTGACCAATCGATTGGGTTTTCAGCTCAAACGGATGTTTGGTTCTCCAGATCCGTGCTCTTGAAAATTTGAACTTTGGCTTCGAACAAACAATTTATATGTAATAAGAACGTATAGGACCTTCCAGGAGAAATGATTAGAAGAATTTCTAAAGCGTTCTCTGGTGGAATTCTTCAAGAGAATTCTAAGCTATTCGATTGAGATACTTCGAGAAATTTGCTGGTGAGATCAGGAAATCTTTTAATCCCAGGACGAACTCAGTAAAAACTGGTAAAGGAGTTCTTAAAGAAACCACTGAAAAGTAAGAAAATAATTCGTGAAGAAATTCCCGTAGTAATTCTCAGAGAAATATCTTCAAAGCACATGGTTGAATAACTAAAGAATCACAAAGGACATTCCTTGTGAGTTTTTTGCTAGAGTTTTAGAAGTATTTTTTACTGGATTGCAAAAAGAATGAAACGCTTCTGTAACGAAAATTGAAGTTTACAAATATCACTGATGTGCCGCGGTATGAGACAAAATAACAAATAAATAAAATCAAAACAAGTCTGTTAAAACTACGAAATTTGTGAAAACCTTGATTATTGCGACCGACATTACTTCTGTAAAATCCTAGCTACGTCAATGGTGCTTTCTTTCTCAACAATATGCCGATATAGGGTTTTAGAGCTAGTAATAGACCATTTATTAGCTGAGGTTACCTTTCGCTGTTTTTTTGTAATGATATCGTAAAAGAATTTTCTCCACCGGAGCAAAAACGAATCTCAGATACAAGATCCACAAAAGATACCTCACACAAGTCTAACACTACTACACATATTCAACGATGTTACAATAGTAAATTGAATCAATGCATCGAATGAAGAAAATCAATTCCCTCTATCTTAGGTGCTCCATCGATTATAAAAAAATCATCAATTCTTGTATCCTTTTTGGCGTACCGTCCCAACTGAGACAGAGCCTATTTCTCAACTCTGTGTTTTTGAGATAATTACCACAGTCATTAACTGAGAGCGTTTTTTAACAATTGACCATTTTTGCATTTGTACTTATTTGTGTCTAGGATCGATTCTCGGTCGGTCCAGGATCTTTTCGTAATGAAAATTTCCTTGACTTCCCTGGGCATAGAGTATCATCGTAGGGGAAGACGGGGTAAGACCGCCCGCCTAAGCATATTAATTCGTATGTCAAAATCAAGAATTAATAAATCCTTTTTCAACGCAGCATGTCGTTTTTTGAAGCCTTAGGCATGATCAAAAAATACCACAGGTGTTGTATTTGTAAAAAAATATTTATTTCTTGACGCTTGAAAAAGTGATGTCTTATCACGATTATTTTTAGCGACGGGGTAAAACCGCCCACCCACGGGGTAAAAGCGACCACCACAATTTTTGTACACAATTTTGCGAAAAAATATATCGATTCCCCATGATTCTAAGCAGTATAATGTTTTATTAATTCTACATTGATTAACGGGGATATTGAAACATTTTTAGGGTTAATTAATTAAAAACACTTAGATGTTTACTTATTTTAGCCTCCATACACCCATATTTTGGAAAAATATACGGATTTTGCTTGTTTTTATAACAAAATTGATTTCATTTTACTTGAATAGAAATGTAAATCGTAGTTACAACTTTTTAAATGGTTTAGACATTTTATTTGGTATAAATTAGGGGTGGCGGTCTTACCCCAGCAACAGTGGTCGGTTTTACCCCGTTTGCGCAATTTTTGCAACTATGGCCTCATTTCAAAGCTAAATATTTACAACTCATATTTCACTTCACTGAAGCATATTTTACATTTCTGTTGATGCATGGACGGGTAATTTGTTATGTTTTTAGAAAAAAATCCCTTCCGAAATGCTTAAGTGAGCATGTGTTAAATTTAGATCAAATTCAATATTGACAAGCAGAAACTTTGTTTTTGATATTTGTTATGAAAAAATTAATGTAAATATCATCCTTAATGGTTTGGAATGTCAAAAATCTTGTGTTTATTGAAAGTGCTTGGTGAACTTTTAAGAAAATCTCCATTTTCATGCCAAACTGAAGGTGGTCCGTCTTACCCCGGCGGGCGCTCTTACCCCGTCTTCCCCTACCTGCCACACGATATACGAGTACGAATATGGCAACTTTGGTAAAGAAAGTTCTCAGTTAATAACTGTGGAAGTGTTCATTGAACACAAAGCTACGGCTATCTGGGCTCCTAACTGACTACTCGAGATAAAACATAAAAAATTGCCCTTTTAAGGTGATGCTACACTTTTTAAGGGGTCATTCGATATTCAACTGAGTGTTGCAATACTTTTTCAAACGATTACGTTCTTAAATATAAAGGGTAGTGTATGTTTAAAACTAAAAATTTAAAAAAAACTTATTCTATTTCTTCAGTTACTCCGTACGCCTTGGAGAAACGGATTTGTCAACACCAATCGACTGCATAAAGTACATTGACGGAGAAGAAGAATGCGCTGAGCCACCTCAGGATATCCTGGCGGAAAAATTTATCAAACATCCCAAATACAGCCCTAGTCAGAAAAAGAATGACATTGCATTGATTAAGCTTGCCAGCCCAGCACTATTGAATGACAGTAAGTAAAGGAAACAGTAAAAAATATTAACATAACGGATTTCACACATCTTCCCGCAGACGTACGTCCTATTTGCTTGCCACTAGAAGAAGTATTGGGGAACATCGCGCAAACAAAAATGCTGGTATCCGGATGGGGCTTCACGGAAAACGATACGGAATTTTCCAATCAACTGCGTTTTGCTTACGTGCCAATTGTCGATCCTCGGCAGTGCAATGAATCTCTGGCCCTGTCGAGCAATGTTTTGACCGTAGATGAAAGTCAGCTTTGTGCCGGTGGCGGAAATGACAAAGCAGACAACTGCCAAGGAGACTCCGGAGGTCCGCTGAAGTATTTCGGAAATGGGAAGTATGTGATTCACGGAGTTGTCTCGTTTGGGCAGGCAACTTGCGGTGTGGTAAGCGAGCCCGGTGTCTATACCAAAGTTGAGCATTATTTAGAATGGATCATTGATAATT
Source organism: Aedes aegypti (assembly GCF_002204515.2). Lineage (NCBI taxonomy): Eukaryota > Metazoa > Arthropoda > Insecta > Diptera > Culicidae > Aedes > Aedes aegypti. The sequence goes on from NC_035108.1 coordinate 305,752,594, forward strand.
TGCAATAGTTCTTAAAATAAAGTATAAAAGAAGTTAATCGTTCAAATTATTTGAGTGCTTCGAAAAGCCCATGTAACAGGTGTTCAATAAAAAATGAAAATGATTTCAATAGCTTTCTGTATTGAAGAAAAGAGCGTTTTTTTTTTCTCCGAGAGCTCTCTAGACTTCCGAAAAATGAGTGCCATGTTTCTTTTCGCTCGGGTGCTGTCAGTTCAATCGAAGATGGCGTCGAAACAACTAAGCACCCCGCGAGCGTGCTATACGGTTTTACGAAACGCCGTACTGCCGGAAAAAAAGGCTCTCCCTACAGTACTGGGAGTGTACCAAATTAATTGGCGGGCCAGGGATACGAAGCAATTGACCACGAGGATCCCGAATTGTATCCGGAAGATGGACGTCAGTGCCGTCCACCGCTCTTGTGAGAGCATCGCGATTAAGTTGCGTCGTACGGTTGCGCAGGGGAAAAAAAGCCACTATATCTTGAAATGAAGTGTAGGTACATATCGAGATTTTATGATTGGTTTTGAGTAGATATAGCTACCGTGATGGAAATGTTAATCGACATGTATCCTAGAGGCAAGTTTTTTGTTTATTTTAATATTTTGAGCTTGGAAAATTCATTTCAACATATCATTACTCAGATTAACGATTATTTGCTAAACTATTGATTCATCCTTTTGATGATTTGTGATAATTCATTATTACTTATTAGCAAGGTTTCAACTACAGAGTAATTTTCCTTTAATTTTTTATGACGATTTGATACCAAAATTAAGAAAAATAAACTAAAGAAGCTTGATTTCATACTTTGGATACCAATTATTAACTGTAACACAATTCAAATTCTATTTTTCAGATTCGGGTCTTTTAGAGAAAAAAAAACAAATGTTTATCAAATCCAGTACCTGACGAACTGATGTTTAACAAAAATCAACCACATTATTAGGAAAACGAAAACACAATGCATCAATAGGAAAAGAAATGAAATAATGCTGTAAGATGAAGAACAATGTTAATGAGATCAAAGAAAATTTTCAACAACGGAACAAAAACGGGTTATTTCATAGTTGCATGAATTTGTTTTTTTTTTTTGCTAAGTATCATGTTTTAATTTTATGAAATATTTATATTATTGATCATGTTTTAATAAGATTTATTTACAGCACGAATGGAAGTTGGAAAATATTAGAACTAATTTAAAGGAAATTCATTTAAGTATATTTTGATCTCCTATTGACGTGGATTATCAAGGCAATACCAACGTATTACGAATACAGCTTGCTGCTACAGAAACATGGAGAAGAAATTTGTAATTAACGAATCAATTTTGTAATAGGATAGTCAATCTATTTAGTTTATATTTGTTATTTTTGAGTAGAAGAGAAAGGCAATGTAGAGAATGAGATATATTTGGATGTGTTTGTAACAATCTTGAAATTGATCTATAGTAGGCATTGATATCAAAGTAAACCAGTAGGTCAGTTTTGTGACGGATTTTGAAGGATGAAGTTCAAATAAAAAAAAAAACTGAAAAGAAAAATATTTAATTATTGCGCTGGATTTGAAAATTTAAGAACTGTTGGAACGGTCACGACAGGACACAATCCCTATTTACCCTGCTTTCTTACGCATTCAAAAGCAGTAACAAGTGCATTAAAAAGTAGTCGCAAATATTCAATACTGTGTATCTCAGAGCATAGTGGATCCTTTTGACACCTTCTTTCGATCAAATCATTTCATCAAATATTGAATAAACATAAAAAAATATTCAAAAAATATGTAGGCTTAAGATAAATGCAACAAGGTTTAAGCATAAAAAACGAAATCTTGCACGAAATGACAACTTTAAAGTGTCTTTTGAAGCTTCGATTTTTTATATTGAGCCCACGCTAAGCCTGCTCAACGCAGCACATGTGTAAAAACTACACAGAATGAGGCAACCAATGCAGGACTCTCTGGCTGAGTGAAAATTCTGTGTAAGTCGCACTCATGCTGTGTGTAGCCGATGTGTTGGCCTTCGGCTGTGCGGGATTCGATAGAAATGGAACTGTCAATCTCTCCCGCTCGGCAGCAAACAGTTGGCCGTTGGTAAGATGGGGAGTTTTCTGTGATTTTTTCAGGCGAAAAGCCGGAAGATGGTCGCAAATGTGGAAGCTTTTTCCTCATTTGCTTCCGCTTCGGCTATTCGAATGAAAAAATCTCTGAAAACTTGAAAATTTGAATGTTTTTTTTTATGTTTTCAAAAGCAAAACAAAAATGGAAGCGAATTCCGCATTCCAAGCGTTCCTCCTCTGTGCGCATTTCACTCATTCGGTTTGTTTACCACCGTTTGCTCAAAACTGTGTACAGCCCCTTTTGCACAGAATCTGTGCTGCATGAAGAGAGGCTGATTTTGTGTACTCGGCACTCATTTCTGAGCGTGACAAGTTTAGCGTGTGAGCAAAACTTGTGTCAAACAAAATAAGAAGAAAATGAAAATACGTGTACTTCATAAATCACGAAAGAAGGACTCCAAAACTATAAATTAATGCTCTAAAGTCAGTGCGCATCGTACCTTCGTGCTGTGCGTACACGAATTCTCTCTGCTCTTGGAAGTTTTCTTAAAAACTACCTAAAGCAATAAAACAGTACTTTTCAGTGCTACAAAAACAGTACTTTTCAGTGCTAAAATTAAAAACGGTACTTTTCAGTGCTACTAAAACAGTACTTTTCAGTACTATTTTTTCTACTATTGATCCCTTTACGATCCTTGTTTGGACCCGTGCCTTCGATTTTTCGTTGGACCCGTTGGCGAAAGCTAACGGTGGTAATCCTTCTTGGACACCGTCTTGGGAAAAAAAACCTTTCGAAGGTCACGTCTTCTTTCGTTTATTAACCAAACATGGTATCAACAACAAACAAAAGGAAGGGTGAATCTCTAAATTCACTACTTCCTTCCAAAAAAGTGGGTTTTAAAACTGTCACTACACGTGGCAAGAATGGAAGAAAGGACGTTTCCCCAGAATGCGAACTTTCTTCCAAGGGTGAAATGAATAATTGTATCGAAATGAGCAATCAGTTCGATGCTCTAGACAAATTTTCCGAACACCAAATCGAAGCAGCCTCTAGCCCAGGCTCTTTGATTCAAGTGAGGAAGCAAAGAGTGCCGCCTATCGTGGTCAGTTGTTCCGAATTTGCGGGATTTAGGCAGGAGATCTTGAACTCCATTAGGGGAATCAAGGTTTCCTTCCAAATCGCAAATAAAGGAGACTGTCGCGTTTTGCCGGAAACTCTTAAAGATCGTGAACTTCTCAAACATCTTGAAGAGAAGAAGCACAATTTTTTTACTTATGACGACAAAACTGAACGTTTGTTCAAAGTTGTCTTGAATGGTCTCTCAAGTGACTATAAATCACCTGAAGAGATCAAAAATGGAATAAATGATACACTCGGATTTTGCCCAGTCCAAGTAATCATTATGAAAAAGAGAACCCAATCTGGCATTGTTCGGAAAGGGCTTTCTCAAGAATCTTATTTAGTTCACTTTAACAAAAAAGAACTAAATAATATTAAAGCTTTAGAAAAAAGCAAAACTTTTGTTTGATGTCCGTGTAACATGGGAACATTTCCAGAAACCTGGAGGAAATTACCAGAACCCCACTCAGTGCCGTCGGTGCCAAAAGTGTATGGGTCATGGTACAAAAAATTGTCGCATGGATGCTAAATGCATGATTTGCGGAGGTTCTTCTCACGCCAAAGACGTCTGTCCAGTGAAGGAAGATACCACCAAATTCATATGCTGTAATTGGGTCCTAAAATGTTTAATGAATTCTCGTTTTTATTCAATAATAGGAAAGAGCATGTTCTTGAAACTACTTTAGCAAGTTTTCCCGCTCAAATAACGGCTATATCATTTTTTAACTTCAATTTTAAAAATGGTTCCAAATATCAACCTTGACACTTGTGATCTTGTTTGACATTCACTTTTTCGACAAAAATGCCACAGGGCATATAGTTTTAACACTGGGGTTGTTCCTATCTGACATTTCGGAAGGGACACGGAAAACAAAATATACCCAAAATTCGAGTTTAAACCAAGGGGTGTGACAAAATCTCAAAAATCATAAAAAAAATGTTTTTTGTGCTTAAACCAATGAAAATCATTTAAAAATTGAGTAAACATGTGTTTCTGCCCTAAACTTAAGCGTTTGGTAATAAAATTGAGACAGGGCTTTAGGACCCTATTGCGGGGCTAACCATAAGTCCAATTTTTGGAATTGTCCTTCACGCAAAAAGGTCATTGAGGCTCGTGCCAGGCAGATGAAAGATAATATCCGTTACGATAACGGTCGTTTCCGGAATTTGCCTGGTAGAGTATCGAACAATGCTCATTTTTCAGTTAACGATCGCTTGATCATGAATCATACCCATCAGGAAGATCATAATCATGCTCATTCACAAACTAATTTTAATCCGTCGGGTAGCCGTTCGAATCTTTCTATTTCGAATGTATCTACCCACGGTAAATCCTTTGCCGATATCGTAGCAGGAAATTCGAACTCCTCCCCTGTTCGATCCATGGGTACCCATTCTACTTGTTTCAAATCAAATGGAAAAAAACCCTACCGCCACAGGTAATTCCGCTTCTTCGTCTACCGAAAATTCCAATGGGAAATCATCAGATGATATGTCTGCCTCTGATTTTAATTTTCTAACTAAACAATTGAATCTAATGATTGATGCAATGTTCAAAGCCACCACTATGACTGAAGCAGTCCAAGTCGGTGTAAAATTTACAAATCAAATTGTTATTGGATTACGTTTTTCTAATGGATCCAAATAATAATTTAAATATTTTAAATTGGAATGCTCGTTCTCTGAATGGTAAAGAGGGCGAGCTGTTTAATTTTCTTACGGTTAATAACGTGCATATAGCAGTTATTACCGAAACGTATTTAAAACCTGGATCTAAACTCAAAAGAGATCCTAACTTTTTTGTTTATCGTAATGATCGACTTGATGGGGCATGTGGGGGAGTTGCAATCATCATTCATAGGCGTATAAAACATCAACTGTTTTCATCATTTGAAACTAAAGTTTTTGAAACTTTAGGTGTTTCTGTTGAAACACAGTTTGGTAAATATACTTTCATAGCAGCCTATTTGCCTTTTCAATGCTCTGGGCAGCAAGTTAATTTAATCCAAACTGACTTGCGTAAATTGACTCGCAATAAGTCAAAATTTTTTGTCATTGGTGACTTTAATGCCAAACATCGGTCATGGAATAATTCTCAAAGTAATTCCAACGGCAGAATTTTATTTGATGAGTGCTCTTCAGGATATTTCTCAATTCAATACCCTGATAGCCCCACATGTTTTTCCTCTTCTAGAAATCCATCTACGATTGATTTGGTCTTAACCGACTCTAGTCATCTTTGTAGCCAACTGATTACTCATGCTGATTTTGATCCTGATCATGTCCCTGTTACATTTCAAATATCCCAAGAAGCGATTATTTATTTATTTATTTATTTATTTAATGACACAATATAATAACACAAATAACCTACTAACGGTTTTCCAAGTATATGTTACTATTTAACATTAATGCCGATGCACAAACTAGTTATGAAACAAACTTAAACAATTCTTGAAAGCAATATAATTTCTCTCACACCTACACATTCTCGGTAACTCATTCCAGCCTTTGATTGCACGATGGCGAAACGAATCTTTCAGATCACCAGAAAGACATCTAGGCACAATTAATAAAGGTGCTCTCGTGGATCGTGCATATGAAAAGAAATTTTCTAGATACAATGGAGGATCATTTAAGATTTTGAAAGTTTGCGTACAGATTCGAAGTTTTAAATGGCTAGCGAAACTTCTACCAAGTATCGAGTTTGCATATCTGGATACGTGATCAAATTTTCCGAGGTTAAAAACATATCGAGTAACAGTGTTGAAGGCTAGTTGCAGTTTACGTAGATTTTTCATCGAAATAAGCGAGTATAAAATATCTCCATAATCGAACAGCGGAATAATTAATGATCTAGCAAGTAGAAGTCGTGTGTGTTGCGGAGTGCTACTTCTTACAACAACAAGAGAATGAAGAGCCTTATACACTTTATTACATACAGCATTGACTTGGTCATTCCAATTTAATCTGCAATCCATTATTAATCCGAGATTCTTTACAGTATCTGAAAATTCAATGGCATCGTTGCCTATCTTAATTTTGAAAGGGCATGTAATTGTAGTACGCTTATTTCTAAATATAATCGCTTGTGTTTTACTCGAGTTCAATACTAGTCCGTTCCGTTCACACCAGTTTAAAATGTTCTGAATATCTGAGTTAATTTTTTCTATACTATTTTCTAGACTGTTTATTGTATCTGATATATACAGTTGACAATCATCAGCATACAAGTGAAATTTGCAAAAAGACAACTTCATTGGTAGGTCGTTAATATACATCGAGAAAAGAAGCGGACCTAGGATTGACCCTTGGGGTACTCCACAGGGAACAGAAATTTTCTCTGATCTGGTGTGATTAAAATCAACGTATTGTGAACGACACGACAGATAAGAGTTTATCAGCTTAGCCGATAGAATATCAAATTTGAAAATATGTATAAGTTTGTTGCAAAGTAAACTGTGGCTAATTGTATCAAAAGCTTTGCTAAAATCGAGTAATGCCATAATCGTAACCATCTTTTTGTCTAACGCTTCTCTTATATCGTTTTCAACCTTAATCAATGCAGTTATCGTGCTACAAGATTTACGATATCCTGATTGAAAAGGACTCAATAATTTCTTTCTTGCCAGATATTCATTCAACTGCTTTGAAAGTATCGATTCAAAAATTTTGGACAAGGCACATAGAATGCTGATCGGGCGAAATTCTTTTTCAGTGGTAGGATTATCAACCTTTCCTATTGGTATTATTTTTGCAACTTTCCAATCGGCAGGAAACTCAGAACAAGTTATACAGAAATTGATTAGATGTGTGATATAAGGCAAAGTTGCAGGTAAAGATATTTTTAAAACATTCAAGGAAATAAGATCATCTCCAACGGAATCACACGATGCAGAAACAAATTCTTGGAGTACCTCATCATTAGTTACCCCACGGAATGAAAACTCAGAATGTGATTCAACAAATTCGACTGAATTTTCTACAAATGTGATAGGTATGTAATGTGATACAAAGTAATTGTTTAACGTTGTTGCGTTTACATCGCCACCGCCCATTTTTGTATTAGTTTGTTTGAGACCTAAACGTTTTATGTTACTCCATAACTTTTTTGTTGGTAGATCTGCACTAAGTTGAGTTGTAAAGTATTCACGTTTAACTAGTTTAATTTCACGATTGGTCATATTTCTCAAACATTTGAAATTATTCCATTTTTGAACATTATTTTTGTCTCCTTTCCAACACTCGTAAGCTTCGGAACGATTTTTGAAAATTCGATTTACATAACTGTTTATCCATGGACAGTTTGGATCTTTTGCAACTTTTTTCTTCAGAGGAGCGTGTCTATCGAGTGTGGAAAAAAGCATTCCATTGAAGCATTTTAGTTTCTCATTAACAGTAGGGTAGTAGTATAATCTATCAAAACGACAATCACGCAAATCAGATAGAAAAGAATCCGTGTTTATTTTATGGTAATCTCTGGCCCAGTACTCTTCGGCCTTTGGTTTTGAATGCTTGAACCTGTAGTCTACACAGATAAAATCATGGTCACTTATGCCCCCAACAGACGATTGGTAAGCATTACAAATTTTATCAGTGCAATTGCCAATTATTACGTCTAGAACAGACGGTTGACATCCTGGTTTGTGACAGGTAGGCCAAGTATCGATCAACTTAAATGACAAGTTATTTAGGTGGTCAAATAGATTGCGAGTTTTTGACGAATGATAGTTGAGCATATTGACATTAAAATCTCCCATTACCAAAATATTAGCTTCCGTAGAGGAGATATCCGAAATTTTGCTAAAAAGAGTATCTAATTTTGAAATACTAACATCTGGTGGCTTATACACAACACCACATATTAGGTTAGCTGAACGAAGTTTAATAAATAAATACTCCACTTCACAGTCTTTCTCAGACTTACAAATGACAGAAAATTTTAAATTTGATTTAACGTAAAATGCAACTCCTCCACCACGTTTTTTGTTTTTATTGCTGCGGTCAGATCTAACTATCTTGAAACCATCTAATTCAACGGATTTGTTGGTAATTGATGGTTTTAACCATGATTCAACAATGGCTAAAATGTTTAGTTCTGATTTTCCAAGAAATGTTCGGTAATTATCAATATTGTTAGGAAGACTTCGAGCATTATGCAAACCAATTTTCAAAAAAATACGAGAGAACTTCGCCAGTAAGATTTTGGTTTGAGTGTCATCAATATACTGCAAGTTTATTCCTTTTTCGTAAATCATTTCATGAGAATGTGTATTGTGTGAGGGAACGATTATTGGTAATGAATCACTGTTTGAAGCTGCATTGGCATTAGTGTCACATACTTGCATTATATCGAAGCTACTTGATTGAGTCGTACCCCGTTTTTTGGCTGAAATTCACGGATTTCAACGCCATCAGGCCAATAAAAACGATCACCAATTACGGAAGCTAGATCTTCAGAAACACTTATTTTGAAAGATACAAAAGACAACTCGTTAATGTTCTTATTTCGAGGTACTAGCTTCACACACTTCACTGTTGAGTCGTTGATTGTAACGGTTTCCCGAAGGTATTCAATAATGTCCTCTTCAGTTTGCTCAACGGTGAATGGGGTGACGTAAAACGATTTCAATTGTTCATCGGATGATTCACGATTGGTTACTAGACGATTTCTATTGACTACTTTCAAACGGCAGTTTTCTTGAACAACACAGTTGTTGGCAGGATCCAGCGAACGACTAGTACCGGCAGCAATGGAGGAAGACGCAGTCTGCATATTGGAGGCGGTGGTAAGGGTGGCTGTAGCTGCCCTACTGGTAGTGATGGCAGTAGCAGTAGCAGCAGCAGCGGCAGATGTGGTGGCGGGGTTGGAGACGGCGGTGGTGGTGAGAAGAATAGCGTTGGTGGAGCTGGTAGTGGAGGTGTCGATGGTTGTGGATTTGGCAGCGGGAACGATCATTGAGGAGTTTAGATATTCGGCAATGCTGGTGGTAACGGGCACTGCGACGGCGGCTGCATAGGTTCGAGGCAAAGCACCTCTCATTTCAGTACGGTTATGCGGATGAGAATCGTCCAATGCAACATCGTGTTCTTCAGAAAATATGATCGAGTTGTTGGCAGCATTAGAGCGCAGCGTAGAATCCAGATTGTGCCGATCGATACTATGGTAGAAATCATTGTGGTCATGTACTGGTGGACCCGATTGTTTGTGACGTTGTAGTCGCGAAACATCCGACTCTCTTTGCATTGATGACGTCAAAGTTAGCACACTATTAAGCGTCTTGAGGTTTTCTCCAAATTGTCCTATCCTCAGATCCATCGAGTCGACCCGCAGTAGGAGATCACGCATCAACTTCATAATAACGGCTTCACGATCCATCACGTTGGGATTGAAATTTATCCGGCAGTTTTCGCAAAACCAGAGTAAGCCGACGTTTGCAGTCCATGCCTTGAAGTTCGTGGCGTTCAGGCCAACGCACCCTGGATGGAAAACGCTTCCGCACAACCCACTGCACATTACGCTCCTTTCCGATCGCCCAAGATTGCTACCGCAAGCCTTGCATACATCCATGTTTCAAAATTTGTGCCCACCCTAAGGAAAGATCCACCTGGAATTTGAATTTTCCTACTAAAGAGTAATAGAAGCAGTAACGAAGAGACGGTATAGGGGCACACACACTGTATTGTTGTGTCAGGCAGAGAAGCCAACGTTCCCAAAATCTGCTACTACTGTTTCACTGTTGGAGTACTGTTCGCTAAAGCCGGTGTTGAACCAGATCATGCACCTCGATTAAAGTGTTCCGGTTTTTGAAACCACCGGACGCACCCAGATATGCTCCTCTATCCAACACAACAGCACCGCTCGAAAAAGCGTGCAAATGCACAGAGCAAAACAAATCGAGCGATAATAGTACTAGTCAGCTGTGACTGCAGACACTTCGTTGTGAATGTAACCGTCTATAACGTTCCAGCGCAACCACAACTACAACTCAGTTATCGGTACTTTTCGTTGTTTCCAGAGCAGTTTCCCCGGAATGGTACACAATTTTGAAACACTTTTGCACTTAAGTTTTAGTAGAATTTGCTTGATCTTCAGTCACGTTTTGCTTAGTGAGTGATACTTCTTCGGATTCCTTACGGGTTTGCCACTATCGATCCAAAAACAGATGGAAAAGCTTCAAATATTCGGAGGTGAGAAAAGCAAGTCTTTCACTAATTGGTATTGGTATTTCAATCAATTTGGTATTATCAATCCTATCAGCTCCACTTTCAATTATTTACGAGCTGACTGGAATATATATACAACGTATGTTGACTCTAATCTTGATGTTAACATTTCTTTAGAAACTAAACTTGATATTGACAATGCTCTTGAAACTTTAACAAATTCCATTGTTGAAGCCCGGAGCATTGCAATTCCAAAATGTGAAGTAAAATTTGAATCCGTGATTATAGACGATGATCTTAAACTTTTGATCCGTCTTAAAAACGTGAGGAGAAGGCAATTTCAACGCACTCGCGATCCTGCTATGAAAATTATATGGCAGGATTTGCAGAAAAAAATCAAGAAACGTTTTGCTCAATTAAGAAACAAAAATTTTGAAAATAAAATTTCTCAATTGGACCCTGGCTCTAAGCCCTTTAGGAAATTATCTAGAATCTTGAAAAAACCTAAGAAGCCAATACCGGCATTGAAAGAGGAAAACAAATTATTACTAACTAATTGCGAAAAAGCTCAAAAACTTGCTATGCAGTTTGAAAGTGCGCACAATTTTAATTTAGGACTTACTAGTCCAATTGAAAATGAAGTTACTCAGGAGTTCGAAAATATTCTCAATCAAGAGAACGTTTTCGAAAATGCCTGGGAGACTGATTTGGAAGAAGTGAGAACTATTATTAAAAAATTCTAAAATATGAAAGCTCCTGGCGATGATGGAATTTTCTACATCCTCATCAAGAAACTTCCAGAAAGTAGCTTATCATTTTTAGTTGATATATTTAACAAATGTTTTCAATTAGCATATTTTCCTGACAAATGGAAAAAATGCTAAGGTTGTTTCAATTTTAAAACCAGACAAAAATCCTGCAGAAGCTTCTAGCTATCGTCCAATCAGTTTGCTTTCCTCCATCAGTAAACTTTTTGAAAAGGTTATTTTGAACAGAATGATGGCCCACATCAACGAAAATTCAATTTTTGCCAATGAACAGTTCGGATTCCGCCATGGACATTCGACCACTCATCAACTCTTACGTGTAACAAATTTGATCCGTTCCAACAAATCTGAAGGCTACTCTACTGGTCTTGCTCTTCTAGACATAGAAAAAGCATTCGACAGTGTTTGGCATGAAGGTTTGATTATAAAATTAAAAAACTTTAATTTTCCAACATACATTGTTAGAATAATTCAAAGTTATCTGTCAAATCGTACACTTCAGGTTAATTATCAGAACTCCAGATCTGAAAGACTTCCTGTAAGAGCTGGTGTTCCTCAAGGCAGCATTTTGGGACCAATATTATACAATATTTTCACATCTGACTTACCTGAGCTACCTCAGGGATGTCAAAAATCTTTGTTTGCGGATGACACAGGCCTCTCCGCCAAAGGTCGAAGCCTGCGTGTCATCTGTAGTCGATTGCAAAAAAGTTTGGATATTTTTTCTTCATACTTGCAAAAATGGAAGATTTCTCCTAATGCTTCCAAAACTCAACTAATAATAATCCCACATAAACCAAAAGCTCTTTATTTGAAACCTTCAAGTAGACATGTTGTCACGATGAGAGGGGTTCCAATAAATTGGTCAGATGAAGTTAAGTATCTAGGGCTCATGCTAGATAAGAATTTAACTTTCAAAAATCACATTGAGGGCATTCAAGCCAAATGTAATAAATATGTAAAATGTCTCTATCCCCTTATTAATAGAAAATCAAAACTTTGTCTCAAGAACAAGCTTTTAATATTCAAACAAATTTTCAGGCCAGCCATGTTGTATGCTGTACCAATATGGACTAGCTGTTGTAATACCAGGAAGAAAGCTCTGCAGAGAATTCAAAATAAAATTTTGAAAATGATTCTGAGGCTTCCTCCCTGGTATAGTACCAATGAGTTACATAGAATATCCAATGTTGAAACATTGGAACAAATGTCAAATACAATCATTAATAATTTCAGGCAAAAATCGTTACAATCTTCTATTGCCACGATTAATACGTTATATGTTTAGGTTAAGTTAGGTTATGTATATTAAAAACGTTTTTTTTTCTCTTATAAGCAGGTGAAATCAACTCACCTGTAAAAAAACTGAACTGCTACGGCAAATGAAATGTGATATGTTGTTAACAAAATGTAAATTAAATCTTAAATTTATTTTACCAAATTAGGATGATAGTGTTGTCTAATAACACAGAACACCTAAATATAAGAAATGAATGTGATGTTATGAATGATACTAATAAAGATATTGAAAAAAAAAATGCTCTAAAGAGGTCAAGAGGCTTTGTTTCGTTTCAATATACCCGTTTTGCCATTAACGCATGGAAAGGTAAAATCAATAAACAAGGTCCTTAAAAATTCACAGTTTTCAATTTTATTTTGAATTTGATTTCAAACATTGGCGTAGCTAGGATTTATTTCTGGAGGGGGCCTTGTAAATACTTGTTTTACAGAAGTAATGTCGGTCGCAATAATCAAGATTATCATACATTTCGTTGTTTTAACAGATTTATATTGATTTTATTTATTTGCTATTTTGTCAGGAACATCAGTGTTAGTAAATTTCAATTTTCGCTACGGAAAAGATTCATTATGTTTGTAATCCAGCCAAAATACTTAAATGCTTCTAGAAAAAAAAAACTCACAAAGAATGTCCTTTGTGATTTTCCATGATTTATTTCAGGTTCAACCATGTGCTTTAAAGAGATTCCTACGGGAATTTCTTCATGATTTTTTTTGTACTTTTCAGTGATTTCTTCAAGAACTCACTGTGTTCTACCTGGGATTTTCTCTGAAAAGCATTCCCAGACTATCTGATCTCAGCAGAAAATTTCTTGAAAAATCCCTATCGAATTGCTTAAAAAATCTTTTGAAGAATTCCGCCAGAGAATGCTTTAGAAATTCATTAAATCATTTCTCCTGGAAGGTTCTCCACGTACTCATTGCATATAAATTCCAATTGTTAGTTAAAATTATTCTCCAGTTTTGTTCATTAATAATTTGATTAAGATAAAAAATAGTACAAAAAATTCTAGGAGTTTTATCTAAAACGTTTTCAAGATCATCAAGCAAGGATTCATTTGACGAGTTCTTTAGAAAGTTCGCCAACAGTTTTTCTTTTGAAATTCTTCCTAAAGTTCCTCTACAGGATTGTTTAAAAAATCGCAGCAAAAATTATCCAGACTTCTGAGAAAAAAAGATTGATTCGTCTAGGTGTAACTCTAAGAAATCCTCGTAATATTCCACAATAATTTCATGAGCAATCAAAAAAAATCAATTGGGAAAATGTTATTCATAATTTATCGAAAAAAATTCTCCGCAGACCAATCTGCATTTTTATAAATAATTATTTTATAGATTTCTCTAATATCAAGAAGCAACATCCTGCATTCTTCAAAACTGTCTCGAAATTAATTATAATAAACGTTTAAAGAATTCTATTATTCCTAGCGGAATCGTTCAAGTGTTCTTTCAAAAACTCTTCCGCGAGAATACCTAAAGATTTCTCGAGTGATTTGTTCAGGGATTTCTTAGAGAATTATATTATTGTTTCCCTAAGATTCTCCGGAAAAAAATTACCAAAGATTCGCCCAAGTATTTACTTGAGATTTTTTTAACCGCACTAATGATTCATTTGGGAATTATTGAAGAAATTTTTCATCAGATTTTGCAATTTATTCTTCAATTTCTCGAAAAAAAAATCTCTTGGAGCCCTACTAAGTATTCTTTCAGGTTCTAGAAATAACTCCGAATGGTTATCTCAGAATTCTTCCATAAATAACAGTATAACATTTATCCACTCTTCATTTTTGGTTCGAAGAACTACTCCAGGAATATCTCAAAATTTTTATGGATTGCTTTACAAATTCCTTCTCCCAATTATTAATTGCAGCATAAATATAATTCAGGAAAAAATACTAAATTTCTGTCGTAAAATTCAACAATTAAACTGCAGAATTTAGGAAATGTGATGACAAATGTACTGCCGTGAATCGCAAGTCAGTCCCATTTGCATTTTCGTCAAAATTGAGTTGAATTCAATTTTCAACATATCTTTCAATGCTCTTTCTAATGCCCTAATGAGATAGTACGATTTGTTCAGAGAAAATAGGGAAAAACAGCAAGACAAATTGTCCCATAATGAAAAGTAACCGCATATCAGTGTCACTTCAGATTTCCAAATCGTATAACACAAAAATGAACCTCGTTTTGGTCATCTTTATATTTTTCATGAAAAGATATCAGAGTAAAAAGCAAATTTCTGAAAGTTTCATTGAGATTGGAACATGTTTCAATCCACACCAATATTTTGATTTTTTGTATGGAAAACGAGTTTGAAAACTTCACAGCCCATTTTCGCAATGCCTACTTACTACAGATGGAACTGATTTGCGATTCACGGCAGTATACCTCACAGAAAAACTTAAGTGGTTCTTGTAGGATTTACTACAAAAATCTTGTTCTCTTTTCTTCGTCGTTTATAGTAGAAAATAATTGGCGTTAAAACGGGTGGAATTTTTACTGAAAGTATTTGTAAGTAAAATCTTAAATAATATTTTATATGAAATCCGAAGTTTCACGATACTATTGTGAACATATTGATGCAGAAAGAATTTTAATTTTTACCTACCTTTAGAAATTACAAACATACTTTTTTTTGAAAGGTCTATTACTGTAGAAGTTTGACGCTAAAATATTGCTGGTATTTTTTTAAGGACATTACCGAAGATGTATTGTGGTGAAATTCGTAGTGTAAGACTTTAATGAATTGAAATCTTAGTGGAAACTTTTGAATTACTTTGATAATATGTTAAAGAATTCCTGATGGACTTTCAGACGCCATACAAATAAGAATTCTGTATTTTTTTAAACTCCTATAATTTACTTTGTTTTAGATCATTTTAAATGTTGCTTTTTAGGGTATGGAAAGATTTAGATATAGAAATAGATGGGTAATGGTACAATGCAAGATCATTTATAATTTTTTATATATAGTTAAATTACAGGATAGTTAAACCTTTCTAATCAATTTACAAATTGAACAAATTTCTCAAGAAGTTCCATCAGAATCTTCTTTATAAATTATCCTTGAAATCTATCCTTCCTTGATTTCTGGTTTTTCTAGAATTCTGTCAGAAAGCCTTTAGAAATTTAACCCTCGTATCGCACAATACAGATCCCTCTACTGTTATGCTAATTTAGGAAGTAAAAATTTTCCTGGGAGTCAATTTCAAATATTGAATAATCCGGGGATTTGAAGCAAAATTAAAACAAACAAAATAACAGAAGAATTTTTCACACAAGTTGCGCGTGTTTTTTTTTTTTTTTTTGAAAACATTTCTTAAACACTTTTGATGAAATTCCCGGAAGAATTTGTATAAAAATTCGGGGGAAAACTATTAAAGAAATTTACAGAAGAATTTCAAGTAGAACTTCCAGCGAAATATCTCAGTATTAGATTTGACAGAATCAATGATTTTTTGGAGAAATTTCGAGGGAAAACTAAAATTTTTGAAGGATTATCTAACATGTTTTAGGTAAATCCGGGAACATATTCCAGAATTAATTTGCTTATAAGAAGTAGACATAGAAGGAATGGATGCTCGCCAGGAGGGATTCGTTTTGCAGGTCGCACAATATTGTTTGACTAATTTCCATAAGATTCCTGAAGCCACCCTTCAATATTCCTTGCAAAATTTGATTATACTAAGATTTTATAAAATAATATCGAAACATTTTTTGAAAAATTTTGCTACAAATCTTCAGGAAATTAATCAAATAATTTATGTAATAATAAGTTTTCTTATGAAATCATAATTTAAAACAATAAATTTACTCATGCGAAAATACCGTTTTGATTCATATTACGGACATTTAAGGCTTCAGTGAAGTGTTACTCATCAAAAAGCATATAAAATAGATCAATTTGTATGATTTCTCCACGTTATCGAGCCTTGAAAACCCTTATCTTTCGGATGGTGGGTGAATATTTTGATTCCGCAACATGAATAATTTTAAATAAATGGAAATGTGTGGAATTCCCATGATTCTTATTCCGGACGCTTCCTTACTTTTGCCTTGATTTCTGGACACTTTGATTCCAATTCCAGACAGCTCATGAAAATCATAAATAGAGAAGTCAAATAATCGATTGAAATCACCAAACCACTAAACAGACGTTGAAGGCAGTTGAGCATTATAATTTTTCATAGAAATTTATGAAAAATGCTTATTAAAATAAGCTTCGAAAGTGCGAACCTTTGGACGGCAAAAATTGAAACATTTCGTGTGAAATGTTTCCCATACAAAGAAAAGTGTCCGGAATTAAAATCTGTCCGTAATATGAATCAAAACGGTACTCTAAAAGTTTAATCAAAGAGAGAATTTATTGCTGGAATAGAACACTAAGATCGATTTTGTAACATTTTTTCACATCAGTAGGCGAATTGCGGCGTGTATTTTCTTCGAAGAAAAGAAAATTTTCTTGCTGGTAGGTACCGTTTTGATTCATTCTGTTCCTAAACCAATGATTTCAAATACTGGCTAATGAATTTTTCAATATTTTTTATTATGTCGTGAGAAATGTGCCACAGAATATACTAGAACAAATATATTGTTTTTATTAGGCACATTTTTAACAGTTTTTTTTTAATTGTTCAAAATTTTCTTTAACGAAATAATACGCCTTATCATTTTTATACATATTGTAAAATATATCTAATAATAGAATTGTTTGTGAGTTCGAATCAATATTAGTTTATTTATTTATTTCTTTTAAATATTAATAGTGCACCTCATGAGAGGTAGGTTATGTTTGTGTTGAAATGCAATGCGAGTATACGTAGTGTCGTAGTAGGTATAGAAAAACACAATCACCAAACAAATTATCGTTTTGTTGCATTCTTCTGCAATTGTTTAACGAGGAGATGGTAAACCTACTCTTCAGAAGCCATTCTGGTCGCTATTCTTTTATGTTTGGTTCAGTTCCGTTATCAAAGACATTATTAAGCTACATAGACATAGCGGAATTTGGGGCAAGTGTGCCACCCTTATTTTTATAAAAACTACAAAATATATTTTTTCTTTGAGCTTAACTATATGGTCCCTAATAGTTCATAAAACGATGATCAAAATTTGACGAAAATTGCTCTATTTTTCATGTATTTACATCGACTTTTGTAAGAACAATCAGATTTCAGTGAATTTTTATAAGATTTCGTTGTTTCTAAATAGCATGGTGAGAGGTAAATTAATAACAGATTTTTCAAACGTATTGTACATCGTGAAGCTATACAAAAGTGTAAGTTAAAAATATTTAGTTGAAATCTATACTTTTTGGGGCAAGTGTGCCACCTATTTGGTAAACAAAAATGGTTGGAGTGGAATTCATAAAAATGTAAACATCATCTACATAATCATAATAATGAACCAAAATGAGGCACCAGTAGTAGTTTCTGAAGTGTAGAACGGGAATAGCGAGCATTTTTGCGCCTAAAGTGATTTTTTCTCCAAATATTCGATAATAACATGGTTTTAGGCGTTTTAAGAACTGTTTCACTTATATTTATCAATATTTTACCGTGTTTTATTGCTGATCTAGTGTAATATTATACAGATCCTCCGTAATAAAAGGTTAATTCATATAGCGTATTAAATGAAGACAAAAATAACCATTCGAGTTATTCGAATACTACTAGTAGAGAGTTCCGCATGTAATGACCCTTGTTATAAAGCTTCCCCTTTTGACGGTAAACTTAAAAATATTTTTTAAATTATCAATAAGTCTCTGCTTTGTAAGTAATATCAATATGAAATAAAGAAATTTTTATTACAAGTAGAATTACATGTGATGTTCATTCGGTGGCCGTCTTGCCCCATATGGGTGGCACACTTGCCCCATAGTGTTGAAAATTAGGTAATTTTGGATGATTTTTGAGGAGCTTCAAAACTAATACTTTTTGAAATTATTTTCATTTTAAATGGCATAGTGCTTATGAAAAGATGCGAAACTAACATCGTGAAGCTAAACTGGTGGGTTTTTTTAAGCTTAAGACTAAGTTAGAGAACAATTTGCTTAAGGTGGCACACTTGCCCCAAATCCCGCTAACCGTGATCTTACTCGAAAACCACACTGCAACAGGTAGAATCACAATGACGTTGATTTGACCATACATTTCATCCATCGAATATCTGTATCTCATTCCTCCTCAAACCGTCGTTCTGAGCGGACCACAAGAGCCAATCAAAAAACCAAGAGTCAAGTGTAGTGAAGCATTTTCAAAACCGCGTGCGCGAAAACTTTTTTCCAAATTTAAATCTCTATCGCCATTTAACATTTCTTTTAATTAATAGTTTTATTTTTCCGTAATTTTTATAAAAAGTACATAGAAGAGAGAAAAATCGGCAAATAAGTGTTAGTTTATAATTTGTGAATAGAAATAAAAAAGAGTATTGATTAGTGTAAGCTAAGTTAAAAAAAAAAAGTGAAAGGGAGTGTAGAATAAGATAGCGATGCAATAAATAGATATGAAAATTGATAAATTATGTTGAAATACTTTTCCTGGTGAAAGAATCATAAATCATCTTGAATTAGAAACCCTCATGAATATGCCTTTACTCGGGAACGAAAACAGTCAATTATTTCTCCAATTTGCTTCTTCTTCATTGCTTCATTTTGCTTGCTTCTGATTGGTCGTAATAACTTGTTTTCTAATTGGCCGTTTCTTATTGGTCTTCGCTGCTTGTTTCTGATTGGCCGTTGTTCATCCGCCATGCTATATAAAGCGATGGCATTGCTCGATCAAGCTCATTCATCAGTGTAACGTTGTGAGTGACACAACTCAGCAGCAGCAGTAGCGGAGAACGGGAGAAAAGCAGAGAAACCAGTCGGCATTGGCAGAGCGTCGATAGCAGCAGCGGAGCGGCGAAAAGTGAGCTGAGCCACACAGTGACACATTGTCGGAGCGAGCTGGTGGCAAAGCGGTACAGTGAGGCGAAGCGATATAGTGACGCACACTGATACAGTGAGTATTGCGGTAAACTAAACGGCCCTTTTTTAGGGCCACAAGTTATTAAGAGAAATCAGTTCACAATGCAACAGTTCTTTTTAGAGCTACAAGATGTTAAAAAAAAAAATCCTAAACGGCCCTTTTTTAGGGCCACGAGTTATTAAGAGAAATCAGTTCACAATGCAACAGTTCTTTTTAGAGCTACAAGTTGTTAAGAAAAAAAATCGGCCCTTTTTCAGGGCTTCCAGTCATACCGGAAAAATATTCACGAAGATCAAGCGGATTCAACAGAAGCGGATACCAAAAAGGAACCTATCCACCATGTCCGGTTACGACAATGGCGCAGCCGGTAGCGAAGTCGACACGGAGGAAAATGTGATAAGGTGAGTAAAAGTATAAGCAGTCAGTGAAAAGTAGGAATCTGATCCCGAAGATTATTGAAATAAATGGACCTCGATTGGAAAGGCGAGTGTCTATATTTGACCCCGATTGGAAAGGCGGGTGTTATGAATTTAGACCCCGATAGGAAAGGCGGGTGTCATAAATCTGGACTCCGATTGGAAAGACGGGTGTCATGAATTAATTAGACCTTGGAACATGATCAAAAATGGAGATCAAGTAGAAAATTTTATTCTCGTGCGAAGTGTTGATTTATAGCATGAATCTAAGGAGAGTGTTGTTTCATTCTACAGGATTACGAGACGGAAAATTACGAAGAAGCACTTGGCTGACGAATTATCCAGAATGAAAGCAGAACTGGAGAGAACACGGCTGGAGAACGAGGAACTGAATCGAATGTTGGAAGACAAAGAACAAGATCAGAACGAATTCTGTGAAGCGAGATCGAGTACGATGCGTGAAAGCCAGACTGTCGCAAATGAGACCTTGCTCAGTACGATGAACAATATGTCCTTGAGCACCCTCAACATTCCCGAGTGTGTACCAACAGCGGGCGAAGCAGAGTTGAACAAGCGAGATTACGACCATTGGAAAAACGTTTTGGATGCATCCATGCATCTAATCCAAGCTACTGACGAATCGACGAAAATCTATCTGTTCCGCATCAAAGCTGGATCGTTGTTGCTTGAACTACTCGATGGTACCACAACTCAGCAAGGAATGCCTGACGAAAAGCAGTTGCCCTACTCAAACGCAATTGCACGGTTGGATGCTCACTTTGGTTCCAGAGCCTACATGCTATCACAGCGGAGCAAATTGGCAAATATGGTACAACGGAGCGGAGAGCTGAACGTCCAATACGTGAAAAGGGTGGCAGCAGCAGCAAAACTGTGTTCTTACAAATCTGATGAAGAATTCGAAGCTATTTCGCGAACTGTGACAAGAGGATCTACCGATAGTCGGGTGAGAACGCTCGCCTACAGAGTCCTAATCGATGGAGGTTCTTTGAACGAGTTGATTGACCAAGTACGCATCCGAGAAGTTGAACTAGAGAACGAAAATGACTACCATAGACTACACCAGCAGCAGTCCGCTACTGTGGCAGCCGTTTCGTATCATCCGGGCGACCATGTTCAGCGACAACGTGGTTCGTTTGATGCATCCAGAGGATACAACGGTGGACGTGGTAGAGGAAATTTTTCCCGTGGTCCCATGCGAAACCAACGGCGTGGCAGATCGTGCTGGAGGTGTTTGAGTATGTACCATGCAGCCGAAGATTGTTTCCATACCGATAAAGTATGTCGTAATTGCAATCGCCGAGGACACATTGCTCGAGCTTGCTCGATTCAAGTAAAACAGGAACCGCGTAAACGAAACTGGACGGGAGAAGAACCAGAACCACCGACGAAGATTGCGATGATCCAGAAAACGGAAGATGTTGAAGAAGACTCAAAGGTAAACGATACAAGTAATGTTTAAGATTTTGAAGTTGATTTTTATTTTATGTTTGCTTTTGAATTCACTGATTAAAACTGATTTATAAATGACTGAATTTCTGAAATAAACCCAAATGCAACAGAAAATAATGTTTGAAAATAATGGTGAACTATTACAGGTGACACAAAACATACAACGAGATCAAGAAA
Source organism: Aedes aegypti (assembly GCF_002204515.2). Lineage (NCBI taxonomy): Eukaryota > Metazoa > Arthropoda > Insecta > Diptera > Culicidae > Aedes > Aedes aegypti. The sequence goes on from NC_035108.1 coordinate 305,774,032, forward strand.
CGTCGACCATTGACAGAGTCGTATCTAATGTCCCAGATGAAAAAGCGGCTCATGTCACGGCATATGTGGCTGGGATAAAGGTTCCATTTTTTATTGACTCTGGTGCATAGGTCAATACAATCACATCGGAATCGTTCAATGCTATTCTTCAGAATGGAACTTCCAAAAAGAGCTTGCACGAGCTACAATACGGATCTGATAAAGTCCTGCGCGCATATGCAACCCAGGGTAAGATTGACGTGATAGCGACTTTTTCGGCAGAGCTTTTTGTTTCGGAAGGCCTACGACAGTTGAAAAATTTTACGTTGTACGTGAATCGAGGGCACTTCTTGGATTCAACACTGCCGTCCGCTATAGTTTGCTGGCAGTGGGCATAGACGTTCCAGTAGTCGGAATGGATTCTGAATGGCGATGTGAATTTTCTATACGACACCTGCATGCAGTTTCCTCCCGGGAATTCCCGAAGTTCAACGTTCCTCCAGTTAAGCTGAGCTATGATAAATCGATGCCTCCTTCGAGAAACGTCTATACGCACATTCCGGCAGCCTTCAAAGATTTGACGAAGCAAAAGTTGAATGAGCTGCTAGAAAGTGGTATTATTGAAAAGGTGACGAAAGATATGGATAGAAGCTTTTGTTCTTCATTGCTAGTGATACCGAAAGCCAAATCAGATATTCGCCTCGTTGTCGATTTACGCGGCCCCAACAAATGTATCATCAGAACACCTTTCAGAATGCCAACATTCGAGTCAATATTGTTGCAGTTGCACGGTGCGCAATATTTTTCCACGATTGATTTAAAGAACGCCTTCTTCCACATTGAGCTCGATGAGAATTCAAGGCATCTCACGAACTTTTTTGCTGGAGAAGCACTTTACAGATGTTGTCGACTTCCGTTTGGGCTTACAAACGCCCCGGATATATTCCAGGAGGTTATGCAAACCGTAATTCTGGAGGATTGCGAAGGGACTGTAAACTATCTGGATGATGTAATGATATTCGGACGGACAAAAGAAGAGCATGATCGTAATCTTCAAAACGTCTTGAAAAGGCTTCAAGAACATAACGTAATGATTAACCACGAGAAGTGTTCTTTCGGAAAGGAGATTGTGACGTTCTTGGGTTTCCGAGTATCTAACGAAGGTTGGCAAATTGAGGACGAGAAAATCAGTGCAATTAAGGATGCAAGAAAGCCTGAATCAACCGCGGAGGTGAAAAGTTTTTTGGGCCTTGTTACGTTCATCGACCGGTTCATTCCGCAGAGGGCTGATAAAACTCTTCATTTGCGACAACTGTCCAATGCACACGATTTTTATTGGAACCAGGACCTGGAAGATGAATTTGAATACTTGAAGAGCAGTTCTTGGAAACATATCAAGACACTAGGCTACTATAGTCGAGACGACGAGACCGAACTATATGTGGATGCATCACCTCATGGACTAGGAGCCGTTTTGGTCCAACATGATGCAAAATCTAAGCCTCGTATCATTTCCTGTGCTTCTAAGGCGTTGACGGTAGCAGAAAAAAATATCCGCAAACACAAAAGGAAGCTTTGGCCATGGTCTGGGCCGTTGAACGGTTTTCTGTATACCTTTTGAACATCAGCTTTACGATTCGGACCGATGCAGAATCAAACGAATTCATTTTCGGAGGATCACATAGAATCGGCAAGAGAGCTGTATCAAGAGCTGAGGCATGGGCTTTAAGACTACAGCCGTACAACTTTAAGGTACGTACATTTGCATTTACAGTAAAGATTATTGTTAAGTTGTATTTCATATAGGTTGTTCGTGTACCAGGAGAAATGAACATGGCTGACGCATTATCTCGCCTTGTCAAAGAATCACAATCAGTCGAATCGTTTGATGATTCCAATGAAAAGCATCTTTTGTATTTCCTGGATACTGGGACGGTGGAATTCACTTGGAAAGATATCGAGATTGAAGCTGAAAAAGACGCAGAGCTAAATCGTGTTCGAGAAGCAATCAGAGACAATCGATGGGACAAATCTCTCAAGCGATATGAAGCGGAAGCTAAGAATTTGAGAGTTCTTGGAGGTCTGGTTTTCATGAACGACCGAGTGATTTTACCATACGCTCTTCGTGATGGAGCGCTAAATTCCGCCCACCAAGGACACATGGGTGCGGCATCGATGAAAAAGATACTCAGGAACTATTTCTGGTGGCCATGCATGTCCAAAGAGGTGAAAAGATTTGTAGAAGGTTGTGAAACCTGTTTCCGGCTATCTAGGAAGAATCCACCCATCCCATTGACTTGTCGTGAACTCCCCGAAGGTCCGTGGGAGATTCTACAAATTGATTTTTTCTCGTTCAAGGACTGTGGATCAGGAGAATTTCTTGTCGTGGTAGATACGTATTCGCGATATCTACACGTCGTTGAAATGAAAAACACAGATGCCGACAGCACTAACGCAGCGTTGTGCAAAATTTTTGAAGTTTGGGGATATCCTATTGCAATTCACAGCGACAATGGCCCGCCGTTTCAAGGCGATAAGTTTGTCAAAACGTGGGAGAACCGAGGCGTGAAAATAAGAAAATCAATCCCATTGAGTGCTCAGTCAAATGGAGCTGTTGAGCGTCAAAATAAAGGATTAAAAGACGCTTTGACCGCGGCTAAGCTTGATAACGTGAACTGGAAAAAGGCCCTAGAACAGTATTTGCATATGCATAACAAGGTCCGGCCGTTGTCGCGATTGGGCGTCACACCATTTGAGCTACTTGTTGGTTGGAGATTCAGAGGAACATTTCCCTATCTATGGGAAAACCTACCCTCGGATCAAATCGATCGGACAGATATACGCGAAAAAGATGCGGTAACAAAACTTGACAGTAAACAATACGCGGATCTGATTAGAGGAGCCAAAGAATCGGAAATTGCGGTAGGAGATAGAGTTCTGCTGGCTCAAAATACAAGACAGAAAGGAGAACCGATGTTCTCAGAAGACCGTTTCACCGTTCTAACAAGAGAAGGTGCAAAAGTTGTGGTACAAAGCGATAGAGGTGTACAATACTCAAGAAATGTACAAGATATTAAGAAAGTACCCATCATGCTGCGCGAGACTGGGGATGAAAAGTCGACAGATGGAGGAGAACATCCTGCTGAAGCTGAATTGCCTGATGTTCCAATAGTACAGTCGGAACCGGAAATTTCAGTCGAAAAACCAAAGCGGTTGCGGAAGAAACCCTCTCGTTTCAATGACATGGTTTTGTTTTATGTATACGATTAGAGAGTAGAGAAGTAGAGCATTGTAGAATAAGATAGCGATGCAATAAATAGATATGAAAATTGATAAATTATGTTGAAATACTTTTCCTGGTGAAAGAATCATAAATCATCTTGAATTAGAAACCCTCATGAATATGCCTTTACTCGGGAACGAAAACAGTCAATTATTTCTCCAATTTGCTTCTTCTTCATTGCTTCATTTTGCTTGCTTCTGATTGGTCGTAATAACTTGTTTTCTAATTGGCCGATGTAACTTGTTTCTTATTGGTCTTCGCTGCTTGTTTCTGATTGGCCGTTGTTCATCCGCCATGCTATATAAAGCGATGGCATTGCTCGATCAAGCTCATTCATCAGTGTAACGTTGTGAGTGACACAACTCAGCAGCAGCAGTAGCGGAGAACGGGAGAAAAGCAGAGAAACCAGTCGGCATTGGCAGAGCGTCGATAGCAGCAGCGGAGCGGCGAAAAGTGAGCTGAGCCACACAGTGACACATTGTCGGAGCGAGCTGGTGGCAAAGCGGTACAGTGAGGCGAAGCGATATAGTGACGCACACTGATACAGTGAGTATTGCGGTAAACTAAACGGCCCTTTTTTAGGGCCACAAGTTATTAAGAGAAATCAGTTCACAATGCAACAGTTCTTTTTAGAGCTACAAGATGTTAAAAAAAAAAAATCCTAAACGGCCCTTTTTTAGGGCCACGAGTTATTAAGAGAAATCAGTTCACAATGCAACAGTTCTTTTTAGAGCTACAAGTTGTTAAGAAAAAAAATCGGCCCTTTTTCAGGGCTTCCAGTCATACCGGAAAAATATTCACGAAGATCAAGCGGATTCAACAGAAGCGGATACCAAAAAGGAACCTATCCACCATGTCCGGTTACGACAGGGAGGAACGCCAGTTGTATGTTGGCAGAATCCCAACATGGACACCAAACTAACAGACGATCCAAAACTACCACCAGATGGATGGATTTACCCAACACAGACGATGAAGACCTATTCGACGAATTTTCCGAACAAGAACAGACACCAACACAACCAGAAAACCATCAACGGAAACGACGAGACAACGACACATACCAAGACAAAAAACAAAGCAGTTAAAACAAATCACAACCGCATACACAACTAGTTATAACTAGTTATAGCTCACCACCAGATTACAAACACAAAAACAAATAAAAAATTCAACAGATAACCTAAACTCAAACATCACAAACGTAAAATCAAACAACCAACACATTAACAACGATCGAACAATTGAGCCAATGGAAGTGGGGAAATTTCTCCACGACACAGGACTAGACCAATTTACAGAACTCAGAGACCAGGGCAACACCGATACAAACTAATTTACAGAAAACCAACAGACGCTGAAAAGCTATTAAACGCGACACAATTTCTCAAAAACAACAATTACACACACTTAAAATAAATCGCAGTATCCTGTGAAATAAATCACCGAAATTGAAGTGTAAACAGTAAAAATACAGATTTTCCTGTGAAATCTACTATTCTACCGACAAAATCCGTGAAATCAGCTATTTTACCGGAGAAAATCGGTGAAATCTACTATTTTACCGGAAAAAATCCGTGAAGCAAACCATTTTACTGTAACCCTGTGAAATACTAACGAACAGTTCGGTAAAAGCATTATTTTCACCGAACTTCTGTGAAATCGTGTGACAGCCGCTCTGGCAGGCATGAGCTTCCTTTTGTTTCAGTTTTTGCACACCACTTACAAGCAGTGTAAGCTGACTTAGTGGTAGCAAGCCTGCTTCCTGATCGGCAGGTCAGGAGTTCGATTCCCGGTTGAACCATTTTCTTGTTTTTCTTTATGATTGTGTTCATCGATTTTACAGATTGTTCGGTAATTTTTCACCGAACCTTCAGCTGTTGAGATTACGGTGAAATTTCACCGTAATCCGTAATTTTTTTAAGTGTGCAGAGCATTCATTCTAAGAATGCTACTGGAAACAACAGGCATAATTAAATATGTACCGATCTCACTCACAGAAAAAGAAATCTATCAAAACACAATCTCCGACAAAAAAAATCACAAAAATCGAATGAATCAAAAGACGGAAAGACCCAAAAGACCAAAAATCTGAATTAATTAACAGTCGGTCCATCAAAGTTACCTTCGAAGGACCAGAACTTCCACGAACTTTTTCAATCTACAGTGTTTTTTAAAAACCCGAACTTTACATTTACCCGGTAAGAATATGCACAAAATGCTGGCGATTAGGACAAAAAAACAGGGGAAAACCTGAATTGAGTGCGGTCAACAAGAAACTGACAAACACACAGAATGCGATAAGACTTGGAAGCAAATCTGTAGGAATTGTGGCGGGAAGCACCTTCCTACCAACAAATAATGTACCGAGAGGGTTAGGGAACACGTAAATGTAGCAATGACCCTTCCAAGAAGCCCAACAGCTTAACCCCAAACACACCCTACAAACCTCCAACAGATTCGCTTTGTTAGAGTCTACCGTTGAATTCCCACAGTTGAACAACAATGAAACGAGCATTGAAGTAATGAGAACCATATTTTTTTTTTAATTTACTATTCTAACCACGAATGAGATATCATGAACGCTTTTTATTTGCGTTTTGTTCCCTCTCCATCCAACCGTATCGATAGCCGTGCGGTATGCGTTCGCTCTTGACAATCGCCAGATCTTCGGTTCGATTCTGGCTGGCTGCAAGATTTTAACCATAGGGGACGGACCTGGTGTAGTGGTTAGAACACACGCCTCTCACGCCGAGGACCTGGGATCGAATCCCATCCCCGAGATAGTCACTTAAAATATCAGTGACGACTTCCTTCGGAAGGTAAGTAAAGTCGTTGGTCCCGAGATGCACTAGCCCAGGGCTAAAAATCTCGTTAATAAAGATAGAAAAAAAAATTAACCATGATATAGTACCGTTAAGTCACCAGTTACCGTGCGGCCTCCATTCACCGTGCACATGTACAAATTCATACAGAATGTTCATACAATTTTCACAAATTATTCTTTTGTCCGCAAAATAAGATAAAACTGATGAAATGAAGTAGTTTTTGTCACAAAGCATTTTGAAAAACCTAGTTTATGTAGTCAAAATCATGTGAATTCTGTATGGTAATGAGATTTTGCAACACTCTTAGTAAAAGCGCCAAAAATTTAGATTTGTCCTTTTAACGATAGAGTATGAAATTTTTAAAAATTTCAACAAGTTTTCACTGTGGACACTATTAGTAAGATGTATTCCATCGTATGTGCAATGAGATGTTATGCAAATTACACATTTTTAATGTGTTTCAGTCGAAACCCAAATGCACGGTGAATGGATCCTTTTTAATATATATGGTTCCTATTACCGTGCATTAGTGTAAAAGGCATGAAAATATTCGGTAATATTAGAATTATAATAATCGTCGTCATTAAACTACTTCATATTTAATTTTCCAGTGAATATGGAATGGTTTGGACAATACAGTCAAACCCCCTACAACGATCAACGATTTTAATGAAAAAATCATTATTAAGCCAATTTTTAAACTTTTTGTGGTTTGTATTGTAAATAAATATTTTAATGCTCTTAAAAATGGGTGCGCATACTACAATCAACATATTTACTCCATCAACAACGTTTCTATATGCACTATATGCACGGTGAATGGTGCACTAGTGTACACGGTAAATGGTGATATAGAACGGTACGAGGCGACCTTAACATGACATTTTCAAACATAATTTTTGAGTAATTTTTTGTTATGCATCACTAGTTTTAGATTTTTCCCTGAGTTAATATATAATTGCACACAACGTAGTGGTATTCTAGTACGCTTCAAATTATTTGGAAAAGTTATATAATTTTTTGAAGTGCAAATTTTTCTTAAATGCACGGTGACTGGTAGCTTGACGGTAATTTTTACTGTCGAAATGGTGCCATGGTAAAATTGAGTGCACAAAATATTTGAAATAAATTCGAATATAGTCTGCACAAATCAAGTGGCGTTGTGTATTTAATTTAACCCCCTGATATAGTAATTTCAACCGCAACGCTGTTTTCAGTGTACCCAGTATGATAAACACAAAGTTCAAACAAGTCAACCAAACAACTGAAAAACTGGACTACACAGATGAATCATTCGCAATAGGCCTTTTCATGTGACAGGTCCGTCTATGCATTAGTTTACATCGGTGGAGGACCGGTGCATACACGAGGCTGTCATTTTCATAGAAGAACTGTCGAAGAGCTTCCTGATCAGCTGTTTTGGAACGTCATGTGAATAGGCCTATATCACAAACAACGACACAGAAAGTAAACTCAAAATCAAAACAGAAACACACAAAAACACTTTTCCGACAGTTGACACATATCCCCAAAAAGTACACGTAATTGAGAACAATCCACATAAAGTAACTGAACCAGAAAAAAAATCAAACAGAACAATTAAACCTAGCAAAACATCATCGAGAAAATTACAAACAAAACTAATGACAACAAACTGGACTCGGACTTACTCCTCATTGAAATAGCTTCAATGATACAGAACCTAATAAATTTGACAAAATCACGTAAAACTAGTTACATCTAAAACTTAATTATGAATAATTGTTTTTTTATACGATCTAAATATATCTCAACTGAATATACATAGTATAAGACCTCTTCATAAAAAATTAAATAAAAACCTACCTTTAAATTAATAACATTCATATATTTTTACCTCAAGAGACCTGGCTTAAGCCAGATGAGAAATATAAATTTCTCAACTATCAATTCATGAAAAACTGTAGGCCAGACGGCTATGGTGGAACCGGAATCTTAGTACACTCTACATTGATATACGTAGAAATAACAATCCCAGATATAAAATGACAATAGTAAAAATTGAAAACCTCAAGCAACCAATTATATATTTATCTCGCTATATCTACCTCCAGACACACCAATAACATAAAGCAAAGAACCACTCAAAAAACTTTTTAACAACATCGAAAACAGTACCGTTCCAGTATTTTTAGGAGGAGATTTGAATGCTCATCACTCAACATTGGATAAAACTTCAAACAAAACTGACTGAAGAGGAGAGCCAATAAATGAATTACTAGGAAATCATGACGTCATATTCTTGAACACAGGAGTTGCAACCAGGTGGGAAGACCTAAATAACAATTCTTCAGCAATAGAATTAACAGTCACAACACCAAACCTAGGACCAATAACAAGTTAGGAAACCAGTTCACAAGATTTAGGAACAGACCATAAACTTGTAGAATGTCACATTATACAATATAACAAATTCAACAACCATGCACAAAAGACAATAATTAGCAAAAATAGAGCAATTGAAAACCTTAACCAAATTGACCCTAACACTCTCACAAATGTTGAAGACCTTATCAAAGAAATAAACAATGCAAGGAAAAAAGCAACATATGATATATAGCCAAATAGTAGGAAAAATATAAAACCTTACTGGAACGAAAACATTAAAAACTCCACGAAATAAAAACAAGAAACATATAGAATTCATAAACAATTTAACTCTAGCTAACAAACACGAAATCAAATAGCAGAACTAAACTTCAAAAAGGAAGGAAGAAGTATTTGAATATAGAGATAAAATGTCAAATGAAATAAATGAACAGACCAATGTAAACCACATGTGGATAATTGTCACACATAAATTATGTAAACGATAAAGTTAAAAAACGATTGAACGTAAAAAAAAGATACGTAAGAAAAACAAAGGTGCTCACCCTAAAACAGCACTAAAAATCAACAAAGCAATTATAAGATCACAAATTGACTACGGATTAACATTATATGGCGGAAAAGCGAAAACCAACTTAGCTAAACTAAACTCTTTGTTTAATACTTCATTAAGGACGTGCCTTAGATTGTTGAAATCAACACCCATAAATGTACTATACTCAAAAGCAGGAGAACTACCAATCAAATATAGAGCTAGATGGCTAGCCAAAAAATAGGCAATCAATACCTTTTTCCACAATTAACCAATCGTACAAATAATTTAAAAATTTTTGGAACTAGACGATTTACATAAAAGCTATACATTCTTGGAGTACATAATTTTCGAAAACAACAATTCAATAATAATAACCAACAACAAAACTGAAAATACAAATACTATTGAAGTAAATGAAATAATAAAGACCGAAATTCCTGGGGTAAAAAGCCAAGATATAAAAAATACTGCCATAAAAATGATAACAATAACATACCTAATCAAAATATACAATCAATTTCACAAAATATACACAGACGTGTTTTAGAAACAGCGGATGCTTGCGGAATAGGTAGGGTGCAGAGCTGCTTGGGCACTTCTATGATTCATTTTGGCATAGGGGTTTTTCTCAGCCGAATTGTCTAAAATTTTGCAATAGTACGACGCATATTGTGGCCAAATATGAGCTCGGTAGCTTTCAAAAAAACCCACTGCCGAAGTGCATCAAAAGTTACAAGAATGGGATCCGGCACCCTATATGGTACGAACAAAAAATTAAAAAAAACTCATATGTTAAGTCAATAACGCGATGTCAAGTATGAACTTAGAACTAATGGCTATAAGTACAGCTATAGACATAATTAATACCAAAGATACTAACAATTTTGTGATTTGCTCAGATTCAAAATCTGCACTGATAAGTATAGAAAATAACAACACTGATGATAACTTTATTGTAACGGATATTAAAAACAAAATAAACAAAACTAGAATAACTATAAACTTTCAATGGGTACCGGGTCATAAAGGTATAATAGGAAATGAAATAGCAGACACTCTCTCTAAAGAAGGATGTACTAACAAACAGATGATTCACACAAGAATAGCACTCAAGGACACAATTAATTTAGCGAAAATAGAAACACTAGAAGAATGGACACAAGAATACACCACAACATAGACAGAAAAAGGAGTAAAACATTGCAATCTTGTGTCAAAACCATCCTTCAAAACGTGGTTTGATAAGCTTGAACTACACGGAGCCGCAAATCAACTCAACCTTGAATTCTTTTGACGCAATTCGGCTCTTCCGTGGAATAACCCAAATTTGGGTTAACTGATATATACCTATCATTAGGTTGTTTCCATTTGACAGCGGCAAAACAAACAACTCAGTGCAAAAATAAAATCTACCCAGCGTTAGCTTTGGAAGTCTCCGTGATGGGTTAAAACAACTTAACGTTAGGTAAACTCGAAAGAACTCTAATTTGGCTTATTCCATTGAACTTCGAAGCTGGGTCGGTGCGTCTCTCTCTGTTTTTGACAACATTGCTGTTGCGAGAGAGGCAAAACAACCCAACCGTGGGTAAAAACTAAATGCAGTTTACCCAAATTTGAGTAAAAAGAACTTAATTTTTGGGTATTCTGATTTCTCCGTGTAGACACAATACAAATACACTCCCGTGCATAAGATTGGGTTCACCCCCTTGGTGGCCTACCCTATTAGGCCAGCGCGCACGTCTATCACCATGGTCCAGTGATGCATTTTGAACTGAACGCGAGCCAAAAGTGAACTGAACGCGTTCCAATTTTGCACGAGAACCTAGTAGACATTGAACTCTCGTGCAAGATTCTGCACCTGCTCAAGAACGGCCCGTTCACTTCAAAATACACATTGAAATTAAAAACCCGAAAAAAAAAACTACATCACAACATATTGAATTCATATCATTACAAATTTACGAAACCTTAAATGGTTCTTAACATCTTTGCATAACTTTCGCATTGAATGTCGTGTATTTTCCATGACGACGGTTTTCCCTTCGCGTTCAATTTTCAGCTCGCACGGGTTCAAATTTTTAAACTGCTCAATGTTCAAGCCTACTTGATCCCTCGTTCAAAGGTTTGAACTGGAACGCAAATTGAACGCGTTCAAATGCATGACTGCCATGGTCTCTATGTTGCTTGCAATCCCGCGTGCAAGACTGCCGCTGTGGTGATATGACATAGGAGTGACCTGTCATCAGGTGAGTGAAGGACCAAAAAGACCAAGTGTTAAGGGAAAAACGTGAATACGATTCCATCCTAAACTATGTGAATTTGAACCTAAACCTAGTGAATTATAAATACTTTATTACTATCTACTATTTACATGCTGAACTGGTGAGATTACCTACATGAATAATGTACAAAAAGAAACTTAATGCTAATCTTATACTAGGTAACCTAAATCGCAATACTTGTCATCCCTTCAATATATGCCCTGAGCATTCTACACTATATTACTGCCGGTAAGGTAAAGGTTAAAGAATAGCTTCGAAAAGGTAAATCTAAATATTGTCGCGCGCCCACCAAACCGGAACGCGCGTGTGGGACACGCGACGTGTGACTCGTTCCCGACATAACTGTCATAATGACATGTGTGGCGCTGCATTCTTACGATGTTTATGAACACAGCGCACTATTCAAATATAAGTCGCGACGCTTGGAGATTGAGAAAAAATATATTTAAAAAAAAAATGTTTGTCCTTATTTCTGTCGGATCCATAATATGTACATTTAAACATTAGATTCGTCCGCCAAACTCGTGATTGTACATTCTATGAACACACATAAAGGGAACTAAACGTTAGTCGCCATTAACCTATTTATAATATGAATTGGGCTGCCTGATATAGAGCGCTGCATATAACGAGCCTAACCTCACTTATTTGACAGCTGCTGGTCCTGTTGTTTACGTTTCGGACTTAGTCGTTTTTTCCATCATTTTTTCATCTTCGCATTTCTATCACCATCATGCTGATGGTGACGATTTTCCACGGTAGGAAGATAGAATAATACGATCCGTGGGTATCTGCAGTGGATTTGACCTCTCCTCGCAGCAAACTTTCACGAAATTAAGAACGATTCGAAAAAAGTACTAAGTCCAAACTGTAAACAACAGGACCAGTACCTGTCAAAATTGATGCGTGACGTCACAGTGCAGTGGAGTATTGCGAATCAGTGGTTCACAAGTCAGCTTTCACGAAGCATACGACTAAAGTAGTTCGTTAATCTTAAGTTTAACATTATATAATTTACAGGAAAATTATATTCTCTCTCTATCTGTCGAACGACAATCGGATTACGCGTCTTCATTTCGTTTCCAACTGAGAATTATAGTTTCGGAAAAGTCCCGTTGGATTAAATCCAACACCCCCTCAAAAACATACAAAAGTGTTCAGCCCATATCTCTGTGATTACACGTTCAATTGAAACTCTCTAAGCCACATTTGAAAGGCAAAGAGTTATTCTTACTTCGTATGTATTTTTCCAAAAACTTTTTTTTTAATTTTGTGTACTAAATTTGAACTTAAAGTTGTGACATTTTTCAAAAAACACACTGAAAGATCATGGCTAATTTCTTCAGCATTGGATCGACCAAAATTTTAAAACAAGGTGACATTAGAATCGTAGCAGTGTTGACCAGACTCATTTCTCCGAAATTCGAATTGTGAAGCCATGAACTGTTATAACTGTGCATTTTATTCCTGAGATGGAGGGGGAGGTGGTTGGGCTTGAGTGTTGCACATGGGATCCGACAGTTTCGATCTCGGTGGGCCGCAATTCAAGTTTCGGTGAAATGATTCGCACTCACTCATTTCATTTCACCGAAACTTGAATTGTGGCTCTCTGGGATCAAAATTGATCGATTTTGTGTGCAGTACTCAAGCTTAACCATCTGCTTTTCTATCTTAGGAGGATAGAGCATGGTTGTGGCTTCGTAGTTCGGAAAATGTTATTTTCGGGGAAATGAGTCTGAGCAACACTGAATCGTAATCTTATATTCTATGAAGATCACTTACGAAATTTTGGCGGAAACATCTGAAAACTATTCATCATCGATGAAACAGTCGTTCAAGTCATCGTGCAAAAATTTGGGTTTACCTGAGCCACGTGCAAATTCATTTTTGTCAATATCTCTGCCATTTTTCAACCGATTTTAATAATTCATAGCTTTTTCAAACGCAAATCATGGCGCGTACATGATTGGTTTGAGATTTCATAGAATTTTCCGAGAGACTAACCCAGAGACTTTGTAATTCAGTTCTAAAACGGTAAGTTGTGGGTGGTTGGTCTGTTCCACAAACTTGTTCAATTTCAGAAGTCACACAAATTTGCAAAACACACCAACTTTTCACGACTTACCGTATTCGAATTAAATTAAAAAGTCTCTCGGTTACATACTTTTGTCTTTGAACAACCCTCTGAAACTCTATGTAAAATGACTGCAATGTAATAATTCCTTTACAGGCAAAATTTCAAGTTTTTTGTAGTTCGTCATCCAAATTTCATCCAATTTGTACAACCAGAGGCTGTGATACAGCACCCCAAACTTGGGCATTTTGTATGAAAAAACAGCATTTGGTTACTAACTTTTGCCACTGACTGTATATATGGCGTTAAGTCAGAGTGGACCAAGTGACATTTTGAATATTTTAAGAAAAATGGGCATGTAAACTTTTTGAAAAGGTCATTTTGAACAGAATGATGGTCCACATCAACGAAATTTTTTGCCAATGAACAGTTCGGATTCCGCCATGGACATTCGACCACTCATCAACTTTTACGTGTAACAAATTTGATCCATTCCAACAAATCTGAAGCCTACTAGGGTAAGGGATCTAATTTTCGACACTGTGCTAATTTTCGACCCATTGATAGAACAAACATTATTTAAACTACTATTTAAAATTTTGAAACATTTATAAATCACTAGAACATGCCATTACTGTTATACCTGTTATGATCCAACAAAAATTGCATTTATGTAACTAAGTTTTGATTCAAAATTGATTGATCTGATTTTTCGGTGTCTACTGATTCAGACATTCCATTGATGAAAAATCGACACATTTGAAAAAGGCTCAAATCAGTATAAAAGCAGATTAAAGTGATGTCCAATAGATAAAGTTTAATGAAAAGAGATCAAATTAAGGCATATTGTATTGAATTTAGTGCATCTATAAGCAAAAATAAATTTTATTACGCGTTTGAAATTGTTCGAAAATTGAAAAACCAGGTGCTTTTTCATGCCATGATTTCAGCAGGTGATGTGTTTTAGTTTTCGACCCTTCATCAAAAGTAAACATCGTTCATAACGGTGGTGCCTCTTTTTTAGAGATAAATTACTTGCTTCAACTGTTCTTAATTAAAATGGTGAGAAATATACTGATCCCGCTTCAATTTCATCAAAAATATATGGAATAACATATTACAGCGCCCAGAACAGTACAGGCAAGTCAACGCAGATACCGACATCCAGCAAGCAGCATCAAAGGTAGTCAACAAGAACTCTGTTATGGAATTCCGAAATTTCGTATATTCAATTTAAGATTTGCAGTCCGTTTTTCGTCCTGGACAGGCCACAATGGAGGAAAAGACAGAATTTGAATTGTGAACTGCGGAATGAGTCAGCGATGGAAATGGCCAGTGAAACGTGACTCAATATCGTAGTATGTTAAAGGGTCTCTCGATACTGTTGAAGGACCCAACTATATTTAAAAAAAACATCCTCCAGGTGAATTGGTAGATCAAGATGGATGTAGCGAAGGAGAGAATACAAAATTAAGAGAATCAAGCAAAATTGAAAAAAAAAACAATGCACCGAAATGGCTCATAAAATCAATGCCTAAGAATAAGTCTAAGTCAAGCACTTAAAAAAGAATTTCAGTTTTTTGTTTGAACTATTAAATAATTGTGAATTTGTTTATCGGCATATCGGTCTATTTTGCTCGAAGTAAGAGGGAGCATGGAGAAGAAAGCAATGAATACTAGATGGATAGGTACCGTAAGGGAACGGCGAGAGAAATTGGATTAGATGTTGAAGAGGGCATACCATATTAAACAGTATTACTTGAAACGGCTGTCTTGGTAGTGTCATTCTCAAAACACACCCAAGCCGTTCCCATAGGGGACGTTAGCCACAAGGAAGTGACGTTTCAAGTAATACTGTTTAATATGGTATGCCCTCTTCAACATCTAATCCAATTTCTCTCGCCGTTCCCTTACGGTACCTATCCATCTAGTATTCATTGCTTTCTTCTCCATGCTCCCTCTTACTTCGAGCAAAATAGACCGATATGCCGATAAACAAATTCACAATAAAATTATCACGGTCGATACCTTTGTATCTATTAAATAATAAAATGTAATAAATGTTTTAAACAAAATGGTGTTACATGATTAAATGCAAATATTCCATTGCTGTACTATATCCTATCGCAATAAAAGAATGTCATGTAGTTTTTTCCACGTAAAATCGTTTCAGCGGTAGAAAAATCGATTAGTGTCCATGAATGTTGGTTTTCCGTTGTCATACAGGTTGTGCATAAATCATGATATCGTAGTGCACAACTCAATCACACAGTACCACAAAACAAAATATTCGATTTATTTATAATTACCATTTAAAAATGAAGCAAAATTATCGAAGAATATTCAATAATAAATTGATAATTTTCGCACATATATTAATGTTTAAAACTTCCCACATTGCCTTTACAAGTGCTCTCACAAAGAGGAAAAGTAAATTCACTCCCTTCAGATAAGCACCAACTTGATAAAAATTTCGTAAAATAGTGTTTCCGCAAACAATATACCGATAATATTGTTTCAATTTAGTACAGGTCGAAAATTAGCACATGCATGGGTCGAAAAATAAAACAATGGGTCGAAAAATAGCACAAAAAGATAAAATCATTTATCCCTAAAAATCACAAAAACACAATGAAATATCACCTGATAGAAGCTATACATGAATAAATATAAGGTTTTTTTTATTCGATTGCCAAATTTGAATATTAATTAATAATTTTTTGCAGGGTTTTTAGAAGTTTTTCACTCCTAAGCTGGTTTCATGGGTCGAAATATAGTGCTTTAACCCTACTGATCTTGCTCTTCCAAACATAGAAAAAGCATTCGACAGTGTTTGACATAAAAGCTTGATTGTAAAATTAAAAAAACTTTAATTTTCCAACATACATTGTTAGAATAATTCAAAGTTATCTGTCAAATCGTACACTTCAGGTTAATTATCAGAACTCCAAGTCTGAAAGACTTCCTGTAAAAGCTGGTGTTCCTCAAAGCAGCATTTTCCAATATTATACAATATTTTCACATCTGACTTACCTGAGTTACCTCAGGGATGTCAAAAATCTTTGTTTACGGATGACACAGGCCTCTCCGCCAAAGGACGAAGCCTGCGTGTCATCTGTAGTCGATTTCAAAAAAATTTTGGATATTTTCTCTTCATACTTGCAAAAATGGAAGATTGCTCCTAATGCTTCCAAAACTCAACTAATAATATTCCCACATAAACCAAAAGCCCTTTATTTGAAACCTTCAAGTAGACATGCTGTCACGATGAGAGGGGTTCCAATAAATTGGTCAGATGAAGTTAAGTATCTAGGGCTCATGCTAGATAAGAATTTAACTTTCCAAAATCACATTGAGGGCATTCAAGCCAAATGTAATAAACATGTAAAATGTCTGTATCCCCTTATTAATAGAAAATCAAAACTTTGACTTTAGAACAAGCTTTTGATATTCAAACAAATTTTCAGGCCAGCCATGTTGTATGCTGTACCAATATGGACTAGCTGTTGTAATACCAGGAAGAAAGCTCTGCAAATAAAATTTTGAAAATGATTCTGAAGCTTCCTCACTGGAATAGTACCAATGAGTTACATAGAATATCCAATGTTGAAACATTGGATCAAATGTCAAATAAAATAATTAATAATTTCAGGCAAAAATCGTTACAATCTTATATTGCCACGATTAATGAGTTATATGTTTAGGTTAAGTTAGGTTAAGTATATTCAGAGCATTTTCTTTTAATTTCTCTTATAAGCAGGTAAAATCAACTCACCTGTAAAAAAATCTGAACTGCTACGGCAAATGAAATGTAATATGTTGTTAACAAAATGTTAATAAAATCTTAAACTTGTTTTACCAAATTTGGATGATAGTGTTGTCTAATAACACAGAACACCTAGATATAAGAAATGAATGTACCCATTATAACATTGCACGTATTCTACTGCATAACAACAACATTGATGCAACATTGCTTTTATTCAACAAATTTCAAGAGCTGTCAAGCAATAAAGCATTAACCCTACATTACAAATGTATAAATGCACTAACATCACTTTATAAATTGTACAGATGCATTAATATAATATGCCGTAAGCCTACCATTAAAGTAGTTTAAAAGTGGAAAAGGGCACTTTTACAGTTAAATTAATGCAAGAAGGACGATGAAGCAATGAAGCAACTTATAGCTTCATTGCTTCATCGTCCTTCTTGCATTAATTTAACTGCCCAGACAACCAGAAGTCGCAAAACAGTTTACGAACAAAGTCGTTCATTTACTCAAATTTCATCACACCCGCACAACATGGTGGATGATATCGTTTGATCGATGAGTTTCCTCGCATAAAACGCTATTTTATGAGTTCATATGTACATTTCGTTTCGTCCCGTATACTCGTACAAAGTAAGTCGGATCAATCCGTAGCAGCTGTCAAATCAATTTTGTTATCATAAATTAAGTCGCATAAGAGTACAGACTAGTTCGCAATAAAATTTACACACTCGCATTACATGTTAGTTTTTATCATATAAAATATACACGTATATCACCTCCACTTTTGTACGCATAAGGCCTTTTCGCAACATCTTATATGTGAAACTTTGCGCACATAAGCATCGCATAACGCAAAAGGTGATTTCGTTATATGTACATTCTGGTTGTCTGGGTGTAAAAGTGCCCTTTTCCACTTTTAAACTACTTTAATGGTAGGCTTACGGCAATGCAGCTGCATTATATATGCAATGATATAATGCTCCATGGTTACTTGGGTAATGTTCGAAATGATACTAATAAAGAAATTAGAAAAAACAAAACATTCGTGCACTCATCAACTTTACGTGTAACAAAGGGGCGGTCCATTAATTACATAAGACAATTTTGGCGGTTTTTCGAAACCAACATCCCCCCCCCCCCACATGGTAAGATTTTTTGTATGAAAATTCAAATAATTTGTATGGCGCGTAAGAAATCTGAAACCCCCCCTCCCCCCATTATCCCTTACGTAATTAATGGACCGCCCCAAATTTGATTCGTTCCAACAAATGAAGACTTTTCTACTGGTCTTGCTCTTCCAGACATAGAAAAAGCATTCGACAGTGTTTGGCATAAAGGCTTCTTGTAAGAGCTGGTGTTCTTCAAGGCAGCATTTCGGGGCAAATATTATACTAGATTTTTTTAGTTTCAGGTGTAGTACTAAATTCGGTTTTTTCATCTACTTAAAAAAGCTCTTTATTTGAAACGATGAGAGGAGTTCCAATAAATTGATCAGATGAAGGTAAGTATCTAAAGCTCATGCCAGATAAAAATTTAACATTCAAAAATCACATTAAGGGCATTAAAGTCAAACGTAACAGATATATAAAACGTCCTCATCCACTTATTAATAGAAAATCAAATCTTTGTCCTAGGAGCCAGTCATGTTATATGCTGCTTTATTTTATTTTAGCAAATTAGGACCACAGTGGTTTCTAATACAGAACACCTAGATATAAGAAATTAATGTTATGTTTGAAATGATACTTCTAAAGAATAAAAAAAGACCCTAGAAGAATATAGGAAATTATAATATCATGTTTCAATATGATATGTATGGTTAGAATTATTTGAAGAATATTTGAATAAAATGGACATCTTATGAATACTCAACCAAAATCACTATTTCATGCCAAATCAACATTTTTCTGAGCAAGATAAAACCACGTGGTAAACATTGCAATACTGCCCATAACTGCATATTTGTAACATTCGACAAAAGTAGGCATTGAGTAAATGGAGTACCAAGTGCGCATTTTATAGCAGTACTAAAACTTCAAAAAATCACCGAAAACTCAAAAATAATTATTTAAGGCTGAAATTTTGCACAGCCAACAACGCATATTGGGTATATTATCAGAAAATAATTCTGATAGAAATTTAATTGCAACTACATTACGAGATGCATTTAAAATCTCAATGTGACTGTTATGCGGTTACAATTACCAATGTGACAAAACAACTTGGTATTTTTTTCGAATTTTCTAGAACAATCTCACAGATTTCAGTAAGTCGATCGAAAGTGTTTGTCATTTGTTGACTCTCCACGGTATTAACTCGTATTTGACAAAAATGTCGAATGTGACAAATATGCAGTTATGGGCAGAATACCCCCAGCATGGATTTTCGTGGTCATTTGGCCAGCACACCTCTCTCCATCAATGATCACGTGGTGTATAGACGGCCCCTTTCAAACTTCTATTGCCACTATAAATGCTTTATTTAGGGTAAGTAAGTTTTTAAGGTGATTATAGAACAAAGCCACACCTCAAATTTTCAAGAGCACAAGACTTGAGAACCAAACAGCGCTCCGCGTTGAAAATTTATCCCATTGGTCACCACCAGCAAGCAAGCAATTTGATTGGTTTTCAACGTGAATTGTTGTCAGGTTTTCCAGTCTTGTGCACTTGAAAATTCGAAGTATGGCTTCGTTTTATAATCACCTTAAATCGATTTTCTTAAAAATGTCTTAATTGTATTCCAGCTATTTTTTTATATCTGGGTGTATTCAGCCTAATGTTCATCCTAATTAGGTGAAACTAAATTAGGCTATTATAAATATTTCGTTAAGATTTGTTTTCAGGTAAATCGGATTCATTTGCTTTAGAGAAACAAAATTGCTTTGCACTAAACTTAAGGTAATTATAAAACGAAGCCATACTTCGAATTTTCAAGTGCACAAGACTGGAAAACCTGACAACAATTCACGTTGAAAACCAATCAAATTGCTTGCTTGCTGGTGGTGACCAATGGGATAAATTTTCAACGCGGAGCGCTGTTTGGTTCTCAAGTCTTGTGCTCTTGAAAATTTGAGGTGTGGCTTTGTTCTATAATCACCTTAATTTGAAGCGAAAAACTGCTATGAATATTCAATAATTTATGAAGAGTTCGCTTGAGAACAGATGACGATTTCTACATAGCACTATAATAAATGGATAGAAAAAGAGGAACAAACTTTATCTATAATAAATTAATGAGTAAGCTTTTTTTGTACAAAACAAGGAAACTAAAATGAGTTTCAACCTAAAAGAATCCCAAGCACAACCCATAAAATAAATATGCTTCCCGCATTCCACACCATCCTCCCCCGCATGTAATTCTCTCACGACGAGAGCCACACCCGACGAGAGTTCGGGTTCGTAACTTGTTTACACTGGGAATGTTCTTCAGTTACCCAAAACAATCCGTTGAAAGCGGAACGACACCGCAGACAGAGAGAAATAGATTGTTGCTTCGTTTCGGACCCCTGGCTCGGTGTGTTAATTTTTGGACATACAACCTGGATGTGTCAAAAGCGATGCCACGCTAGACAAAAGAGGCGGTGTACTGTTATTTGAAGGTAATTTGGATGGAAATTAAAGAGTGGAACCGAGAGGTCAATGGTTGTGTGCTTCTGGGTAGAACTTTGAAGTGACCATGAAAAGAGAATTAACTTTTATGTCTATGCGGCGGCGGCAGCAGACGATCATTCCCTTTTCGGAGTAAAACTGGTTTCATCGAGCGGGAACAAGACTGTTTGAATGGTGACGACGACTTTAAAAGCATTTCCTATCAGCTTGTGTGACGTGTGTGAATCAATCAATAAACCGGTAAGAAGGGAAAATACGACCTTAGAGCTGCATATTGTTGTGCTTTGCAATCAGTGTAAGCACTTATCAGTGTATTTTGTGGAATGTTTGAAGCCTTTGTTGTTTAATTAGTTCCAACTATCTGCTCTGGTAAGTTCCATCGAGTTTGGAGAATTTGTTGTGATATCAATCTAAACCTTACAGTGCATGAAGACGATAACACAACTCGCAGCATTTCGGTTTGAAGCTGAAGTTCGAATATTACCGTTAGGAGTGAAAAGTATATCATACCTGAATGCAATCAATTATTTCAAAGTTAGTCCAAACAAAACATGTATGTGAAACATATTCTAGGGATTGAAATGAACGAACATTTTATTCAGTTTCAATTTTTGATCTTTCGTAGTATGATCCATTAGACATTGATTGTTGGTAAATCGCAGTTCAAAAGTTATACTAAGATTTTTTGATTTTAGCATAAATTCTTGTTTTAAATGACATAGTTGATCAGGTGCTTTTTGTTGTTCCGGACGAAAAAAAGAAATGTTTATGTGGTTTTGGAAAAATTTCTTTGAAAAACTTATTCCAATCTACATATGCCTACATATGTTAGTGAAAAGTGTTATAAAACTCATATGACAAGAATTTAATTTGTGAGACAACCGATCCATGTAACAGTAAACGCTGTTTTCTTTTTTGTCCCATAACGCAGGTAGACCACCTTTACGTGTTGCGTTACGAGGTAAGATTTGCCGAACCATGAATTCTGCATGGTTATTTGTAAAATATGGTATCCTAGCTTCTTCTCTGTTTGTTCATCGAAGCAAATGCAAGTTATTGAAATTTTGACTTTTTAATTTAAATATATAGGGCCATTTTCGTGAATATTATCATATTTGAAAAAAAAAATCCGTATCGCCGGAACAAATGAGCGGTTCCATTTGAATTCGAATGTCGGTTTACTTTTGTATTTTTTGACTTGGATGAAATTTTGCACATGCTTTATTTATGCCCAAAAATGCCTTTTTGCATCATCGGCTCGCCATTTTGACTCTAGCCTTACTTTTGAGAAGGGCCTAAGAAAAAAACCCTTAATAATTTTCAAAAAATTATAACTTAGAAACGGTTTGTCCGATCAGTTTGGTGCCTTCCGCAAAGTTTTAGGTTATTGTTGGGACTATCTGGAAAAAAATATACACTGTAAAAAAAAAATGTTGTAATTTTTTATATATCGAAAATAAAGCTTAAAAATCAATTTTCTCAAAAATCTTATTTTTGGATTTTTTTCATTTTTTTTTATATGTTAAAGTAGACAAAAAAAGAAGTCTTTTGCACAGTGGGTCAAGATGGAGAAATCATGGACAAAAAAGTAATGATTTTTTAAAAATAGGTGAATTTTTGAAAATGGTCATAATAAACTTTTAAAATATTTTTCAACTCGATTTTATGAAAGTACGCAAAATTTACAACAAAAAAGGTATACTGAAAAATCAGGCTAACTTTTACCGTTTTAAAGATACAGCGATTTTAATACAAAATTATGATATAATTTTCAATTTTCGGTCATTATAATGTAACTTAGAAACGGTTTGTCCGATGAGTTTGGTGTCTTCCGCAAAGTTTTAGGTTATTGTTGGGACTATCTGGAAAAAATATACACTGTAAAAAAAATACACTGTAAAAAAAATGTTGTAATTTTTTATATATCGAAAATAAAGCTTAAAAATCAATTTTCTCAAAAATCGTATATTTGATTTTTTTTATTTTTTTATATGTTGAAGTAGACAAAAAATGAAGTCTTTTGCACAGTGGGTCAAGATGGAGAAATCATGGACAAAAAAGTAATGATTTTTTTTAAAAAAAAGGTGAATTTGTTGAAAATGGTCATAATCACAGAATCTGTGATCTTTCGGAAGGGAAGTAAAGCTGGCTTAAGCGTTGATGAGTTTGATATATACTGTCCCAGGTTGCAGTCTCTCTTGACGTCGGAATCTAAGACATCGATCCTAAGCCCAGTCGACGGTGAACACAACTAACATTGAACTGAGCTAGTTGGTCATAAAAAAGATGAGCTAGATGCTATCAGTTCCAAATGAATTTGTTGAACGGAATGGGAAACCCACAGATTTCAAATGCTCTTACCGTAAAATGTATAACTGAATAAAACAGTGTTTATAAATAAAATGCACAATTATCGCAAGAAGCAGTCTGTGAAACATAGCTCTGTCATTCGGATCGCAGAAAGTTTCAATAAGGT
The DNA here is from genome assembly GCF_002204515.2 of Aedes aegypti. Taxonomy (NCBI): domain Eukaryota; kingdom Metazoa; phylum Arthropoda; class Insecta; order Diptera; family Culicidae; genus Aedes; species Aedes aegypti. The sequence goes on from NC_035108.1 coordinate 305,797,239, forward strand.
TTGTAGCAAAATTGTTTTTCAGTACAAGAGTACTTCTTTAAATTCCGTGAATTCGTTTTTGGTGGGAGATAAAAGCCCTCTCATATAAGAGCAATTCTCGCTGAAACCAGGCCGCCATCGGCACCCATCGTTAGAATTCCAATTTTATGTCACTGATCGCTAGTTTTTGATAAAACTTAAGGGTGGTACTTTCTGTTTTCTCAAATTGGTGGACCCCTCGTACACCAGCTAGCTGAACAGTTTGTGAAAAAGCCCATTTTTTGATAAATCTTGGGTATTTCTTCACTGGATATGTCTCATATTTCGCTTGGAACACAAAGCAAACTTAGTGGCATCGTATAGCCATCTTGAATTTTGTTAGAAAACTTGATTTTTCACCATTAGCGCACCGCTAGTTTTGAATTCTGAGATCACCATCAGAAAGCTGAGGAAAAATTGCGTAAGATACCCGACTAAGGGTACATAACAAAATTATATCAGCATATGTTATTATGTTATAAGTTTTTTTCGAACATAGGTTGTTACAAACTTGATGCAGGATGTTGTTAAAATAACTAAAATTATAACAAAAAGTGTATGAATAGTAACATAAACATAACAAAATATGTTTTAATTCTATCAAAAACATATCAAACCAAGTTATAATGTTTGATACAAAGTATCAAAATTATAATACTGTTCGATATACGATAATATTGTATATTATCGAAATGTATAACTATCTATTTATTTTGTTATAAAGTTGTTAAAAATGAATAAAAAACATATCTTAAAGGGAAATAAAACACATTATGTTATATTTCTGTTTTATTATGTTCTATGGAGAACGGAGCCTAACAAAATTATATCATAATATGATATGCATATCATATTCTGATGAAATTTTATTATATTTTTGTTACAAGCCTCTAGTCGGGTAGGCTACAGAAACTAGGTGAGCAATGGTATTTACCCTATCAAATGAACGATTTTCTAAGTCATGTTATACGATTTTGACGTATATGGCGAGTGCAATCAATACAAACATCATTTTTTGTACAACAAAGAAACAAGTTTTCAACCTTTGGTGTTTTATTCGAGTCGAGTAAAGAATAAGAATATTATTTTTAGTGAAAAAATCTGGCGGCCATCTTGGATTTTGACGCCATCTTGATTTTAGGTAGTAGAATTAATTTTTCACCTTGATAGCACTAAGCATGTCGAATTTAGAGGCTACCAATAAAAAACGGTTACTCTTCTTCTTGTTATTCTTCATTTTACTGACGTTACGTCCCTACTGGAACCAAGCCTAATACTCAGCTTTATTAGTTATAAATCCAGGTTATTAAGCAGGAATTTTCTTTTTTAATGCGATTTCTGACAACAGAATAATTCTTCGACATATCTTTGAATTCAGTAATAATGAATAAATAAATTCAATAAATGAAAACCGTCAAAAAACATTGATTGTATTAAACAAACATTTTTTTACCCTATGCATTGTTGATTGATTGATTGACTCTTTATTAAGGGGAAATTCAGCCCGAGGCTGGTTCATCCCCGCTATGCATTGTTTTTCATTGTATGAAGTTTATAGATTGCGTGTCGGGACATTAGTAAGCCTTGTGGTAATATCTGTAGTTCTAACGTAAAACATTGACAAAAGTGCATTAATTTATAATGAAAGTCTTAAATTTTGAAGCAAAAAACATCTTTGATTTTCTAAGCCATAAAGTATCGTTTTTAGTACCGCCCAAATAGCGAAATTGAATGATGAGAAGCAGGTTTTATTCTAATGTGGACGTAATGCCGAAACGCAGGTGTATAATTTCAACGTTAGAAAAACTGGCGGCCATCTTGGCTTTCGACGCCATCTTGGTTTTTAGCAGTTGCATGATTTTTTACCATCTCAGTGCTCATCATGTTGAATTATAAGGCCTCCGTTAAAAAAAAACAATCAGATTCTATCTTTCTTAAGCTGAAGGGCTGGCTATGTTCCAGTAGGGACGTAACTTGAGGAAAAAGAAGAACAAAAAGAAGAATAAGTGTAACGGTAGCATTGAAATTCAACATGTTGAGTGCTATCAAGGTGAAAACTCATTCTACTACTTAAAACCAAGATGGCGTCGAAATCCAAGATGGCCGCCAGATTTTTTCACTCAAATTAATACTCCTATTCTTCATCTGTCTCAAATAATACACCAACGATTGAAAACTTGTTTCTTTGCTGTGCAAAAAACTATGTTTGCATTGATTGCATTTGCCATATACGTCAAAATAGTAGAACATGATTTAGAAAATCGTTCATATCATAGGGTAAATACCTTTGCTCACCTATTTTTGGTAGCCTATCTTACGCAATTTTTCCTCAGCTTTCTGATGGTGATCTCAGAATTCAAAACTAGCGGTGCGCTAATAGTGAAAAATCGATTTTTCTAACAAAATTCAAGATGGCGGCCAAATTCAAAATGACCGCCAAAATTTTTTCAAGTTTAAATGAAAGCTATATCCTTTTTTCTATACGATGCCACTAAGTTTGCTATGTCTTCCAAGCGAAATATGAGACATATCCAGTGAAGAAATACCCAAGATTTATCAAAAAATGGGCTTTTTCGCAAACTGTTCAGCTAGCTGGCGTACGAGGGGTCCACCAATTTGAGAAAACAGAAAGGACCACCATTAAGTTTTATCGAAAACTAGCGATCAATGACATAAAATTGGAATTCTAACGATGGGTGCCGATGGCGGCCTGGTTTCAGCGAGAATGGCTCATTACAAAGTAATAAACCTATTGATAGGACTATAACAAAAACGTTGAAATGCACAAATGAATTCCAAACTCGTCATTAAGTAACCACCTTCTCAATTTAGTGTCTTTTCAGTCATGCACATCACCATGAACCATCCGCTGGGATGGCTTATGATAGCCACGGTCGCTTTGCTCATCATACATCAATCCTCAGCGTACACATCCAAATACGTTACCAAAGAGATTGCTCAAGATTTGAGCAAAGGTTTCAACGACCTAGCCCGAGATTTGGCTGTACAAATTCAATCCGACACCAGCAAAGCGGAAATCACCTCTCCTCTGAGCATCGCATCCTCACTTCTGCTCCTGATGCGAACTGCTCGAGGAGAATCCCGTGCCGACTTGTTACGCCTGTTTGGACTTGAATCCAAATATCCGGAAAATGACCCAAAAATTCCCAGAACATTCGGTAAGCTGATCAATGAGCTGCTGATTGATGATCGAAACCGCACCAGCATAATGGAGAATAGTGCTGCCTGGATAAATGAAAGCAAATGCGAGATTCCCACAGACTATCACTACGACGATGATTATGATCAGTAAGTTTTTGAAAAGTGTAAAAAAAATCCAAAAAGGTTACTAAATATACTTCTATTATAGGTTCAACCCCCTTGATGACATTCCCGAGGACCCACTGCAACAAAATCAGATAAAACTAGCCAACGCCATATTTGTTCAAGACAAGTTCTACAACAACACTAGACTGCAGAAACTGGTCAACTACTACTATCGCAGCTCAGTAGAGGGCCTCGATTTCTTCAACCAACCGGAAGCATCCAAGGACCACATCAACAATTGGGCGAAAAAGAACACAAACGGGCGCATCCAAGAGATAATAACCGATGAACTGAATCCTGAAACGACTATGATTGTGGCCAACGCGCTGTATTTCAAAGCTTTCTGGGAGGACGTTTTTCTAGCAGGGGCAACTAAAATGCGCAAGTTCTTCCCCAATGGAGAGAATGAAGAGTCCGTTGAAGCTGAGATCATGGCTCACGGAGGATGTTTCCCATACTACAGGTCACAAGAACTGGACGCAAGGATCATGGGTTTCCCATATAAGAATCGCACTTCCACCATGTACATCATCCTGCCGAATAACTCCTCCCGAGCGAAAGTACAGCAGCTATTGCAGGATCTAGATGCGTCCACGTTGGACAACCTAATCTCCAATATGAGAATGACTACGGCTTCCGTTCTGTTCCCAAAGATGCATCTTACCGGAACATTTGACCTGAAGATAGCCCTCCTAAAGCTGGGCATGAAATCAATTTTCGATTCAGAGCGAAGCAACTTTTCGTTGCTAAATCCCTCACATCCCAAAGAGAGCGCAACCGTATCGGGGGTGCTGCACAAGGTTGATCTTGCAATCGATGAGTCTGGAACCGAAGGAGCTGCAGTAACGGCCACTTTGCTAGATCGATCCATGCCGACGGTGAACTTCCGCGTGATTGTACCTTTCATACTGGCGATAAGGCATGACGCCACTAAGTTATTGCTGTTCTACGGACCAGTATATGATCCATCGGTTTGAAGTTTTTCATGTGAATTCTATATAGAACCTATTTATTTTATTATAGTGTGCGCCGTAGAAATGGCTTACCTCAGAATTAATATATAGATTAAAAACTCAAAACAATTCAAACACGCTTTTTTTAGACTTCGATTTTTAGATGTTACTCTTCACATACAAGCTTCTTGAAATGTTCGTACGAAAATCATGAGAGTTTCAAATTGACGGTAAAAAAATATATGTTTGAGAAGTTTATGAGAGATTTGATAAAATATCCACAATTCTAGACCCTTCCAAGGCTACAAAGCAAAGTTATGCTAAAAAGGCTTAAGATTTTAGTAATGGTATAGACTTTTATACCTTCATGTAATTAAATTGAGTGTTGCATTGTTTTGTACAGATGTTTTTGGACCTGTCCTGTCCTGTCCAGTTGTCTGGTCCTTCCATCGGACATAGAATCTAGAACGTAATCGGTGATCTATTGAGAATTTTAAGTTAGCGGAATTTGGAGCAAGTGTGCCACCCCTGATTTTTGTAAAAACTACAAACTATATTTTTTATTTGAGCTTAACAATATGTTCGCTTATAGTCCATAATACAATTGTCAAAATATGACGCAAATTGCTCTATTTTTTCTTATTTTCATCAATATTTTACCTTTATTTAGTGCTGATCTAGTGTAATATTATACAGATCCTCCATAATGAAAGAGTAATTCATATATCGCATTGAATGGAGACAAAAATAACGGTTATAGTTATTTGAATTGACTAGTAGAGAGTTCCGCATGTGATGAACCTTGTTATAAAGCATCCCCTCATGACGGTAAACCTAAAAATATTTTTAAAATTGTCAATTAGGCTCTGCTTTGATAGCAATATTAACAGGAAATAATGAAAATTTCATTTCAAGTAGAATTACATGAATGTTCATTCAGTGGCCGTCTTGCCCCATAAGGGTGGCACACTTGCCCCATAGAGTTGAAAATCGGGGTATTTTGGATGATATTTGAGGAGCTCCAAAACTAATACTTTTTGAAATTATTTTCTTTTTAAATGGCACAGTGCTTATGAAAAGATGTGAAACTAACATCGTGCGTAGTTACGGTATACTTCGTAGATTGGATACTAGCAACATTCATGTTTCTCTTTGATCATCTCATCCTGACTGCTTTCAGGAACAAGGCCGGGAATAAACATTGATCCAATCTTGAACAAGAATACTAAAAGCATGAATATCGCTATTCTCGACCACGCCCATCTTTACCGTAACTTGGGATAGGAGAAAAAATGTTGATGTAGCACTGATTTAATGAGAGGCCACCGACTCAGCAAAGCCCTCATAAGTGCTACGGAATTAGGGGTTGGGATAGGTATGGTCAGGATTCGCCAGAAAAGCTGGCGATACACCGAGGGCAATTGTTGTTCAAGTTTTTTAAATTCAATCTTTTAAATGCCGGCAATCAAAAGAGAAGATATTTGTTTTATTTATTTTACACATTATTTCGTTTCGAATAGTGCAATAAACCGGTTTTGTAAATGTAGAGTAGGTTTGAAATATCTGCTCAATAATAATTAAAAAGCAGATCAGCCTGGAGGGAGGCTTGAAAATACTCCTCGACATCATTAGAGTTCGGTGAAATACTCTAGATCAGCGTGCTGCCCTAGCATCTTTGCGAGGGAGCGAAAAAATGCTAAGCAGAGAGGCAACGAAAAATGAGCGAGGAAGATGCAGTGCAAAATACAACAGAGTAAAATTCCATCAAAAAAGGGTGCTCTCACAACTTCGCAAGGACTGTTTTGTTCAGGCGTCACACTCAAGATTGTTTTGTTATGTGAGTGAAGGTGAGCGTTACAAACAAAAGAGAGGAGAGAGAGAGAGAGAGAGAGAGAGAGAGAGAGAGAGAGAGAGAGAGAGAGAGAGAGAGAGAGAGAGAGAGAGAGAGAGAGAGAGAGAGAGAGAGAGAGAGAGAGAAGAGAGAGAGAGAGAGAGAGAGAGAGAGAGAGAGAGAGAGAGAGAGAGAGAGAGAGAGAGAGAGAGAGAGAAGAGAGAGAGAGAGAGAGAGAGAGAGAGAGAGAGAGAGAGAGAGAGAGAGAGAGAGAGAGAGAGAGAGAGAGAGAGAGAGAGAGAGAGAGAGAGAGAAGAGAGAGAGAGAGAGAGAGAGAGAAGAGAGAGAGAGAGAGAGAGGAGAGAGAGAGAGAGAGAGAGAGAGAGAGAGAAGAGAGAGAGAGAGAGAGAGAGAGAGAGAGAGAGAGAGAGAGAGAGAGAGAGAGAAGAGAGAGAGAGAGAGAGAGAGAGAGAGGGAGAGAGAGAGAGAGAGAGAGAGAGAGAGAGAGAGAGAGAGAGAGAGAGAGAGAGAGAGAAGAGAGAGAGAGAGAGAGAGAGAGAGAGAGAGAGAGAGAGAGAGAGAGAGAGAGAGAGAGAGAGAGAGAGAGAGAGAGAGAGAGAGAGAGAGAGAGAGAGAGAGAGAGAGAGAGAGAGAGAGAGAGAGAGAGAGAGAGAGAGAGAGAGAGAGAGAGAGAGAGAGAGAGAGAGAGAGAGAGAGAGAGAGAGAGAGAGAGAGAGAGAGAGAGAGAGATTATTTTTCGTAAGTTTTTAGTTTACAATAAATACTAAAATAAATACCGACTTCGACTGGGGTACACTAATCACATTTCTAGAATAGCGCCACCTTCGCATTTGCGTTTGATCACAAATAGGCTATCACTAAATTAAACTTTATTTCTAGTTATTTGTCCAGTTAAACTGTTATGAAATGAGTTCATCAAAAACACAAAAGTGTGTACACACACCTTTTGGTAAGAAATTCTTTTGTCAATACCCGGGTAGAGGTGAGTAACAAAATAATGGTAAAAGTTTTTGGGGGCCTTCCTGAGCCGAGTGGTTAGAGTCCGCAACTACAAAGTAAAGTCATGCTGAAGGTGTCTGGGTTCGATTCCCGGTCGGTCCAGGATCTTTTCGTAATGGAAATTTCCTTGACTTCCCTGGGCATAGAGTATCATTGTACCTGCCACACGATATACGAATGCGAAAATGGCAACTTTGGCAAAGAAAGCTCTCAGTTAAAAACTGTGGGAGTGCTCATAAGAACACTAAGCTGAGAAGCAGGCTCTGTCCCAGTGAGGACGTTAATGCCATGGAGAAGAAGAAGAACAAATATTGAAATCATATCTAGTTAAACCATTATTATGTTTAACAACTACCGAAATGCTAAACATTACATATAATTTAGCTTTTCGGTAGTTGTTAAACTTCCACTCGGCTGGTTGGCCGTAAACCACGATTCATAATTAAAAACAAGCATTATTATGTTATTAACCCCTCTACCGGCAGATTCATTTTTTCACCACAAAAAAATATTCAAACAGCGATAACTCTTTTTCTTTTTTGATATTTTTGTACCATTTTTTCACAGGCCCTCAAAAAACTCTTCTTTTTTAAGAATCTGCGTCAATATTTATCATTGGTCTTAAGGGTTTGAAGATATTCAGATGTTCCTTGGGGGACCGACATTCCCCATACAAAAATTCTTTAAGCGCCATTTTGTTTTTGGTCAATTTATCCAAAATCTAAACTGTGGGCTATACATTATCAGGTCATAAGGAGCTTCTCTGAAAAAATTATACAAATCGGTTGAGTTGTCTTTAAGAAATCTGAAAATTACAAAACGATGATTTTTGAAGCTTTAAGGATCTTCATACAGCTAGATTGGTACCAGACACATAAATGTTCATTAGTCGAAAACGGTTGCACCAATTTGCTTCATTTTTTCAAAACAAACTCACATTAAAGTATTATTTCGAACAGTGAATGACCGAACATGACATAAAATCTGTAGCCTGCGATATTTATGTAGGTTATAGAAAAACATCGGTCCCCCAAGAAATTTCGGAATATCTCCGGATCTAGATGACTAATGATCAATATCGACAGAGATAATTAAAATAGAAGAGTTTTTTGAGGACTTGTGAAGAAATGATGCAAAAACGTAGAAAAAGGAAAAAGTTATCGCTGTTTGAATATTTTTTGTTGTAAGAAAATGAAGCTGCCGGTAGAGGGGTTAATATATGACAAAAATATGTCATCAACAGCATAACATACAATCCTTGCAAAATTTGTCATTGGTATGTTATACTTGAAAGTCATGTAATAACTAATCAATTACAAAATATACTATCATGGTAAAATTAGTTATTTGTGCAAAAATGTTAAAAAAAAAAACATGAAATATCTAAAGAATAATAAACATCGCCATCACAGTAAAATATGTCATAATTTGGATGTTTGAAAACTTTATTCAAATAGTTCATGAGAACAAACCAATATCAAATTTTGCCATAATAGCTCATTTTACTATTTGTATGATATTCATTAAAGATTCAAAATGCAAAAGTTTTTTAGCAGGAAAGTATATTTTTTGATCATGCTAAATTTAGATAATAAAGCCAAAGAACTAAAATAACCGTTATTTTGAACTACTCGTGAATAGAGTTACTGTGCACGTGCTGTAGCCTTAGGTGCAGGTGCCTCATTGCTTGTAAGCGCACGGGCGCACTGCACTTTGTGAGACCTTTTTTGGTGCGCCTCACAGTGCTTCGTCCCTTGGACAAAAGTCAAAAAATCAACTTTCATATTCAAAAGAATCAAGTAGGCCATGATATTGACATATATTTTGAGCGTGTAATACAGATACTAGAAAGTCCGTGCGCTTATCAAAACAAACCAAAACACCGGGTGTTGACAAGTTGTTTCATCGTTATATATAATTTATTGTTTTTGTGTCAATCCAATCCCTTTTTAATTCGCTTTATTCCCATGCTAATCACATTTTCAAAGTGAAAGTCATTAAGGATCGTGTTGAAACAAGTAAGTAGGAGTCATTCCGTTTAATTTTCTGTGATATATTTTAAAAATTGTAGAAAAAGATGTTTCTGAACAATAAACTCTTTAATACATAACAAAATAAAACTCCTATCTTGTTCTAGCCCATACAAAAAAGTACCTCAAAGTACCTTTCTGAAATCCACTTTAAAATAAAATTTGAAGTATTTTTCAAATTCTGAAAGTGATTCCAGCTGCATATGTTTGCCGATTGTATGTCATTTTATGATTTTTAAGTTATGCTGCCACAATCATCAATAAAGATTGTTTCAAGCAATGGTATTCTGCCAATCCACGTATTCGAAAAAAATCATGTTGTGGATTCCATGTACGGTTGTTATAGCACTTATTCTTTCTCCCAGATATTTGAAAACAAGTTAAATACGTTTAGAAAATTTTATTGCTGCAAAATACACCAAAATAGGGTAAATATAGAAGATTATACGATATTTTTGTGAAGCAAAACTTCGACTGATTAGCAAAGCCAGTTTTGCTTCCGCGCCAACAGAAAATTGGCGATGCAGAGTTTTTCCTATTCGGCTGTATGGGAAGGCCTTGCATACCGTTCAATGAATGTTCAAGAAAAACCTATATATATCTTATCAACAATAATGAACCTGAAGAGCTCGCGTTCGTAGCCTATGTATCAAATTGTTTCTAATAATCATCAAACAGAAACCCACGACATTTCAACTATCTTTGTAGAAAAGAAGATAATGATTCGATTGATATGTTTTTGGATGATTAATAGCTGATAAATGAATTGTATTGCTAATAAAAATAAATTTTATATAACCTTTTTTATTGGGTTTGATTTTAGTCGTTGGATTAATCCGTGCTTTAATATGTTTATAAAAATTTGGTTATTGAGACACTTTTACATTTACGCATACCACATACATCGTTTATGCAAACGACTCAAGTACGTTTTCATGCGTTTTTATTTTAAACATTTATTTAAAATCGAGCACTGTTCTATGGTGTCAAATGTAAAACGTGACGTATAAATCACTTATGCCATTACTGATGTAATATGTGTCATTCATGCCAATAATGAGATTTTTTGTGTATAACGACTTTCTCCTCAACTTCGTAGAGCAAAACCGCATTAAACATCCAGTTCTGACTTTTGTCCCCAAGTGCCATACGTTCGAAGCACTGTGCGCCTCATTTTTCTTGAGATGTGTCTCACTGCGGTCTCATGCGCTACGTCACATGTGCTGCTAAAACTCAGCGCAATAATTGAAGTGATTACAAAAGTTTTCAACGAGGATCGAAATTGAAACTCTTGGATCTCGAGTCTCCGATCATATCATGTAGGCCATCTAGACACCTCGTAATGAAGCGAAAATAGTTGTAGAGGCTCTTCGTTACTAAGCAGTTGTTTCACAACTTGGATACCGATGGCGAGCCGTAGCGCCGAGCAGCGCATGAGACGAGTCTCCCCGAGAGCACATCACCTAGCGCGCGCTTTTAGAATTTTCGTGAGCCTCCGTCTAGCGCAGCACACTAGGACTCCGATGAGCTGAGAGACGGTTTGGTTGGGGGCTCGCCAGTACATTTATGTGCTCCTGAAAAACATGTAACCCTACTCGTTAATAGCTTATTTAGTTATTATTTTGTTATCAATATCGAAATAATAACATATTTTGTTATTTACGGTTGCCGATATTTGTGCTATTATTTTGTTATTACAATGGCAAAATATGTTATGATTTAGTTTTTATGCCATACAAACTTAGTTATTATTTTTGTTATTCTATGTCTTATTTCAAACAAACAAAGAACAAATTTTGCTATTTAAACCTTATATTTAATGGTATGGGGCCCAGATAGCTGTAGCGGTAAACGTGCAGCTATTCAGCAAGACCAAGCTGAGGTTCGTTCAAAATCATGAAGTTTACATGAAAATGTGCTCACTCTATTCTATTCTCCAACTGAAACATAGTAAATACATTTTCGTAGAACATTTTTTTATTTTGAACAGAAAAATCAAAGACAAAATAAAGACCTTCATGTCCCTTGCATTTGCTCAAAATTGTATAGCACAAAAGGTAATAGAGCAAAATCTAGAATGCCGTGAAAAGTGTACGAGCCTATGCATGCCATAAAAAGTTTGACTTTTACTGTGCGCCCTGTTTTCAAGTTACCCGTGAGAGGGAGCGAGACAGCACCAACACACGGCGCACAGTAAAAGTCAAAAGAACAAAAGAATTTATGACACGCGCAGAGGCTGACTGCGTTCCTCTGCAGTACCTAGGTACCAAATGCAGTACTAGAAGTGGTACTCAATCGGAGCCCGAGTGAGACGGACGTGGAAAAACTGTTGTTGAAGTTTCAATGATGACGATGATTACGATGATAAATCCTTGAACGAAAATAAAACATGAGTAGTTTTTTACGTCCCGAATATTTGCATATATTTTCCTCTTCTAAGTCTTAGCATGAGCATGAACATTGATGACCGTACAATTCGTAGTTGCTACTCCGTGATTGACCAGAGTAATCGAAATTGCACAAGTAACCAACAGATGTACCTTGAGATTAGCTTACCATCAAAGAAACAATTTTGGCCTTAAGAAAAGTTTCTCAGAGCTGTTTTATTAAACTGTTAGTCGCTTTCTTATTGACTTAGTGAAAATAAAACTACTATTCAAGCCTTATTCGCCCAAAAATGGAGAATCTATTCAACAATTATCATTTTATTAATGTAATGTAGTACATGTTTATTCGATGATATTACCACGGCTGTTCAACAGTAGTAGCATCATAAATAGCTACTACAATGTTTATTAAATATTTACTGGGATTCCTACAATAATTTCTCCAAGGGTTCCTCTGGAAATTTCCCTAAGGATTGCTCCGGGAACTTTTCCAGGAAATTTTCCAGAGAATGCTCGTAGAATTCCTCCAGAGATTCTTAAAGCATTATCTCCTGATATGTGCTTAAAGGTTTTCCCAGAAATTATTCCTGAGACTTCTCCAATGATTCCTCCAGGAAAATCTCTACCAGGATTATTGTAGACATGTCTCGAAGGCTTACTCCAAGAGCACCTCAAGGGTTCACACTAGGACAATCTCTTCAAGGTTTTCTCCATTCATTTATCCAGAAATTCCTTCATGGTTTCCTCCTGCTATACATGCAAAGATATCCCCAGGTAGTCCACACGAAATTCCTCCAGGAATTATTCTAAAGATTGCTTCAGAAATTTCTCCAAGGATTCTACAATAAATTACTTCACGAATCCCTTAAAAGTTTGGTCCATGAATTCTCCCACATCCACACATTCAAGAAAATCGCTACATGAGTTACTCCAATGATTTTTGTAGGTAATCCTACAGGAATTCTCCCAGAAAATTTTGGATATTTTGCTTTAGGCCTCCAAAAATTCCTCCGAGGAATGAATTTCTTTAGTAATTTCTCCAGGAATTTTCCTATTGCCTAAATTACCCTTTGCATTTTTCCAGGAATAACATTAGGAAAATCTCTACATGGATTCTTCTAGAAAAATCTCTCAAGTAAATTTCTTCATGCGTTCCTGGAAAAAAATCTCTATGGATTCCTCCAAAGAATATTCCAGGAGTTTGTAAAAAAAATTTCTACAGAAATTTCTCTGAGAATTCCTCCAGCAAAATCTCTACAGTAATTCTTCCAGGGATTCCTCCAAGCATTACACCATGAATTCCACTAAGGATTCTCAGAGATGCCTCTAGAGATCCCTCCAGGGATTCTTTCAGCATGTAACCCAGGTAATTTTTCAGAGACGTCTTCAGAAATATACCCAGGTAATCTTTCATTGATTCCTTCCAAAATTTACTTAGCTAATACTGCAGAGATTCCTACAGGAATTTCTCCAGAGACTACTACAGGGTTTTCTTCAGGGATCCTCCAGAGGTTTTTTCAGCAATTGTTCTAGAGATTCCTGCTAGGATTATTCCAGAAAAAATTTCTACATAGATTCCTCTTGGGGGCCTTCCTTAGCCGAGTGGTTAGAGTCCGCGGCTATAAAGCAAAGCCATGTTGAAGGTGTCTGGGTTCGAATCCCGGTCGGTCCAGAATCTTCTCGTAATGGAAATTTTCTTGACTTCCCTGGGCATAGAGTATCATCGTACCTGCCACGCGATATACGAATGCGAAAATGGCAATGAAAGCTCTCAGCTAGTAACTGTGGAATTGCTCATAAGAACACTAAGCTGAGAAGCAGGCTCTGTCCCAGTGGGGACGTTATGCCAAGAAGAAAAAGAAGAAGAAGAAGGTTTCTCTAAAAAATATACCAGGATATTGATGCATTTTTTATTTATTGTCGTCAATCATGTTTGTAGACCGTTACATAGAATTGCTTATGTGCTAGTTTCACTATTACATTCAATTTTCCTACTTAAGATAATGTGTGGAAGTATTGTTTTAGCTTCGTTTCGGACCAAGTTAAGTCAATTAAATCATAATGTTTATTATAAGTAGTCATCATTTGGTTCATTGGCCCAAATTTTGCATAATTAGTACGGTGATAGTTGATTGCAAATAGTTCTCGATGGCATAAACGTCTTGATGGTACATAAAAGTTTAATTTAGATAATAATTCTGGTGAATCAACTTTATGAGAAACAATATCGTTTATAAATGAAATCATAGCATATTCGCGACGCTCTCTTAGTGTTTGAATATCAATCAACATACATCTAGCTTTGTAAGATGGTAATGGAAATTCAGTCCAACCTAATTTGCGAAGAGCATATAATAAAAATTGTTTTTGTACCGACTCTATCCTTTCTTCATGTACTGTTGAAAAAGGTGACCAAATTATGCTGCAATATTCAAGTATCGATATAACGTGGCAATGAACAATATTTTTATTGTGTATGGATCATTGAAGTTATAAGCGAAGCGTTTAATGAAGCCTAACATATTATTGGCTTTATTTACCATAGTGTTATAGTGATCAATAGAAGTAAGTTTTGAATCTAAAATTATGACTAAATCTCTGATTCTATTACATTTTTCAACATTCTGATTGCCTAAAGTTATTGTTATATTAGGAATGTTTCGTTTCCTGTTAAAAGATATCAGGTTATATTTTTTTACATTCAGTTGTAGTAGACTTTTCTGACACCATGTGTGGAAAATTTGTACTTCATATTTAAAAGTATGTATGTCCTGTGCAATTTTTATTTCCAGATAAAGTTTCATATCGTCAGCATATATTAATACTTTTAGTTTGTCAAGAATAAAAGACAGGTCGTTCACAAACAGTATAAACAAGAGCGGACCTAAATGAGAGCCTTGTGGAACCCCTGAAGTGGCATGTATGGGAGTTGACCTATTTCCTTTGAATTTCACTATTAGCTCGCGAGTGGTTAAATATGATTCGATCCATTCCAGCAGTTTGGCTTCAATACCCATTTTCCGCAGTTTAAATATAAGCATGGGTATATCAACACAGTCAAATGCTTTACTAAAATCTATGTACAAAGCTTCCACATGATTTCCATTTTCCATAGCACTCAACGAATAGTTTACAAATTCAAGCAAATTAGTGGTTGTCGATCGCCCTTTAAAAAAGCCGTGCTGCGATGTAGTTATTCTATTTTTGATTTGGATGAATACTTTTTCATTTATGATGGCCTCAAAGAGCTTCGGAATGCACGAAATAAGGGCAATGCCACGATAATTAACTACATCAGATTTTTTGCCTGATTTGAAAATGGGAACAAGGTATGAGCTTTTCCACAGTTTTGGAAAGACTCCAGACTCCAGTGACATATTGAAGAGCCAAAATAAAGGAGTAGTTAATTCAGTTGCTAAAGTCTTCATGAAAATTGGCGGAACTCAATCCGGTCCATTACCTTTGGTTGCATCCAAGTTTTTCAAACCATTCAATATTTCTTGAACATTTATATGACTGATACCAACATCGTTAGGAAATTCAGGATGGAAATCGAAATATTCATAATCACGATCAGCTTCAGTGAATGTTGTGTAAACTTCTTGAAAAAAAATTGAAAATAAGTTACATATTTCTTGTGAGGTATGGCCAACCTTATCATTAAAATACATTGTAGAAGGAAAGTTATTGGATTTAAGTTTAGATTTAACATAGTTGAAGAAATTTTTTGGACAGTTTTTGATTTCTTGCTCAGTTTTGGAGTTGTAGTTCTCATATGCCAATCGCATTGCTGAATTAAGCTGTTCACTCATGTTCAGATATACTTGTAAATTCGCTTGACTTTTATGATTTTTGTAAGTTTTATGTAGTTTCTGTTTACGATTCTTCAAATTTATTATTTCTTTATTGAACCAGACAGGATGTCTTGAAAAACCACTACACCTTCTTTTAATGATTGGTATTTCTTCTAATATGATTTTGAACAAACAATTGTAGAATACTTCAGTTGAATTATTTACATCATCTCTACTTCTCAAAATCGATTGCCAGTTTATATTATTTAATTTATTTCTAATGTTGTCATAGTTTGCTGAATTATAGTCAAATACTTCCTAAAATTCATTGTCAATATATAAATCTGTATTAGAAATAAACTGAGAAAATTCTATTGCCGTGTGAAACACTTCATTTCTCCAAAGTGGAGTCAATGCCTAATTGACACAAAAGTCATCAGAGACGTTCGTTAGCAAGAGATCAAGATAGCAGTTTTGTTGATTTTTTACATGGTTGATTTGATTAAGCCCTAAGTTTGCAATTTTGTCAAATATAAACTATAGCAATTCGCTTTCTCCAATGATTGGGAGTAATATATTATCATTGTCCATATCTGATATAAATTCAATATTGCGTTGATTAAAATCACCGTAAATATGAACCTTAACTTCAGGGGGTAAACTAGACATAACATTTTCCGCTACACTAAAAAACTTATCGTATGTTTCTTTGCACGCATTGTTAGGAGGAAAGTATACGGAGACAAAAATATGTGTCTCACCTGACAATTGCACTTTTGCCCACACGTGCTCAAATTCTTTAAATTTAGTGGTAACGACACGTTTAACACGTTTAGTTCACTTTTCAGCTCAATTTGTTGAACGCAGTGATCGATAAGGCTTGAACATTATTCGGTTCAAAAATATTAACTCTATGCCATAGTTTTGTTTTTTTATTCTCAGAATGTTAAAAACATGTATTATGTGCAGGTATTTAACCAAAGATTCATCAAAGGATTCTCCCAGGAATTTCTCTAGGGATTCCTACATGAAATCCTACAGGAATTTCTCCATATTTTTTTCGAGAGGTTCGTCCAGGTATTTAAAAAAAATCAAGAAGACTTTGTTGGCGCGTTAACCGTGGCCAACTCCGGTCGGGTCGGGGTGGACTGTATTTTTCGGAATGAAAGGAACAACACCACTGATTCTGCTAGTCCACAGTACACTTTATTGCACTACACTACACTACACTGTTCACTAGTTACACTACTGTTCACTATACTTTCACTTTACTTCACTTGGATCGGTATAAACTTCGCGGCGGTAGAAACAAGACTGACTCAAAGCGGGAAGGTGTTACGTATTTATAGCACCGGGCCACGTGCTCTAGAACGACGCGGAAGCTTCTAGAAGCACGTGGAACAGACGCGATGCAGGTAGTTCGGTCACTCACTCGTGGAAGGGAACTCACGAGATCATTCGGTAACTCACGGAGTTCATTCGCTCACTGTGGGAACTCTCGACCACAGAGGCGTCGGCAGGGTGGGTCGTGTAAGGGGCTGCACTCGGATGTATTTTAAATCGCACATGTTTACGGCACGTTCCGTACGGAACATACTCCCCCCGGTTGATACGAAGTTTCAACAATATGATTTCGGGTTTGTGGTACTCCATGGTAATTTTCTTCGGCGGGCGGAATCTAGGTCGGATAAGTCGGAACTCTTTCGCATCGCTTTTACTAGTTGGATATTGGACGGGATTCGGTGAGCGGAATTTTCGTTCGGAGAGGTTGTCAGCTGAGTGGACATCCTGTCGACTGGGTCTGGGTTTCTTGGAGTCGATCGGTATTTTCTTCATGGTCGGATGAACTATGGTGTACGGCGATTTGTCGGAAACTTGATGGCTCGAAGGTGGTGCATCTTCCTGTCGGTCGTATTGGTAAAAGTCTAACTCGTTACTCTGGAAGTGTCGCTGCTCTGGACTGTTGTTCGATGACTGCTGTGTGTTTGCTGGCTTCAGTATCTGTTTGTCGGTTGGGTTGGATTGAGTTTCGTGCTTTTCCTTAATTGGTGGACTTAGATCAGGAACCTGGTGTCGATTACAATCTTCTGCTGTTGTTTGGAAGTGCTTCGGATGTGGATCGGATGAATTTCGATTTGGGATCTCAAAGCTCTCCACCGGAGGACTCCTCGGTTGTGCGTGGATCAAAAGTTCGTGGATTTTCTGCGACTCCAAATCGATCTTTTTTGGCTCCTCGACTACGGATGCTAGGAAGTAAAGCTTCGTCCAGTCGGCGCGATATTCATCGACATTAGGGATCGGGTCGTCGAATGGTTGTTGTGGATTCGGATCTCTGGCCGGACTTATTCTTTGGGCGACTGTCAGGTCTTCGATCGTCTTGCGTACAACATTGTATCGGTCTTCGAAATCGGCGAATACTTCTTCCTGGCGTTGTAGAGCGGTGTCTGGAACAAAGGCAATCACCTTGCTGTGTACGGCGGTGAACTCGGCGTGAGCGTCCTCAACGTTCTTTAAGTATGTCCTGAGTCGAGGTGTGCTCACCTGATTCATGTCGGCAGCAAGTGTGCTTTGTACTCGCTCTAGTTTCAGGCTCACGTGAGTTTGGAGGCGTGATAGCGACGAAAACTCCTTCAACGTGTTCGGATCAACGGTTGTCTTCCAATCGGCGTTTGGGTCGATCAGAGCGGCGTCCTGGTTGTTCGGCTTAGTGGATCTCATTTTCGGCATACAATTCTGCTGCACAGCGTCTCCTGATGGAATTCGGAACTCCATGGCGTTGGGATTCGTGTCGGGTCGAAACAGTCACTCTGAGCAGGGATTCTTCGGCGTTTGGCGGGTGTCGAACAAACACGGTGACGGATGCACGTCCTGGTCCAAGCACCACGCAGACGTGTCGAATGGTCGGGTTACGGTTCCTCCTATTGCTACACGCTTTGGGAAAGTGTCACAAAACGTGTCGGTGATTCGTGTTGGGCAGCGGAACGAATGTCTCCCTCCTGGGCGACACACGTCTCGGTATGGGTACCGTGCAGACGTGTCGGATTATTGGCGGCTGCGAGACAAATCAACTCTGCTCGGCGAAACACGTCCCGGTATGGGTACCTCTTGCAGTACACGTTGTGGTCACAGCACCACGAGAACGTGTCGGATTGGACGACGAAACGGATACTACTATCCTCGGTTGAACACGTCCCGGTATGGGTACCGCGCAGACGTGTCGGATTAGTGGCGACGATAGTGAACAGCTGGAACACGGTGTGGTACAGGCACCACGGAGCCGTGTCGGATAGGGCGGCGATAGTGATCCTCTCCTCTCGGAATGCACGTTTGGGTTCACAACCAGGCAAACGTGCCGGAACTACTCGCGGTGAGTAGCGGTGTTGGTAGATGATCACTTCCTCGGCGGGCGGTACACGTATTGGTGAGAGCACCAGGCAGACGTGTCGGCGGCGATGACTAGTAGAATCCTCCTTGGAATACACGCTCTGGTCTGGGTCACCACGCAAGCGTGCCGGAATTCTCTCGACGAGCGGCGGATGTGTCGATTCCTTTCCTACGGCGGGCGGCGCTGGATCCGGCTCGAAGGACCAGTATGTTGGCGCGTTAACCGTGGCCAACTCCGGTCGGGTCGGGGTGGACTGTATTTTTCGGAATGAAAGGAACAACACCACTGATTCTGCTAGTCCACAGTACACTTTATTGCACTACACTACACTACACTGTTCACTAGTTACACTACTGTTCACTATACTTTCACTTTACTTCACTTGGATCGGTATAAACTTCGCGGCGGTAGAAACAAGACTGACTCAAAGCGGGAAGGTGTTACGTATTTATAGCACCGGGCCACGTGCTCTAGAACGACGCGGAAGCTTCTAGAAGCACGTGGAACAGACGCGATGCAGGTAGTTCGGTCACTCACTCGTGGAAGGGAACTCACGAGATCATTCGGTAACTCACGGAGTTCATTCGCTCACTGTGGGAACTCTCGACCACAGAGGCGTCGGCAGGGTGGGTCGTGTAAGGGGCTGCACTCGGATGTATTTTAAATCGCACATGTTTACGGCACGTTCCGTACGGAACAGACTTCCTGGAGGAATTTCTGGAAAAAATGATGGAGGAATTCTTAGGGTAATTTAACATTAAATTTAAAGAGTAAATCATTGGGGGAATTTCTAAGGTAAATCTTGAAGGGAAACCCAGAGGAATTTTTGGAAGCCAAAAAAAATTCTGGTTAGATTCTAGGGAAATCCCATGAGGATTACCAGGGAAAATCCTTGGAGTAACTCATGTAGCAATTTGCAATAAATCCTGAAGGAAGCTCTTGAGAAATCCCTTGAAAAATTTGTGAAGTAATTTTTTGTAGAATCACTAGAAGAAACCCTGGTGGAATCTCTGAAGGAATATCTGGAGTAATCCTTGAAGAAATTGTCCTTTTGTAACTCCTTGAGGAATTCCTGGAGAAAAATAAAATATTGTTTTAAACGTGATTAAAACATGTAGAAAACAAAATATAGTGTACAGTTGCAAGTGATGAATGCGAGCACTTGTTTTAAAACATGTAACATTTGCATTTACCAATGAAAATTTCAAGATATATAAAATAAATAAAAAATTAAATAATAGAGTTCCAGAAGTTTCAATGGATTTTTGTTTTTATTCAATCGCTCGATAGAGTATGGTTTTGTATCCTCTTTGGAATTTCTTTTCCTGCTTAAATAACAGCTAATTCACAATTATTTATTTATTTATTTATTTAACAAAAAATTGGAAGAGGTAAAACCTCTTTGAGTGATTTCTATAGAAATCTTTCTCAAAGAGGCACAAAACCTCTTCATCTTTTCCAAAACGTAATAATATGAATATATAATCTATAGGCTCCAACTGACATAAACCATAACAGGGCCAAGCGCTTAAATTTCCAGGGTAACAACATCATATAGATAAAGGAGGGTCATCATGAAATTATGGTACTAATCTGAAAATAAACAAAAAAAAAAAATGCGCGGGTATCAAACAATATATGAAATTTCATTCAAAAAGTCAAATAATAATTTCAAAATAGCTGCCAATTAGCTACCAAGTATATCACGAACAGATCCAGGAATACAATTCATAATGTTTTTGAGCGATTCTCAAATTCAATTCTAGGTAGGACATATTTCGAACATACAAATACAATATGATCAATATCTTCATAAAAATCACCGCAATCACATAAATTTGAATCCTTCAAATTTATACGGCTGGCTGTTACAAATATAATGATTTGAAATCAATCTTGAAAAACAACAAATGAAGTTTCTACTAAAACTTATATTTTTAAACCAGGGAGACTAATTTACTATAGGACAAATAGAATGACACGTCCTTTGTCGAGCTAATTCACAATTAATGATTATGAATTTTTATTCGGGTTGTACACGAGACCGTCCTAAAATCATTGAAATCGGGAAATCTAATAGGGTTTTGTTCTACTTCGTCGTAGGCGCTACTATTCGTCGTATCAAACTTTAAATGTTCCACTACGGCGGATATTCAAACTTACCTGCAACATAGATCCAAGTGTACACCGGTTACACTATCATGGGTCACCCACTATTATGGGTCATTTCCATTTGAATTGCGTGTAGAATAGAGTGACTAATAATCATGACAAAGTGACCCATAATAGTGTAGGCAGTGTAATTTTGTGAAAGCTGTTATGGTTTGTACACTTGTACACCAAAAATGCAATAAAACTACTGTATTTCAGTAAATAACTTCAGTTCAATTATCCACTTTGCACTTTTTCACCGAAATCGCATGGACGAACACGATTTGAGTGAAATGCTTAGCGATCGACTGAGCCACACCACTTTCCAACACAAACTTCTTCCCGCCCCGTGGGTGACTTACTTCGCCGGGCACTTATTTTCACTATGGAAAACCTTCGTACTTCTTCACTGAAGGATTGCATTCCAATCACACGCCGTAAAACTTCAATAAATCACCAAATTTTACGAAATTTCCTCAACCGCCGCGTATAATTGAGAACGTAAACAAAGTTCAATCCGTCGTACTGAGAAAAAAAAGCTTGTGCGCATCAATGTGTGTTCGACGCTCGACGTAAAAATACGGTTCCTTTGATTGTGTTGTTTTCGCTGTACTGTGAGCAAATGCCATAATTGTACGGTCAAAAGGAATTGTGTTCATATGTTCGGGCGAATATTTTGATGACGAACAATTAATTTTCAAGAAAATTAGTATATAACATCATGCTGAAGGAATGGAGGGAGATGCCCGTAGATCTATATATTCTAGTAAAACATTTTATTATAGCGTTGATATGTTGTGTTTTAACCACTGTGTATTGACACACAGTGAGCCGTAAGTTGTGAGAATCTGGAAACTGATTGCGACGGAGTTGAAAACGATACGACGGATTGAGAATACGGTAAGATGCTTTTATTTTGCATTATTTCCAAAAAGAGATCAAGATTTATCAAAATGTTATTGTACAATGCTAAAGCCGTTTTGAGAAAGAATAGTTTGGCATCGGTTTGTATCAGCATCACTCACTGCAATACTGGGAAAATTGCAGTTCTCACTGATCAATGCTTAATACGATGGATACTAGCACATCACCCTAGCATATTCAAACAAAGAGTCACAGTTCAATTTTCATCAGCCTAATAGCATTCTAGCATCGAATTAGTCGCTTTAGATCTGTAGCTTTTGAATCATATAATTTATTAGTCCAATTTGTACATTGCTGGAATTGTCACTTCCGGCACACTGTGTCGCAGAGTGTTACTTGTTTCAATTTGAAATTACTTTGATGATCAAGTTTATTTGTTAACAGCAAACAATCGCATTCAGCACGTTTTGATTGCAATCAACTAATGCATTTCCGGCCAAATTCCCTTTTAATGTGCAGCCCATTCAACTGTTAATCCGGTTGTGTCGCAACAAACGAACTAAAGACATTTGAGCTTACAAATTCAAATGTGCAAATCTGATTCATAATTACTATTAATATTCTGTGTAAACCTAGCCGAAGTTTGTCCCCGAGTTTGCAACATTCGAGGTTGTCTCGAGATGAACTCTGTCTTAAGGAAGTGGTTAGATATTTCCATCAACTGTTCCAGTTGAATACAAATCAGCTATGAAGGATGGCCCATGTATGCATAATATTTCAACCCATAAAGATTTCATTCATTTAAATACGACTTCTCCCCACGGATGTGCAAATACCCCCTAGGATTACAATTTATTGACATATTCCGCTTGAGTAGCATCAGACGCGAGGTTTCTCGTTTCGGAACATTAAACAATTGTCGCGTAACAGAAGTGTGAATGTTTTCGAGTCAAAGGTATACGGTAGAAGCACCGGTTTTGGGCATACGCCAGTTGTAGCCATAGTGGATTATACACCGTTTTACATAGCCAATCAGCATGAAACCTTTTGTGTGCAGTAGATCACATTCATATGACAAAGCTACATTCATTTACTTGTCCAAAGTGATTCAAAACATAAGAAAAACAATTAATTTTCCTTATAAGTTTAACTCCCATACACCTAATTTGGCCAGGGCACTTCTAATTTGGCCACTCTCATGAGAAATCAATGCAATTGGCCAATTTAGGAACCGAAGTTAAATCTCTGGCCGAAACTGGTTCCGTTGGCCTGTATTGACCAACAGAATTTTCAAAGCGAAAAAATGGTTTTGATATTTTACACATGTAATATGGATTGAAAGCTTGCATTTGACATATTTGTTGTACAAATACGGCTTCCCATTCAGTTTTTATTGACATTTTCTCTTATGCTGGCCAAAACCGGTGCTTTAACCCTGATATTGGAATGCCTGTTGAAACGAGTGGAAATCTACATGAGTCACGACTGTTCATCGGAGGATACAAAAAACGACATACAATCGGCTTTCGTATTGAATACGAGGGAGGAAAAAACGTAAAAAATCAACAACTATTATCCGACGATAATGAGCCGTACCGCATGCAAATTTTATCATTTCACAACGTAATTTGTGGATTCAGAGGTGTCCAGTAGCATAATCAGGAAATGGGTAGGTGTATATTTTCTTACTATTCGATTTGCGCAACTATACACTGTTTACAATACAAAATATATGTAAGTGAGTTACCGCAGATTGTAGATCTGGTAGAGTACAATCAATTGATCATGGATTGTGATACTTTGATATTTCGACTTCCAATACTCCCAAAATTTAACTAATTGTTCAGTTTTCCTACATTTATTTTACGGTGCTCGATAATTATCGGCTTTGCTTCACTCCCAAAGAGGGACGTCACTTCATAGTCATCAACGATGATCTTGAGTTTGGGATTTCCCACAACGTGTTCTAAGTACTACACTACTGGGACCAATCGCCAAATATAATCACAGCTACTAAAGTTTAACACACCGATTAAGCCAAATTTGGTTCGTTTGGTTTGTGTTATGTGTTATGAACTACGCTAGAAATTTTGAAGTTTTTTTAGCTGATTATTTTACTCGAAACCCAAACAGATATCGATCGTCCATTTGATAATTTTTTTTTAATTCCTTTACAAGTATCGTTTCAATTATGACAGAAATGTCTTATACCTTGGTGTTCTGTGCTAGAAAACACTATCATCATGATTCGGTAAAACTAAAATAGGCGATCGTATACATTTTGTTACCAACAAATTTAATTATTTATTTATTTAAGATTGCAACTATTTATGTTCAAAGTTATACATATTTTTATTAAACATTTGTACCAATGTTTCAACGTTTGATATTGCAATTTATGTATCTCATTAACATCCTTTATAACTCTATACCAGGGAAGGTGATTCAGTATCATTTTCAAAATTTTATATTGAATCCTCTGCAGAGCTTTCTTCCTGGCACTACAATAGCTAGTCCATATTGGTACCTCATACAAAATGTACAAAAGTGCTTTTGGTTTATGTGGGAATATTTTTAGTTAAGTTTTGGAAGCATTAGGAGAAATCTTCTATTTTTGCAAGTATGAAGAAAAATATCCAAACTTTTTTGCAATCTACTACAGATGACACGCAGACTTCATACTTTGGCGAAGAGGCCTGTGTCATCCGCAAACAAAGATTTTTGACATCCCTGAGGTAACTCAGATGTGAAAATATTGTATGATATTGGTCCCAAAATGCTGCCTTGAGGAACACCAGCTCTTGTAGGAAGTCTTTCAGACCTGGAGTTCTAATAATTAACCTGAAGTGTATGCTTTGACAAATAATTTTGAATTATTGTAACAATGTATGTTGGAAAATTGAAGTTTTTTAATTTTACAATCAGGCCTTCACGCCAAACACTGCCGAATGCTTTTTCTATGTCTAGAAGAGTAAGATCAGTAGAATAGCCTTCAGTTTTGTTGAAACGGATCAAATTTATTACACGTTATAGTTAATGAATGATCGAATGTCCATGGCGGAATCCGAACTGTTCATTGGCAAAAATTGAATTTTCGTTGATGTGGGCAATCATTCTGTTCAAAATGATCGTTTTAAAAAACTTACTGATGGGGGAGAGCAAACTGATTGGACGATAGCAAGAAGCTTCTGCAGGATTTTTGTCTGGTTTTTAAATTGGTACAACCTTCGCATTTTTTCATTTAACAGGAAAATATGCCAACTGAAAACATTTGTTAAATATATCAACTAATAATTATAAGCCACTTTCTTCAAATCAGTCTCCCAGGCATTTTCGAAAACATTCTCTTGATTGATAATATTTTCGAAGTCCTGAGTAACTTGATTTTCAGTTGTACTAGTAAGTCCTAAATTAAAATTGTGTGCGCTTTCAAACTGCATAGCAAGTTTTTGAGCTTTTTTGCAATTAGTTAGTAATAATTTGTTTTCCTCTTTCAATGCCGGCATTGGCTTCTGAGGTTTTTCCAAAATTTTAGATAATTTCCAAAAGGGCTTAGAGCCAGAGTCCAATTGAGAAATTTTATTTTCAAAATTTTAGTTTCTTAATTGTGAAAATCGTTTTTTAATTTCTATCTACAGATCCTGCCATATAATTTTCATAGCAGGATCGCGAGTGCGTTGCAATTGCATTCTTCTCAAATTCTCACGACGGACAAAGAATTTAAGATCATCGTCTACAATCACGGATTCAAATTTTTGGTATTGCAATGCCCCTTGCTTCCAAAATTGCATCTGTAAAAGTTTCTAGAGCATTGTCAATATCGAGTTTTGTTTGCAAATAAATGCCTTAATATGTGTTCAATGTATGTGTTCATATGAATTCAAAAAGGAGCTGATAGGATTGAGAATCGCTTCATGGGATAATTGAAATGTTACATGGCCATGATTAGAATCGAAATCAGCGTGAGTAACCAGTTGGCTACAAAGGTGACTAGAGTTGGTTAGGACCAAATCAATCCACTGTATTTTATTTCGTCGATTTCATGCGCTTTTTGAATTTCGTCTTGGGCAAAGTTGTAGAATTGGCAATTTGAAACAACTTTGTCGAAGACACGATATTTCTATCTCTGATAATTTGTGAGATATATGCCGTTGTATGTGAATGACCCCTGAAAATCATATATTTTTATCATAACTTTTTTCCAAGATTTTTAACATTTTTTGTGTTTTTTACAAAGTTGTTTGTCATAAAAAAAATCCCATGTTTTTGCTGAACATACCATCACGCTATCTTTAAAAGTAACAAAGTTATTTATGAATTACTCTTTTTCCAAGGGGTAGTTTAGGCCCCTATAACTGCCTTCGGCGCAAAATGGCGCAGACAACTCTTACAGATTATGAAAGTACCATATCTTCCCTTTCAGAAGTAGATACAAACTTTTGTCTATAAGCGTCTTTTCATGGGTTGTTACTATCAAACAAATACGCCTTATTAAAACGAAATCGATCGATAATACCTTTACTTCAAGAGTTAGCGCGATGCGATGTTCAGCAAAACCATGTGTTTTAAGATATTTAACAATTTTGTAAAATACATGAAATATGTAAAAAAAATCTTAGTGAAAAGATATAAACAAAAATGATTTTAAACCAGTTTTTCAATACAAATTTTTGTACATTTTGTTAAAAAAAAACCGTAGCTCTGTTACAAGATTTTTTTACATTTTTCATGTCTTCTACAAAGTTGTTAGATATCTTAAAACGCGTGAATTTGCTGAATATCGCACCTCTCTATCTCTTAAAGTTTAGGAATTAGCGATCGATTCGTTTTAATAAGGCGAATTTGTTTGATAGTAAAAACCCTTGAAAAAAAGCTAATAGACAAAAGTGTTTATCTACTTCCGAAAGGAAAGATAAGGTACTTTCATGATTTGTTATACCCCCTAAGCTACCCCTTAAAAAAATAATTCATAAATAACTTTGTTACTTTAAAAGATAGCGTAATGGTATGTTCAGCACAAAACACGAGTTTTTCCGAACTGACAAGACTCAGGAAACAATGTAGAAGGAGTTGGAACAGACGCCGTTCAGCTGGATCAGAGTCGTTCAAGTCGGCTCGCAAGGCTTACAAGAAGGCTCTTCGTTCTGCTGAACTATCCGGCTGGAAAAACCTTTGTACAAATGTTTCCAGTTTGAGTGACGTCAGTCGGCTGAACAAAATCCTTGCAAAATTTAAGGAGTCTCTGGCCTCGGCTCGCAGTATCGTAACTACTGAATCGATTCAATGGGAACTCAATAGTTTTGCTCCTTTCAAATCTCCAAGAGCGGATGGGATTTATCCTGTTCTGCTCCAAAAGGGATTTGAGTTTATCAAACATGTTTTGAAAAAGCTACTTGTAAGCAGTTTTGCTACCGGGTACATTCCCAGATCCTGGCGTGATATTACTGTAAAGTTTATCCCGAAAGGAGGACGTGCGTCGTATGAAGAAGCAAAGAATTTTAGACCAATTAGTCTGACCTCTTTTCTTCTGAAATGTCTGGAACGCATTATCGATCATCACATCCGTGATGTTTATTTGGTAAACATGCCTCTTCATGTGAATCAACATGCTTACCAATCTGGAAATTCCACTGTGACTCTTTTACACAAAGTTGTATACGATATCGAGAAAGCATTCGCTCAGAAGCAATCCTGCTTGGGTGTTTTTCTGGATATTGAGAGTGCCTTTGATAACGTGTTGGAAGCCGCACGAAACCATGGGCTACCTACAATGATCACCAATTGGATTCATCAAATGCTCAAAAACCGAAATCTCTTCTCGACATTGCGTCAAGCAGCGATTCAAAAATTGAGTGTTTGCGGATGCCCCCAAGGGGGAGTCTTGTCACCACTTTTGTGGAATCAGGTAGCAGGTACGCTATTGAGGCAACTCAATAATTGCGGTTTTCCAACTTATGGATTTGCCGACGACTATCTAGCTCTGATAGTTGGTATGTGCATAAGCACCTTATTCGACCTGATGCAAAGTGCTCTTCAGGTAGTCGAGAGTTGGTGTCGCCAATATGGCCTTTCGGTTAACCCGAATACAACATCTATTGTTCTTTTTACGGAAAGACGAAACCGCGATGGAATTCGACCTTAACTTTTTTATGGTACTGAGATTAATGTGACTGATCAAGTTAAGTATGTCGGAGTCATTCTAGATTCCAAACTTTCATGGACACCTCACATTGATTTCAGAGTCAAAAAAGCTTGCATGGCCTTCGGTCAATGCCGGCGAACCTTTGGTAAAACTTGGGGCCTCAAACCCAAATATATCAAATGGATTTACACAACAATTGTTCGACCCATATTGGCGTATGGATGTCTTGTGTGGTGGCAAAAGGGCGAAGTGAGAACAATCCAATCAAAATTGGGCCATCTCCAAAGGATGTGCTTGATGGCAATGTCTGGTGCGTTCTCTATAACTCCCACAGCAGCGCTCGAAGCCCTTTTCGACGTCGCGCCACTACACATATATCTTAAACAAGAAGCACTTTCTTGCTCTTACCGTTTATGGGTACTGGATCTACTGGAGAAAAATCCAGTGAATCGTAGATCTACACACACTTCGTTGTTTCCACTTTTGGTGAATTGGGACAAAATTGTCCTTGCTCCAAGTGATCTCACAACTGCTTGTCACTTTCCTTACATGACATTTACCACACAATTGGAAAGAAATATATCGAACAATATAGTATGTTGCACTGATGGCTCCCTTCTTGAAGGTAGAGCTGGTGCAGGAGTATATTCTCGTGAGCTAAGGCTGAATCAGTTTTACTCACTTGGTAGAAACTACACCGTTTTTCAGGCGGAAATATTTGCTCTTATGTGTGGAGTGCAATCAGCACTTCAACAGCGCGTAATGGGTAAAGTCATATACTTCTGTTCAGATAGTCAGGCTGCTATAAAACCTCTTGCTTCGGCCAACTCAAGGTCGAAGCTTGTTATCGCATGTCGAACTCAAATTGAGGAACTGAAATCAGTCAACTCTGTAAACCTTGTATGGGTACCTGGCCATTCTTCCATCGCTGGAAATGAATAGGCTGATGAGCTAGCTCGCGATGGAGCATCGCATGACTTCATTGGCCCTGAGCCGGCTATTCCAATTTCGAAGTGCTGGGTGAAGCTTCAGATAAACTCTTGGGCGACAACTCAGCAGGGCTGGCATCTCCTCAGTGAAAACAGAAAAACACAAAGAGCGCGCACTTTGTGTTGATCATGAATTTGAGTGCAGTGCGACAGCTACACTTTCTCACTGGTTCTTACCTCTTTGACGCCTCTTTGTGTTTCTGCTCTCGCTGCAATGCATCCTTCGACACAAAGTGTTGATAGAAAATGGTGAACACACACTCTTTGTGTTGCTCATTGAGTACCTACCGAATGCTTCTATAAGAGCTTCTATTGGAATATATGGGAGAATTGTTGGAACGGGACCGACGAGTAGGTAACGTAAATCGATGTCCGATGTCATTTTGGAATCCAAGATGGCGACTTCCGGTTTACAGAAATCCCTTCAAACCCCTGCAATGTGGGTATTTTTGGAACGGGACCGACGAGCAGATGACGGAAATCGATGTCCGGTGTCTTTTTGGAATCCAAGATGGCGACTTCCGGTTTACAAAAATCCCTTCAAACCCATGCAATATGGGTATTTTTGGAACGGGACCGACGAGTAGATGCCGGAAATCGATGTCCGTTGTCGTTTTGGAATCCAAGATGGCGACTTCCGGTTTGTGAAAATCACTTTGGACACATGCAATATGGGTATTTATGGAATGGGGCCGACGAGTAGATGACGGAAATCGATGTCTGGCACCAATTTGGAATCCAAGATGGCGACTTCCGGTTTGCGAAAATCCCTTCAAACCCATGCAATATGGGTATTTTTGGAACGGGACCGACGGGTAGATGGCGGAAATCAATGTCTGCCCCCATTTTGAAATCCAAGATGGCGAAATCCGGTTTAAAGTGATTTTCACAAATCTTGGATTCCAAAATGGCGTCAGACATCGATTTCCGTCATCTCCTCATCGGCTTCGTTCCAAAAATACCCATATTGCATGGGTTCAAAGTCATTTTCACACACCGGAAGTCGCCATCTTGGATTCCAAAACGACACCGGACATCGATTTCCGTCATCTACTCGTCGGCCCCGTTCCAAAAATACCCATATTGCAGGGGCTTGAAGCGCTTTCCACAAACCGGAAGTCGCCATCTTGGATTCCAAAATGGCGTCAGACATCGATTTCCGTCATCTACTCGTCGGCTCCGTTCCAAAAATACCCATATTGCAGGGGCTTGAAGCGCTTTCCACAAACCGGAAGTCACCATCTTGGATTCCAAAATGGCGTCTGACATCGATTTCCGTCATCTACTCGTCGGCCCCGTTCCAAAAATACCCATATTGCAGGGGCTTGAAGCGCTTTCCACAAACCGGAAGTCGCCATCTTGGATTCCAAAATGACGTAGGACATCGATTTCCGTCATCTACTCGTCGGCCCCGTTCCAAAAATACCCATATTGAATGGGTTTGAAGCGCTTTTCACAAACCGGAAGTCGCCATCTTGGATTCCAAAATGGCGTCAGACATCGATTTCCGTCATCTACTCGTCGGCCCCGTTCCAAAAATACCCATATTGCATGGGTTCAAAGTGATTTTCACAAACCGGAAGTCGCCATCTTGGATTCCAAAATGACGTCGGACATCGATTTCCATCATCTACTCGTCGGCCCCGTTCCAAAAATACCCATATTGCAGGGGCTTGAAGCGCTTTCCACAAACCGGAAGTCGCCATCTTGGATTCCAAAATGGCGTCAGACATCGATTTCCGTCATCTACTCGTCGGCTCCGTTCCAAAAATACCCATATTGCAGGGGCTTGAAGCGCTTTCCACAAACCGGAAGTCACCATCTTGGATTTCAAAATGGCGTCTGACATCGATTTCCGTCATCTACTCGTCGGCCCCGTTCCAAAAATACCCATATTGCAGGGGCTTGAAGCGCTTTCCACAAACCGGAAGTCACCATCTTGGATTCCAAAATGACGTAGGACATCGATTTCCGTCAGCTACTCGTCGGCCCCGTTCCAAAAATACCCATATTGAATGGGTTTGAAGCGCTTTTCACAAACCGGAAGTCGCCATCTTGGATTCCAAAATGGCGTCAGACATCGATTTCCGTCATCTACTCGTCGGCCCCGTTCCAAAAATACCCATATTGCATGGGTTCAAAGTGATTTTCACAAACCGGAAGTCGCCATCTTGGATTCCAAAATGACGTCGGACATCGATTTCCATCATCTACTCGTCGGCCCCGTTCCAAAAATACCCATATTGCAGGGGCTTGAAGTGCTTTCCACAAACCGGAAGTCGCCATCTTGGATTCCAAAATGGCGTCAGACATCGATTTCCGTCATCTACTCGTCGGCTCCGTTCCAAAAATACCCATATTGCAGGGGCTTGAAGCGCTTTCCACAAACCGGAAGTCACCATCTTGGATTTCAAAATGGCGTCTGACATCGATTTCCGTCATCTACTCGTCGGCTCCGTTCCAAAAATACCCATTTTGCAGGGGCTTGAAGCGCTTTCCACAAACCGGAAGTCACCATCTTGGATTCCAAAATGACGTAGGACATCGATTTCCGTCATCTACTCGTCGGCCCCGTTCCAAAAATACCCATTCAATATGGGTTTGAAGCGCTTTTCACAAACCGGAAGTCGCCATCTTGGATTCCAAAATGGCGTCTGACATCGATTTCCGTCATCTACTCGTCGGCCCCGTTCCAAAAATACCCATATTGCATGGGTTCAAAGTGATTTTCACAAACCGGAAGTCGCCATCTTGGATTCCAAAATGACGTCGGACATCGATTTCCGTCATCCAGTCGTCGGCCCCGTTCCAAAAATACCCATATTGCATGGGTTCAAAGTCATTTTCACAAACCGGAAGTCGCCATCTTGGATTCCAAAACGACACCGGACATCGATTTCCGTCATCGTCATCGGCCCCGTTCCAAAAATACCCATATTGCATGGGTTTGAAACGCTTTTCACAAACCGGAAGTCGCCATCTTGAATTCCAAAACAACTACGGACATCGATATCCGACATCTATTTGTTGGTCTCGTTTTTAAAATACCCATGTTATAAGGTAAAAAGAGCCAAATTGTGCACACTTTGAGCATGTTTTGCCAACACACTCCGTCAGCATTACTCTTTGCGTAATCGCTTACACTCTCTTTCCTACTGCGTGCCCTCATTGTGTTCGTGTTGTTACACTTTGCGCGCGTCTGTCTCCTCTTTGTGCAGTGGTTAAATTCTGCTCTTTGCGCGCATTGTGCGAGTTGATGCCAGCCCTGGTCATCTGGATCCGGAGACATTCCAAAATTCCTTGGGGGACCGACGCTTTAACTATAACCCACGTTGATTTCTCAGGCTACAGAATTTTTATCGTATTCGACTGTTAACTCCTCGGAATGATACATTAATGCGAGTATGTTGTGAAAAAATGAAGCTATTTGGTGCAACCGTCTTTGAGTAATGAGCATTTATGTTTCTGGTACTACGCTGGACAAATAAAGATTTTGAAAACTCTTAAAAACCTCATACCGTAATTTTTAGATTTCTCCAAGAATACTGAACCGATCTGTATGATTTTTCAGAGTAGCTCCTTATTACCTGGCATTATAAAGTATACATTTTATTTTTATTTTTGAAAAATTGACCATAAACAAAATGGCCGTCAAAGCCATTTTATATGGAGAATGTCGGCCCCCCAGGAAACATCGGAATATCTTCAAAACTAGATCACCAATAATTAATATCAACACGGATTCCACAACTAGAAGCGTTTTTTGAGATCTTGTGGAAAAATAGTGCAAAAATACCGAGAAACAAAAAAGTTATCGCGATTTGAATATTTTTTAGCGGTGGAAAATGAAGCTGCCGGTAGAGGGGTTAATAACAACGAGCTACACATTTGGTTACAAATGGCTTTTAGGGCGAGATCAAAAATTATGCGAGGCTTGTTTCGTTCATAGATGCTCAATAGGCCAGGGGAAGTGGTTCACTTAGAGTGAATTTCTGTCAGAGAAAAAGTAGATTTTGTATGAGATTTGACAGAAAAATGAATGACAAGTTCATCCACTTCTCCTGGCCTATTCCTCTATGTACAGATTAGCAACGTTCCACGCCCGCATCGATCATAAACAACACGATCGCAGCGCAGAGCAGAGCAAGAGCAAGAGCCAGAGCACACGATCGCGAACCGGCAGATCACTCGTTTGGTAAGTATAAACCATCTATCCACGGGGAGCGGGTATTAGTTCTCCGGAAACGATGTTCGCGAATGGTCACGCGGCGAAGGAACGAACACTCAACTTGTAGGAAGCGAATCGCAACAGAACTTCTGCCAAGGTGTGACGTCAGGGGGCACAAGAAGATCCCCACCTGAAGTTGAAGAACCTGTGCGGTGGACAAAGATAGTGTGGGCTGCTGTGGAACTACAACAGTTCGGTTTTCAGTGCTGTAACAGTGGGGACCACCTTCAGCAGCAAATTCTAGAGTCCCATAGATGTGTGTGATAAGTTCTTTGTGCGTTTGACTCGAAGGGTGTGAAAAAAATCTATTTCGTGCATAAAAGTTCCAGAGAGCAAGGTAATTGATACGACAATCAACACCGCAGGAAGCATCATTCTGGTGCTCACGTCTAGTTGCAAAATGGTTGAACAGTGAACAAAAACAAACTCAGCAGAGTGATAATGATTTTGAAATACCGCAGGGATTGTGATTTTTCGTAGTCAGAATCGTCGAACCGTTCGACCAAACCCTAATCGGACTGAGGAAATGAGTGAACCGGAGAGTGTGGCACAAATAAAGTGTTCCTTATCTCGGCGTGTCGCCAGGGTTATCGAAGGAAATAACATTTGTGGTTTTGGAAAGTTGTAGTCTGGTAAAACCCACCCGTTAGGATGCAGGGTGAGATACGATTCGCGAATTTACTGCTGATGATCTCGCGCTACAAGGAACTGGTTTGGTTTTTTTTATTATTATGAATATCATCAGGGAATTGTGGTATTGGTGGCATTATGACTTTGCACGCCCTCACGAGCGCACATTAGTTCAGCGTGGAATTTCGATAAACCCAGCCGAGGAGACCGAGGAAGCAATGATCCATTAGAGCTCGTAAAGAAGATGGGTGAAAAATTACCACTATCAGCCGAGTGATTTATGGACCGAAGTAGTAAACAGCATCGTCAATTACTAAGACTGACTATGTGCCGGGCGGTGGTTGGGATTCCCTAAATTGAAGGCTACCCTCGAGCTTGGGGCTTGCTGACAACAATTAGCGATTAGTAATGCATGTATGCTTTAGTTGGCTCGATTATCTGTGCTGTCCGAGCAGCAAATAATGATGGTGAGATCATTTCTGGTTGATCATGACCGCAAGCTAAACGGTCAATCATGCTGGATCGTTCAGCATTTCAATTTGTTCAATTTGTTTGATCTGCAGTGTAAAGATATGGATCGAATTTGAACTTTATTTTGAATTAAGTAAACATCGTTTATTTTCATAATGCACAGCGAAAACAAATTTAGATTTTCGAGCTGGGCTCAGTTTAAGCATCCACAAGACTCGTGATTGGAAAAATGATTAAAATGAGACGAGACTGCACAGAATGCAAGAAGAACAATTGGTGATCTAACGCAAAGCTGAAATGCATAGATGGCGCTCTTCTAGGATAGGGATTAGTGCATCTTAATCGAAATTTCTAGTGATAATTTTGGAAGAAAAATCACCACAATCATTTAGCTGACAAGATTTTTGCAATTTAAGGCACAGGAAACCGAAATATTCATTTCAATTTGAAAAACTTTCGCAACCTAACCTCACTTTTGATCGCCAATAGGAAATTTTCAAATACTGTACACTGGTTTCCGTGAAATAAAGGCGTTTTGAAATCACAATTTTTTAGGTTGAATGACTGCATGGATAAGGACAAATGAAAATACTTGCCGCTCACATCCCAGACCTAAGCAATTGAAAATTGTGTTGTGGAAAAACATCTGGTGGTCACGAAGCTATTTCCTGCAAAATTAGTTCATTTAGTCAATGGCAAAAGTAAGTAACCAAATGCTATTTTTCCAGACAAAATGCTTATGTTTTGGGACCTGTATCCCAACTTCTGGTAGTTCGAATTGACTGTAATTTGAATGCCGATTTACAAATGACCTTAAGTTTTATCTATAACGAAGTCCTTATATTACACTGTTCGACAAAAAAAGTCGATATGAATGCACAGAGACCGGACACCCCGGGCTTGAAAGTATAAAAATAAACAAAAATAATGGCGTTTTCAGAATATTCGTGTCTGCACAAGGTCATTTTTAAAATATACTTGAACTTTTTGCATTTTTTATTTAAAAATCTAATCTAATCAATAAACCGACACAGTGTTTTATATTCAGGACAGGGGAATTCATGTGCCATATAATGTTTTCAACTTTAAATACAATATGAAGAGTTGTAATAAGATTTGCAGGGAGCCCTCCCCCCTTTTTTGTACCCTCCCCATTTTTAAAGTATCGCAAATGATGGAATATTTGATATACAGGGGGTTGTCAAAATAACTGGGACAGGCAAAAATTGGGCCAACTTTGGAATGCTGTAACTTTGACAAAAATTGACCGATTTCAATTCTTTAAGAAGTAATGGACGGGTCAACTAATCTAGTTTTGAGGTGCATCCACGGAGATGAACTATGACCACCGGATACCGGTGATAATCCGGATTTCCGGAAGCATGTCTTATGCAGTAAAATTATGACGTGTTTTTAGCAAAGGTCTCGGCTCAAAATTTTACTACACATGAAGATAGAAGATCTAATTCTGAAGCGCTTGGTGCGCCAAGTATTAATATTGGTCCAGAAACAACCAATATATGGCCATTTCCCCGGAATCGGTGCCGGTAGTGGATCCGAATTGGGATCAAACAATTTATTCACTCAAAATATGTCGCGCAATATTGTTTTCTCCCTAGCTTATCATAAAATACCCTATTATAAGTTGAAAATGAGTCTTGTACAGATTTGGCCACTCATGGCGCCGCCCAGTGCCCCGGGGGAACCTTGCATAGGGGACATTTCGATTTTGACACCAAAGCATTAAAAATGACCTGGGGCAGACACGAACATTCTGAAAACGCCATTATTTTTGTTTATTTTTATACTTTCAAGCCCGGGGTGTCCGGTCTCTGTGCATTCATATCGACTTTTTTTTCGAACTGTGTTACATTGCAATCATTTACCAAAGAGTTCCAGAGGGTTGATCAAAGACAAAAGCAGCCGATAGATTTTTTTACCGAATTCAAAAACGGTATGTTTTGAGTAATTGATTTGTTCAAGGAAGTCGTTTACATTCAGAAGTTACGTAAATTTACAGAACATACCACTTGGGCACTTCTATAAACTACTTTTTTTCTCAGACGAATCGTCTGAAACTTTGCAATAAGAAGCACTTTAGTACGACGCATATTCTGGCCAAATGTGAGCTCAGTAGCTTCTGAAAAATCCACTGCTTAAGTGAATCTAAAGTGCCAAGAATAGGATCCGGCTCCTCACCGTTAGTAATCGAGTTAAAAAATCTCTCAGTTGCTTACTTTTGTCTTTGAACAAACCTCTGAAACTCTTCAAAAATGACTGAATGTGATAAATTCACTAAAAATAAAACCGATCATTTGTAGTTCATCATTCTTATTTCATGGCAATTCAAACTAAACTGAGATGCAGTGCCTCATAGTTGCTAATTTTGTATGAAAAAACAGGATACCAGCTGTTGTCTTTGACCGGATTTAATAAAAGTTCATTCATTATGAAAAAGTAAATGCAATAAACTACATGTTTTTTTATTAAAGTCTGAACACAACAGATAAATAAACAGAAAATGTATTTTTAACTTATTGGCTGTTTTATTTCTTACCTCTCGCTACATAACATGTCCTTCTTGAAACAAACTCTGGAATGTGCTGAAAATTTGAAGAACAAAGGCCATAATTAACGTAAACAATTAACGTTGATCGTTGACGTTAAATCAACGCCAAGCGTTAACGTTAACGTTGATAAACTGCTCCGAAAAATTAACGCAAAATTCGTTGATCGTTACAATTAACGTCAACGAAACAGCGTTAATCGTTGATCAACGTTAACAACCCTGGCAGTTACACAGTTTTATTCGTATTGATTATATTATTTGAAGTTGTGTCAAAAATTTGCTAAATCTTCAGATATATTGGAACCTTTGGTGCAGTACCTGAAATATTGTCGCACCGTCACCAAACCGGATCGCGCCAGTGAGACTCGCGACGCGCCTCAACTCGCGCGATTTTGAAATCAGTTTTTTAGTGTGGCGCTGCATTCTTACGATTTTTATGAACACAGCGCACTATTCACATATTAGCTGCGACGCACGGGGCCCCAGAAAACAATAATTATAAATAAATGTTGGTCTTGATTTCTACCGGATACATAATATCAAAATTCTTGCAGTTGTCTTGCATTTCGCCAAATTTTGCGACTTCTAGAGCACATGAATTCCCGAAGAAGCGATGCTTTGATTTTTCAAGATTACGGACAAAAAAACCTGCGAATGATTTTGAAATATTTAGCTGCCGATGATTATGAGTTTTGAAAAAAAAAAATATTTTGTAGGTGTGAATCATGAATTACATTCTATTTTTTAGGTAAATCTTGAAAACAGATTGATTATTTAAAAAATGTTGGAAAAATTGTGACTTGGATTTGTTAATTAGATAAATGGATGCACTAGCGTCTTACTACAATTGTAAATCAATCGGATCACAAAGGCCTTCCAAATACAAAGTTTAATGGTCGTATTGAAGATTTTAAGATGTTAACACATATTTGGTTATAAAATCTCCACAATGAAAGCAGAACTCCTAAAAAGAGAACCAATTCTCACTGGAAGTATAATATTTTATTGGAAACATAAGTATGTTGTATGCCTTCAACAGAAGGTGTTGGAAGGAACACCACTACCATCTGACTTTTTCTATTCCAAAAAAAAAGAAATAAAACAAAATAAAAATAAAAACTTAAGATGAATCGAAGCCAAACCTCAAATTTCAAGAGCACTAATCTGGAGAACTGAGCATCCGTTTAAGCTGAAAACTTAATCAATTGGTCACTAGCTGGTCAGAAAAAAGCAGAACTCATTTTTGACCTTAAGACTCGATTTTCTGGATTGACAATTCTGTATGATGATTGATGTGATAATTAGTTTTCTTTTTGCAGTTAAGATTTGCAGTGCTGGTCTACTTTCGACCTACTGCAACAATAATGGCAATGATTTCTATTGCAAATTGCAGCGCTTAAAGATTATTCTCGAAGTCATTCTCATTGATGAAAAACTTAAAACATATTTAAGAAATAACACTGAAGAACAGCGGTTGAATGGTTAATGTATTGAAATCTTTTTTAATTCTTTTAAGTATGCAAAAGGTAAAACAGAGGGAAAGTATACCAGTTATTGCCATACGCAAGTAACATTAGTAGCTGAACAACAGTTTATTCAGCTGAAATGTTCTTCAGAGTGATTTGATCCACTAAAATGTTTGTTGGGTAGTGGTTTCCTATTTGGGCATTATGTAAAATTTCGATAACTTTCATACTTTAAGGTGAAGATGCATCGAATCCAAACCCTAACTTTTCAACAGCACAAATCTAAATAAGTAAACAGCCGTTCAAGATAAATACTTAATCGATTGAATTAATTAACTCATTACGCGTGGTAAAGATGGACAAATTGTGAGTGAAATTATAAAAAAAAATCCACGTGGATTTTTTTCAAAATTTCACCCACAATTTGTCCATCTTTACCACGCGCAATGAGTTAAATAATTTAATAACCATGCGGATTGGATTACCGAACAGCTCAATATAAGCGTCAATTTGATCGATTGGTCACCACCAGCGTGTGACCAAACGATTGAGTTTTCGTCTCAAACCGCTGTCTGATTCTATAGATTTCTGCTATTGAAAATCCAATATCTTACTGCTAAAACATACAAAAACTTTCGAAATGTGAAAACATTCAAATTATCATGTATGGCAAAACGTGGAACCACTATGGCTACTATTGGCATACCCAGCCTACATAAATTTTTCAATTTGATTTGTTTTATCAAAAAATATGTTATCAAACAGCTTTTTAAAATGTTCAAACATCGCCCCCCCCCCAAACCAAATCCTGGTTGCGCTACTGGTTCTTGTCAATATTTTTGCCATTGGTTTGTTTAGCTTTTTCGCCATACAAACTGAGTTATTATTTTTGATATTTTAACTCTTATTTCAAAAAAACTAACAACAAATATTAACATTCAAATATTATATTTTGATGGTAAAATTTGATGTGCATTTGCAACTTTCCTCAACCCGGGTATCTGTAATCAAAAATGAACCGTAAAATAATAATTAAGTATTTCATAATATGTCCTTGGTTTCCGCATCGTTTTAGTGTGGATTCACTGCCTGAGTCCGGATTTCTTTTATTTTTGTTTTCTACTAGTCTTTTGTCCGTTGTTCCTGCAAAGGACAATGCATTCAGTAACAGCATGATCGTGCCGTTGTCTTGAGGTATTATGCTTTGACCTACATCAACAGCTATAAAAGTGTCGCACGTCACACAGGTTAAATTAACAAGAATCTGCAACTATATACAAAACGAATGACGTCAAACAAGTTTTGATGAAGTTTGAACTTTCTGAACTTTTTTAACCTTTCGAATCTTATTCGATTATTCGTTATCTTATATAGTTACACCATTGGAAAGTATTATAGAGGAGCTGTCTTCCTTTTTAGACGTTACGTTTAGCTTAGCTTTCTATAAGCACTTCTATACTTATTAACTGAGAGCTTGTTCCATTGAACCAATCAAAGGAACAATACACGAGTTCGCCAATTTGACGAATGAGCAGTACCATACTTCCCCATTTTCCATGGTCAGATATGGGGCCGTTCATTAATGGTGTAAGGATTGTAAGTAGGGTGGATTTATATTTCTTACGCTCCATACAATTTATTCTTACAAAAATTTTAATACGGGAGGAGTGTCTTACGGAATGTGGGGACTCATAACATGACACCCGCTCAAACGTCTATGGACGAAACTTGTGCATTGGTTACTCTTCTATACCCTTGGAAGTCGAGAGAAAAGCCAAGAAAATCTTAAAACGGTCCGATATTGGAAACCACCACCACCACCAAACCATCACCCTTGCTGAATAGATGTGCGTTTACCGCTACGGCTAGGTATTCAAATACCCCATAAGCAAAGAAGTTGTCCAAATGGCTATTGTTTATATCTTCTTATTATAACTCAAAACCAACTAGCTCAACACAGTGGGAAACTTTTTTGCTCAACTAAGGCCCACGAAGAACTTAAAAACTCTTCTCATATCTGGTCCGTTGACTGCTCTATCAACTTGATGTTAGGATAAGATTGGACATACCAAGGTAGAATATGCAGAAGGTATTATTTGAGGTGTTCTACCTCTTATGCAGGGCTCATTCATACCTAATTCAGGTCGGAAATACCTTAGTTTGGTATTCAGTTTTTTTTTTAATTTCTTTATTAGTATCATTCCAAACATTACATTCATTATTTCTTATATCTAGGTGTTCTGTGTTATTAGACAACACTATCATCCTAATTTGGTAACACAAATCTAAGATTTTATTAACATTTTGTTAACAACATATTACATTTCATTTGCCGTAGCAGTTCAGTTTTTTTACAGGTGAGTTGATTTCACCTGCTTATAAGAGAAAAAAAAACGTTTTTAATATACTTAACCTAACTTAACCTAAACATATAACGCATTAATCGTGGCAATAGAAGATTGTAACGATTTTTGCCTGAATTTGGTATTCAGTAGTTATTTTCTTCTGCCCGGGATCATATAACATTCCTCATAATTTAATACACAAAACCAGAGGTGCGTCTACGTTCGAAACCATGGGTAGGACAAACGTAAGCAATTTGTTTTGTGCACAGTGAAGCTAAGAAAAATTTTAACCCTGGGCTGGAAATTGAAAGTTACTATATTTGAGGGGCTCAAACACAAAGCGGTGTAAGTGGCATTTTGATCGTTTTGAGTTGAGTTGAGTTGAGGGAATTCTACTATTTCCAAGTGTTCCAACAATATTTTCAGGTGACTTTTCCGCTTGACTAAAATTGGGATGGATTATCACAAACTACATATTTGTCACTGACACCCCTTTGCTAATAACCCATTATTTTATGCCAGACTAAGAAAATTTTTCATCGGGCTGGTAGTGAGTGCCTTAAAAATAGGAAATTGAAGATCACTTGCCAATAAGAGACAAAAAAGGAATTAAAAAGAGGCAAACAGGAACCAAGAAAACAAATCTAATCTACTTTTCAAGAAAGTCATAACTTCTCCAAAATTTTATAAAAAGGAGATTTTTCTGAAAA
This sequence comes from Aedes aegypti, assembly GCF_002204515.2. Taxonomy (NCBI): domain Eukaryota; kingdom Metazoa; phylum Arthropoda; class Insecta; order Diptera; family Culicidae; genus Aedes; species Aedes aegypti. The sequence goes on from NC_035108.1 coordinate 305,838,549, forward strand.
ATAAATCTGTGAGGTTTTTCAAAAAAATCCTATGATAAAACATGGGTAAGTTTCAAAATCACCCTTAATGAATAATGAACAAGGATCTCTGAAATAGCTCCTGGACTCTTAAAAAATAAATCGAATCTCAGGATAGTATTCTGAATGATTTTCTAACGAAATTTTTTGGAAAAACATTAAACAGTAACTCTGTAAAAATTATTGGAATAATCGGAGGAATTATAGCAAAAATGGCTGTAATATAAACTGGTGTGAAAACTTAAATAAACATTTTCAGATTGCATCAAAAATTTTCGAGAAACTTTTTAAGAAATGTTTGGTAAAACTGTAGACTTGGAAGGAATGCTGGAAAAAATCATAGATAAAAATAAAATTTGTTCGAAGAACCCCTCAAGGAATTTTGGATTTCAAAAAGGAAACGTTGATGAATTCTTGAAAGAATCCACATGCAAGTGGAGAAATTCTTGCAGGGTTTCTTGAAGAGTAACAAGTGGATAATTAAGTTGAAAGATTAGTGAAAAATATCTGGAGAAAATTGTATGATAGTTGTGGTGAAAAAATCAAAGTAATACCTGAGGAAATTACTGGAAGTACTAGCTTTGGAGCTCTCAATGATTTCCTGGAGCAAATTCTGGAGAAATTCTTCTAAGCATCCTTTCAAAAATCACTGAAAGAATTTCTAGGAGAAATGGTAGTTAAATCTATGAACTAATGTCTGGAGATAATCCTGTTGAAGACCCTGAAAGAATTCTAAATAAAATCATTATAATAATTCCTGAACCTTTCCTCCGGAAATCTATGACGAAGTTGTTGAAGAACCTTTTGAACACATTATAGCTTCTGAAAGTTTCTGTGGAACCTGTACTATTTTGCATCAAGATTCAATGCAAGAAGAATTTTGAAAAAGTGAGACTTCAGAGACCATTTTCGTTAAAATAGATACTCTGAAGACCTTTCATTGAAAGTAGAGACTTGCATAAAAATAGAGACCATGTGTCTAATAATAAATCTACTATCAGTCCTGTCTTTAGGATCATTCGCTGGATCCACTTTTGTTTGAATATCTTTTGATATTTATATCCTTATTAAATCAATTTTATCAAACAAATTTGAAAAAATAGACCAAACTTTTTGACTTAACTACCAGAGAGGTTGTTCTAATTTACTCATTTATATCTAGACAAAAATTGGATGAACAGCAAAAATTCTGTGAACTTGTGTAGTTTTATTTCTCTTTGCTCTGAAGTGATCGTAAAAGATTTCAGGAGAAACTGAAGATGCTTGAAAATGTTTCATTGCACAGAAACTCCATCAAATATTTCGCTAGAATTCCTTGAACAATTCGGCAAAAAAATCTTTCGAAAAATCGTCATAATCTGCCTTAAATATTTTTACAAATGATGCCACAAGATATCAGAAATTTTATCAAATATTGTTTAAGGAATTAACTGTTATCTGCGGCAATTCTGAATCAACCAAGAACTTCTAGACGGTGTGTTGAGGGAGTTCTATAGGAATTGCTCTGAAAATCGTCAACAGATTTAGCAATGCTTTGATAGATTATATCAATAGTGATCGCACGTTCAGAAATCGCTAGCACCATCACACCCAAGCTGTTCATAACACGATGTGACTGGTATTAGATTCACTCAAAGATTCTTCAATAATCTTCTGATAAATCTCTATGGATGTTCCAGGAACTTCTCAAGACTTACTTCCAGGAATGCTCACATCAATTTGTCCCAGAACATAAACAGGGTTGACCGTAGATATATTTAAGAAACCATCTATTGATTCATTCAGAAATTCCATAGAAGATTTGTTTTTCTAATGGTTGAATAAGTTTCTTGTAGCAATTATTACAGTTAGTTTCCAGGATTTTCATTCAAATATTGTCAATCGCTCTCCTCACGAAGCAGAACTTTTGGGGGTCGTGGATAAACCATGTCATACTTTACTAGGCATAAGAATTCAATGAAAAACCTTATCATGTGTCATGCTTGCGAACTCGCCAAGGGCGAAAAGTCACTCAAATAAAGATAAATATCACCTTATCATGCCTTCCATTCTCCATAAGGGTAAGTGACGTTGATCGGGTTTCTGCTGATCTAGTGTTTTTGTTTTGTTGAATCATGGGTAGGACAATCCTTTGACTGTCATACCCAGGTGTTTTCGTGCGTAGTACATTTCCTACCTGTCCTACCCAGTTCCCGCGCCACTGCACAAAACTGATTTTCTTCAGGCTTTCAGGTGAAAAACTTGGGCATTATTCTCGCAACATAGTGGGTAAGATTGTCAAATTTTTAGCAGTGGAATGTGAATTCTAGCCAGGATTGATACCAAATGCAAGACATCATCCTAAGGCAAGGCTCTTAGTTAATTTCAGAAATTAACTTAGTATGAAATTCTTTCAGAAATCTGAGTAGAGCAGACTACTCTAGATTCAAAAAAAAAAAAATAAACGAAAATTTTAACTGGATCAATTTTAATTTCACATAGAGAAACAAATATTACGTAGGGTAAGTGTTCCCTTATTTGTGGGTGTTCCTATAGTTGCGGTAGTGCCGTTTTCACTGATTTTATTACACTAGCCACAGAACCGACACTGCCAATCGACGTATTGGCTTGTTGATGCACGGAATAGTTGAAAAGAGCGTACAAATTGCTTTAAAACTGAGAAAATATCACTAAAATTGCTAAAAATGTTCTTGCTTGTGCCAATAGTTGCGGTAAAGTGTTCCTATAGTGGAGGATCCCATAAGAAAACCACGGATACCGCAACTATAGGAACACAAATTAAAAATATACCGCAACTAAAGGAACAGTGTACCAATAGTGGAGGTATTATTTTTCACTGACATGCCGTGGATTACTGCGATAAAATATTTTTTCTCATTAAGTCAATGGTCGTTAGTTCCCGTTACAACATTAACATGTCCATTAATCGCGCTTGTTGAATTTAGGCGATTAAATAAAGTTCAACAGTGCTTAGTACCTCCACTATTGGTACATCTACCCTAATCGTCTAATTCTACGAGAAATTTGAAATCGCGTGTGCACTAAAAAGCATAATATTGCTTCTGAGATTTGTTCCAGGGTTCAAAAAGTATGGACAGGCCTGTATTAGGTGTTGCTAAGAAAAATTAAATATTGTAGAAAGATACGTGTTGTTCCGAACAAGAATTGCTTTATTATGACACATTATCTACCTAATATCTATCAAAGCCTACTACAATATTAACAAAAATACTTATTTTTCAACCATCTGAAATCACTGGAATAGCTTGCGTAAGGTTTGCCGGACATGTGAATCGCACGTGACACATTCATTTCAATTCTCCACGTGTCGTAGGGGTCGATCTGGTCGGTGACCTAAACGAGTCTTGTGTCAGTACGCGGCAAATATGAACTACTGTTGCAGTCGTTTCATTGTCTCCAGTACATTGGCTTACGGCTGTCTTACGTGTAGGCGGTGGAATTTGCTTAGCAGAATATTGAAACCAGTTCTCTGATTTTGGAAAATCTCAGAAATAGGGGCATTTATTCATAATGAATCTTCGAGCTATTTAGAAATACCTATAAATAAATAAAAACCGAATTGAATACTTTTTCTTCTTGGCATTAACGTCCTCACTGGGACAAAGCCTGCTTCTCAGCTAAGTGTGCAGTAAGCACTTCCACAGTTATTAACTGAGAGCTTTCTTTGCCTTAGTTGCCATTTTCGCATTCGTATATCGTGTGGCAGGTACAATGATACTCTATGCCACTACGAAAATATCCTGGATCGACCGGAAATATAGAGCTGCAAATGTGGGTACAGTGAGTACCTTCCGCAGAAATGTTGCAGTATCGATTAGTGGGTCTTGTTTCCCGGACTCGAAAAAATCCCGGGATTCGGGATTTTATTTTAAAAAATCCCGGGATTTCCCGGGATCCCGGGACAAAAATCAAATGCTTCCAAAAACGACTATAGAGCGACCAGAGCGCGTATTGAAGCTTTTTTGAGTCTTATAGAGCAGTTTCACAATACCCCAACCTGTTTTCGAAGGTTAAGTTGAATTATGATAGACAAAAACAATGCTGTCGTAGATTCCATTCATCAATATTTCACCTATCTACAGTTGAAGTCAACGGACATTTATTATAGTTAATTTGAAACGCAAATCTATCGTGATGCATAAGGTATAGTATAGGTGATACCAATCACTCTCAAATTATACCATATCTTTCAAAATCTGCTCTCATGAAAATGCAACTTATTTACATTGTTGTGTCAAATGGAATCTTCATGCTTCAAAATTGTTGGCATGACAAACACAGGCATATTTGTCCTGGAATATTGTAAGGTACACCGGGCAAATGGCATTAATAAAATTTTGATATGATGAATCATTCAAGCACCAAAGAATTTTTTGACAAATTGAACAAACCGTAGAGTAACCTGCTATAGTTTTTTGAACATTACAACATACCAGAAACAAAAAAAAAAACAAATTCAAGTGTAAGTGGCCTTAAATCTCAATAAAAATTCTTATGGGGTAAGATAAATTCAATAACAAAAATACATTCCTTATCAACAGTCACCGGAAAAGCATGTAGTTTGATCTGTGCCATTATTTGAAAATAATACAATAGTATTTTCTAGTTCACCATGCAATTTCGGGAAATCCCGGGATTTTCGAAAATATCCCGGGATTCGGGATTTTTTAGATCCCGGGATTTCCCGGGATTTTTGTCCCGGGATTCCCGGGACAAGACCCTCTAGTATCGATTATCGACGTGACGTTTTGTAGTCCTAACCTTTTGGGTACCATGAAGTGGCGCGTTGATAACGGTTATACTCATAGCGATCATCAATCGATTCGCTAGGCATTCGGAAGGCAGCGCGATGTAACTCGACTCAAGCCCGAGATTGGAAAACAGCGCACTTCGACGGCGAAGTATTCACTAAGGCCCTGAGACGCGAACGGAACACTCTGGAATTAAACGGTGAAGAGCTAGTTGCTATGATATCACGAGCGTGGGATGCTTCCATGCCGAGAAAAGCCTCTCATAGAGAGAACAGGCCGCCGGTGTATTGGTGGTACGAATCAATTGCAAATCTTCGAGCAATCTGCCTTCGGGCTAGATGAACAATGCATCGAGCATGCACAGAAGCACAAAGAGAAGAACGCGGTGCAGCATTCAGAGAGGCAAAGTTGGCTCTCAAAAGGAAATCATGAGTCGAAAACGGACATGCTTCGATAGTCTATGCGAGAGTGCTAATTCGAGTCCGTGTGGTGACGCCTACAGAGTGGTAATGGCTAAGACCAAAGGTGCCATAGCGCCCCAAGAGAAGCCGCCCGAGTTGCTGCGATCGAGAATCGATGTACTCTTCCCGCATCATCCCACAAGCCCATGGCCCCCTGCGCCGTATGCGGCAGATGAAGGAGAAGAAGTGGTGAGAGTGACGAACGAAGAGCTGGCAGAAGTCATGCAATCATTCGCGTCAAACAAGGCACCGGGACCCGATGGTATCCCGAATGTTATTATTTATTTACACCGTCTTCGATATATCGTACAGACTGAATTTAGTATATAAAAAAAAGTAAAATCAATTTCTTATTCTATTTAAAAATATGTTCTTCGTCACGTCAAAATCAAATTTGTCTCCAACATCGTTGAATGCTCGCAAGCAAGAACTCAAGGAGCTGTTATAACCATAGTTAGTCCGATGATTTGGTATATACAGAAGAACAGCGTTCCGAAATCTTCTAGAAGGAGCATTGAAACTCAGCAGCTCCAGTAGTGCAGGGCAATCTATTCCCCCTTTGATCAGGTCGAATATGAACAAACGTTGCTGATTGGTACGTCTGGCTGACAAAGATTCCAATCTTATCAGCTGGCATCGTTCATGGTAGCTCGGCAAATTCCTTGCATCGTTCCACGGTAGCCTACTCAGCGCAAACCTCAGGAATTTTTTCTGCACTCGTTCTATTGAAAGTATCTGCGTAACCTGAGATGGACACCAGACAGGAGAGGCATATTCTAGGATGCTCCGCACCAAAGAACAGTACAGCGTTTTTAAGGCGTAAACATCTGTGAAAGAGTTGGTGTGCCTTCGAATCATTCCTAGAACGGAGAATGCTTTGGCGACAGTCAGCCCGATGTGCTCGTTAAATCTCACCTTGAAATCTATCGTAACACCAAGGTCGCAAATTGAATTAACGCGGACTAGCTCCTCCGCCCCGATGAAGTACCGATGCTGGTAAGAGGTGTTACAGCGAGTAAACGAAATTATTTTACATTTCCCGCTATTCACGCGCATGCCGTTGTTGTCGCACCAGATGAGCATGATGTCGATGTCCTCCTGGAGGGCGATGCAGTCCTGAGGAGATGATATGGTGCGGTAGAATTTCAGATCATCCGCGAACGACAGATTGCATGAAGAGAGCAACGAATACAAGTCGTTTATGAAGACGTTGAATATAAGTGGCCCCAAAACACTTCCTTGTGGAACTCCGGACGTAATGTTGAACGTACGAGAATGCGTTGAGTTGACCATCACAAAGGCGTATCGGTTCGTTAGATATGAGTAGAGCCACTCGGTGAGCCATCGTGGAAAGCCCAAGCGCTTGAACTTCTCGATCACCACAATATGCGGCACCGTGTCGAATGCTTTGGCAAAGTCTACGTAAATAGAGTCAACCGGTTGCCTTGCTTCCACTTCCCGAAACAACGTCGATACATAGCTCATTAGGTTCGTTGTCGTTGAGCGATTTTTCATGAATCCATGTTGACTTTCGGAGATGATCGATGTCAGTGTGTTGCTCAGAGTTTTGTGAATCAACTTCTCCAGAATTTTCGAAAGACAGCCATGTTGCCTTAATAGCGGCAGTGAAGGCGGATCCGGACGTGTTCAGAACCACGATGCAACGCTGCATTGATCAAGGAATCTTCCCGGATGTATGGAAGCGACAGAAATTGGTGCTACTACCAAAGGCGGGGAAACCACCAGGTGACCCGTCAGCGTATAGACCTATCTGCCTACTAGATACGACGGGCAAGTTATAGGAGAGGTTGATCCTCAACAGGCTAGTACCGTATACGGAAGGTGCCAGTTTCGATTCACAAAAGATAAATCTACTCTGGACGCCATCCAGTCGGTCGTTCAGACAGCTGAGGTGACAATCGAGCATAAAAGGAGCGGCATCCGTTACTGCGCGGTTGTCACTCTAGATGTGAAAAATGCGTTAAACAGCGCAAGCTGGGATGCAATAGCACACGCGCTTCACCGCCTCAAGGTACAGGTGCTATTGTGTAAGCTTCTAGAAAGCTATTTTGATGGTAGGATTCTCCTGTATGACACAGAGGAGGGGCAGAAAAGCGTTAGAATTACCGCGGGAGTACCTCAAGGTTCAATCCTAGGCCCGCTGTCATGGGATGCGATGTACGATGACGTACTGAGGCTGCCCCTTCCGACGGGTGTTAAGATTGTTGGCTTCACCGACGATATCACCCTAGTGGTCTAAGCGGTAAACGCGCAGCTATTCAGCATGACCATACTGAGGGTCGTGGCTCCGAATCCCGCTGGTCGAGGATCTTTTCGTAAAGGAAGTTTTCTCGATTCCCAGGGCATAGAGTATCTTAGTACCTGCCACACGATATACACATGCAAAGAAACCTCTCAGTTAATAACTGTGGAAGTGCTCTTAAGAACACTAATCTGGAAAGCAGGCTTTGTCCCAGTTGGGACGTAACGCCAGAAAGAAGAAGAAGAAGGTCTATGGTGAATAGATGGAGGAAGTAGAGTTGACAGCAGCGCACTCTATTTCCATAGTTGACGAATGGATGAAGTCTAGGAAACTAGGACTGGCCTGTCACAAGACTGAGGTGGTTGTTATCAACAACCGCAAGTCTGAGCAACGGGCGTGTATCTCGCTAAATGATTGCACCATACAGTCCAAGCGATCCCTTAGGCATCTTGGGGTGATGATCGATGACAAGCTCAGCTTCGCTAGCCACGTTGAATATGCCTGTAAAAGGGCATCTACAGCTATAGTGCCGCTTTCGAAAAGCGGTTGGAAAGCACGTACAAGATAATGTGCTTAAGAGTACCAAGTGCATAAAGGATGGTATCTTAAGAGGCCGTGTGCATCATAGCCGGGATGACCCCATCAGGCTCATCATCAAGGAGGATGTTCAACGCTTCAGTCAAAGAGGTACCAGAGGAGTCCGCGACACGTGTAAAGAGGAAACGCTCAGAAGTTGGCAGCAGAAATGGGATAACTCCACTAAGGGTAGATGGACCCATCGGCCAATACCAAATGTGTCAGATTGATATGGAAGAAACCATGGGGAAGTGAACATCCACCTGACGCAGTTTCTGTCAGGACATAGTTGCTATAGATAGTACCTGCATAGGTTCGGGCACTCCGGATCTCCTGCGCACCCCAATTGTGCTGGTGTGGAGGAAACAGCGGAGCATGTCGTGTTTGATTGTCCCCGTTTTATTGTTGTGAGAATTCATGCGCTGTATGCGGAGGGGACACGTCCCCCGACTACATATTATAGAGAATGTTTGCGGATGCCGAGTGCTGGAATGCAGTAACTACGGCTGTCACTCACAATATGTTAGAATTGCAGCGCCTATGGCGCGCAGACCAAGAGATGGCTGCAGAGGATTATCCCTGCCGAGGCTGGTCCCTTGTAACATTGTTTAAGTCGGCTAGGAGAAGCAGGTTGCCTAAGCTATTTCTGCTACACGTGTTGTGCTATATGCACAGGCCCCTCCCCAAAGAAATACCGTACGGTGGTTCCGGGGAGATGAGGGTCTGAGGCCAAGGGTAATGTTGATGCACTGTACACCACTTGAGCAATTCAAAAAGAGCTGGTGAGCTGGTGTTAGCGGTCGTCGTTGGTGCGTCATCCCCGCACTCCCTGAGTTACCTATTCATGGTTCTGGGTCTGTTTGCAGATTTCCCCCTTGTAAAAAATTAAAAAAAAAAACACGGTATTCGAATGCGAAAATGGCAACTTTTGCAAGGAAAACTCACAGTTAATAACAGTGGAATTGCTCATAATAACACTAAGCTGAAAAGCTGAAGATGGACCTCCACCTTTAGACGTGGTATCCTTTGGAATTTTGTGTATTTTTTCGTAGCTGAAAATCAACCTACGAATGCTACGAATGCTTGATTCTCGTTTGATGTGTAATCTTAAAATTCGTACATTTATATTTTTACATTATCAAGCTACCATAGAAGTAGAGCGTGGTGCATAGTACATAATATTTTGCTCTAAAATTGTGTTACCGTTTCACGGAACATAAAATATTCAAAAAATCGTAGGATTCACAAATCCAATAAAATACTCGACATACTTATTTATTCTTAAAAAAACATAGTTTCTGAAAGTATTCCAGATAATTTTCGAACAAACAAATTTCAAAAGATAACATCTTGTTTTACAAACTGGTTCAATTAACAAGCCCCCAACTAAATTCGTACATTGAGGTTCCAGCTCACGGTGTCTCTGGTAGAACAACATTAATATAAAAAAATCAGTATCGCTAAAACATCCACCAAATGAAAGCTTAGGCTTTTCTCTTTCATTTGAGACCTGTTTGGAAATGTTCTATCGGGGGGTCCTGAACATTTTTTTTCAAAACAGTACAATGCCGTTTTTTCAGTACTGATTTCTTAATTATGGTTCATATAGTCATTTTCTTTCCTGCATATCTAGGTAGCCATGAGAATATTTACTACGAATAGTTAACCAATTAATAAAAAGGATTTAGGATTATACCATTCTATTTAAACCAATTACAAACACGACATATCGATAAAGTAAATACGGTTTATACGGCTTAGGTACAAATGCTCACTATTGTACATTACTACAGCTCAAAGATGCTGTCGATCATATGCTTCGGAGTTCTCCGGAACTTTAACATGATTCCAAGCAACTTGAAGATCGAAATGCACGGTTTTGCTGGCTTGTTTCCCGTATTTGCTCAAACCACTTCCTTTGATTTCACATAACTCCGGGATATGATAGCGCAAATGAGGAACTTCGAGCTATTGGGTAAGCAATCCACGTTTTTGAAAAGTTCTCAACATTTTCTGCAAAATCTTCATCCAGACTCGTTTGAAAACAACTTTTATGCACCTGATCAAAATAATTAAGCGCCTGAAATCCATTTTTTCATTGAAAAGAGATAATTTACAGAACAGTACGATAAATTTCAATTGCTAGCAAACTTGGATCTCATTTCACTTCCAAAACATGCCGATTTTTCAAAAGCTTCTGACAGTTTCAGCTGGTGAATCCACATTTGCTGTGGCTTTGGCAACTGATGATCCTCACCTGTGATAAAGGAATTAATTTTAGGGTCATCTTTATGAATCACACAATCAAACTGATGATGCTTACCCATTCCTCGACATTATTTGGATCAATGTATTATACTTTTTTGTCAATTGGATTTACAACACCTAGTGAAATATGCAAGGAATTTGGTGGGCAATTTATTCGTCGGGTGATCTATCGAGCAGTGGATAGTAAATATAATTGAAGAACTGCTCCGCCAGTTTATGGTCCGAGCCGAGACTTTTCCATTTCGCGGACGCGTATGTAACCAAGTATTCGTGGATGAGCAGCTACATTGGATAGATCTTTTTTTGTGTGGTACAGTATCAGCAAAGAATGTTGAACTATACCCCCCCCCACCCCCCTCTGGTGCTCAAATCACTTTTTTTTTAAATCAAAAACAAGTCATCAGCAAACAAATGTTTTTTTTTTAAGGTGGCACATTGGGTGGTAAACCGTGTAGATTCAACAACCAACCAATATAATTAGCACTTACTATTTCCATTACTGTGTCTACCACGTTTTCCCTTTAGTTTTGGTGAGATTGTTGTTCTCACATCATTACATGCTTCGAGTGGTAGGCTATAAATTGTATTTATATTTATACAGTGCTATAATCAAAAATTTAAATTGGTTACTGAACGAATAAACGTGCAAGCTCGACATATTTTTGTAGGACAATACCAGACTTTAATCCTGATGTTGTAAAAAATGTGCTGTTCAATAATATAAACCACTATTGCTGATAACGGTTGCAGACATATATTTTTTAAACACAGTACGCAAATCTTCGAACAAATTTCGGTTTCATGTTTTAGGTCTCCTGACAGAGTGTAGCGTAAATATATATTTATTAATAGGTGTGAAATTGGGATATATTTATTGTAATTATTACCAGGCATACCTCTAATCAGCAAACCAAAATGTTGACCCAAAACAATGAATTTATAAACTTATCACGCGACACAAGCACCAATTTTTCGCTATACCACCTTAGAACGCGACAACTTAAGCAATGCAGCGCCGATTTCCCTACTATTGATACCAATTTAGTTGTTTGTGCAATCTGTGAAACCATTTGTAATGTAATGATCCATGAGTAAATATTTTCTCAAACGCTTTATTTATTACTAATCGTAAAAATCAATATCTTATGAAAATATATTTGAGTTTTAAGACGGTAGCATACAACTGAATCTAAATAAGGGTTATTTATTGAAAATCTTTTAAATCTCTAAACATGTTTTTTTATATAAAATTTAAAATACTTTTTACAACCATTTTAGTTTTGTATAAATAAATAAATTTTGATTGAAAATATACAATTTTACTATTCACTGAATTTATAATCAACTGAACAGCAACACTGCCAAAATAAGCTTGTTTCATGGAAATCTGGACAAACATTTAAAAAGGGCACATCGACATTGGTAAACAATGGCTTTGTAAGATGCTGTTGAGCCCAATTCAACTCGATCACGCTTACCAATACTAGTATCAGGAAGAGCTAACACTAATCTTTCTGATAGTGATGTTAGTTTGCATGGGCGAGCTAAAAAGGGCTCAACAGCAACGTTTCTGAAAAAAAGCTCAAGACATCTCCAGCCCTTTTCAAATGTTTGTCCAGAAATATTTGTCATGGCCTTCTACGGTTCGATTGAGTTGTCATCATATGGTACAAGCGATTCATTGTATCATACTATTGGTGGAAGAAGATCACCTATGGTACGTATCTCTCACTAAAATAAAAAAAAAAAATGTTCAGGACCCGATAGAACATTTTCAAACCGGTCTCAAATGAAAGGGGAAAGTCTAAGCCTTCATTTGGTGGGTGTTTCAGCGATACTGATTTTTTTATATTAATGTTTTCTACCAGAGACACCGTGAGCTTATTGAAGTACTTAAATGATTATCAGAACATGTAAAAAATCGCTGCTCACTGCACGATCGCTTCCTTCCGTATCATTGTCTGAAATCCCAACCTCAGGTTAGCGTTGTTGGAGACGACGTTTTGACGATTTGAAATCTGTTTTGTTTTACAACTGAATCTCATTTCGGGAATTACCCGCATCCGGATGGCAAGCGTGGAGAAATGAAATAGTTATACGAATTATCTTCATAATACAGCACGGTTCGGCACAAAAAGTTCAACCGTTTTGCAAGTTAGAGTTTAGAGAATTCTTAATTAACGGAAGCTATTTCTCATTCACAGGACTCAAAATGCGTTTTCTCGCGCCATTAGGAATAGTTCTTTTAGCAATAGTTTCTCACTGCCAAGGGCAGGGGTAAGTAACACCTCGTTTTCCAACGTATAGTTCCAGTACTCAAACAATTTATTTTCTAACCTTCCAGCTTTGACCCAACGGTTGGGGCAACGCCAGAAAATCTTGCAGCTGTGTCCCAAAGTGTAACCAACTTGGCCCAGAAGATCAGTCTGGCCATTGCCAATCCAAAGAGTAAAACGGAAATATTCTCCCCAGTGAGCATAGCAGGTGCCCTATCGTTGCTGTTGCTCGGTTCCGGCGGAAATACCAGAGATGAGCTGATGAACGTGATGGGTTTCCAACACAGTCGGCTCACATTTACCGACATCCACAAAAGCTTTGGTCGGTTGTTCCAGGATCTGGTCTCGAATGATCCCGCCCAAAACGTGACCATTCCCTGGAGGGCCAATGACAAGTGCAACAACAACGACTACGACTACGAAGACTACGCCCAATCGAAGCCCACAGGCCAGCAAAGGGGCAGAAGAGACACCGAGTAAGTTGATTTGATTGCTTAATTTTCTGCTTCATAATGCACCCATACAAATTCTATTTTTTATTAATTTTCATCCGGGGCTCGATGGACGAGTCTATTTTTAATACTGCACAATCATTCGTTAAATATATTCTGTCTTCTTCGAAGTGAATTGTCATTGTCGCGTTTTTTCGGCTCTTGATGGAGCGTTAAGTCGTTTCGGATAGTGCAGAGGTCGCGAAACAGGGAACAAGAGAAACAACAAGTTCGAAAAAAACCTAGATGAATTGGCAGTGATAGACAAACAAAATCTTGAAAACGGTGAAATGAAGACCAATGGTGTGAAAGTTTCTGAAGATTGCAGAAGGATCATTTCCATTTTAAAACCAGACGCAAAAAAATCGAAAGGTAAATATCTTCTACTTTGTCTAATACTCTAACTGTTAACGCCTAACGCGATTTTGCGAATGTATATATTTCATTGTTGTGATACAGTGACATTCACTTTAGATGGCATTTTGGCAAAAGCATTAATTTTCGATAATGTTTTTCGGAATTTCGGCTTGTAACATTTAAAAGGAAATCCACTAAAAATAGTTGTCGAATATTAATGCTTTTCAACCATTTCTAATGGAAAAAGAGCATGTTTAAACTAAGACTTATCATCAATTGCACAAACTTGGGAGCGGAATCTATCACTAACAAAAAGGTATACGTTTTTCATTGTGGGCTGTGTTGGGTTATAGCTTTAATAAATGCATTGAAAAAATGCAATATTGTAACATATATAAAAAAAATAACTAAATTAGTACTAACTAATCTCAAGTAACCACCAGGCTAACAAGTCGTTAAATAGTACCATTTTAGCACTATATGCCCAAATTAGCAATATATATGACTTCGCGTGCTTATTGGTTTATGCTTTGAAATTAAACAAAAAAACATGGGTCAGAACTTAATTAGAAATATCTCAGCAAGTATTTGAAATATTGATGTACGGTTTTAATGCTGTAGAGTACAAGTACCGTTTTTAGCCTTAGAGAAAAAAATGAAGAAATATTTTTAGCTGTATATATACCACAAACACACCATATAAAAGCCTTCAATCCATATTATGTATAAACATATCGAAACTGAGCAGATACCGTTTCCCACTTTGAAAATCGCGATGGTCAATATAGGCCACAAGAACCAATTTCAACAACATCTTTATCTTCAATTCCCAAATTGATTAACCATATTGACTTCACTATGGCTACAATTAGCGCTATGGCCGAAATCGGTGCTTCTACCCTATTCTTCTAAATGTCAAAAGATACCAAAAAAAAATTATTTCATTTCTGGGGCAAGTTGTTAGTTTAAAATAAATCATCGAAAAAAACTTAAATATAATACCTTCCTAAATTGCTCGTTTCAGGATGTCATAGAACATCAAACATTCAGAAACTTTATATATTTTTCCCGATTCTACCCCATTACCCAGAATGACATTTCCCCGAATGCCAACACCCCGAATTCCATTATCCATAATGTACCATTACCCCGAATTCCATCACACCGAATGCTATTTCCCCGAATTTACAATTATCTTGACATGATGATATTGATGACATTTCCCCGTCATATCGGAATTCGGGGTAATGTCATTCGAGGTGATGGGTCGTTCGGGGTTTTGGAATTCGGGGTAATGGCGTTCGGGTTAATGGCATTCGGGGTAATGGGATTCGGTGTAATGGGGTAGCTTCCGTTATTTAGAAATATTAGGGTGTGAACCAAGTTTTATCTGGTGCTCATCATATATCCTCTCACAATTTAGATGTGATGACATTGGTTGATGCAGCACACTATCCCAACTCGTTTTATAAAGTATATCATCGAAATTTCCCATTTGATAAGTTTCATCCTAAGAGTACACTCAGGAAAACCACGGAAAGGTCCAGGGCCGACAAAGCTCAACGCTGAACCCTATTTATCTAAACTGTCGGCGATTTCAATCCCCTTAAGGTGAAACAGTTTGAAATCAACGTCTAAGATTGCACTAAAACTTTAAAGGCACAAAACTAGCGAAAAAAGCATCCAACAAGCGTGCCCTTTTTATTTTGGCCTTGTGCACTAGCAGAAGCGTTTTCCAACTATTTCTCCAGTTTAGTGCCTTTGAAAACGTGAGTAGGGGCACAAGTTGGCCATTGTGCCAGCCATCTTTGGATTCCGAGATGTTTCACCTTAATACAATAATGACCGGCCACTCAGTACAATGTAGCTTCGTTCCAACTGGCCAATTGCTTCAGAGAAAGAATGCATTCCCACACTAGCTTTGATCGGCATGTAAAGTAAAGCATTCAAGGCTACTTGACTGTCCGAGATAATATAGGGTGTCCCAGAATGTATGGGCACGACTTTGGTTACGAGAATTGTATTTTTTTTTTTTTGGGCCTTTTATGCAGCCTGTGAAAATTTTGTTTGATAAAATAACCTTTAACATTGAAAAATTAAATTTTAGCAAATCAATTCTCATCTAGGCAGAACAAGTCATACTTTTGTGCTTTGTTGGAACTTATCTAGTAATGAAAGTTTTCATCAAAATCCTTCGCTGTAATGAGTTCAAGTTTATTGTATCTAAGATGCTACACAAGAATTTTTGTTCAATTTTTTTGGCTTTGCTAGAAAACATTTGACAAAATGGTTAAATTCTCAAAAAATATCGCTGGTTTTCCTCTCCACATAAGATAACTTTACGAAATCATAGCTTTTTCATATAAATAAAACATATTCATTTCAAGTTAACTTATGTCAAACATCTATACTTAAGGATTTTTGATTTATACTTGTTTCAACTGATATACAAGGACTTGGTTTTGACCCTTTGAAAAATCGACCACAGCTGAAATCGGATTTTTAGTTTCATTTAGATTTTTGGATATCAGATTTATATCTGCACTAGTCTCGAAATGGCAGTACCTTACTCCGGGGGCAAATTGATCACTGGGGCGAAGTTGATCAGGTCGGTATCTAAAACATTTCTTTTCAAGGATGCTGAAGATTTCATTGGCACCAGACGGATTCCGTGTCAAATCGGTCAGTCACAGAACTCGACCATCTTCGATTTGGATTAAATACATATTTTTGGTATGGTAGAAGAAGTGTTTTCCATAGACAAAATTTGACTCAAGTGTAACTTTTGAAAATGGCCTATAAATTTTTGCTTGCAACTTATTTGAAAAAAATCTAACTCCGAAGCTGTTGAATTTAGAGAAAAATGTTCTATGAAGTAGTTGTAGTGAACCGTTTGGACTATAAGAAAAAAATATACACTGAAAAAATATTTTATTTATTTTCATAGAAAAATCAAAAAGAAACTTAAATTTTAAATTACACAAAAACCCCATTTTTATTATTTTTTAAATTTTCACCATAGAATCTTGATGGTAAAAAAATGTTTAGGACAAAGTTTCATGATGGAGAAATTTTTGATAAAATTTTTTTTCAAAGAACAACTTCTGGTCGATTTTCAAAATTTTGTTTTTTGTCAAAATAAATACGTTCTGATGATACATTGTAACCTTCGAAGAAGTTTCCACCATAAAATCAGCTCTTTAGTGTGATTTGTATTTCAAGAAAAAGATTATAATTGTCAGTAAATGTAAATTATCATTCTATAGGGTTTAAGTCACCGTCGATTGTTATATTTGAAGTTTGTTGATATTTTTCGGTGATTACTACACACTGAAACACGATTATAACGTTTCGGCTTACTGATTTTCAGCCATCATCAGATTTGTTCAAATCGATCGTTCACCACCAGTGTGGTTTTATTACTATTATCAGGTATCAGAAGGCCGGCTCCAGAGGCACGTTCCCCGCCATTTGGGAGATTTGTGCCATCGCCATAATTGAGCCTATTTCATCATCTACCCGATGGGAGAGGAAAGGGAAGGGAAAGATGGGAGGAAATAGGAGTGGGGTCCCTTTAAGAGGGAAAATTGCATAAGCGAATTGAGAGCATGTAGCTCCATACCACAATGGGTTCGAACAGCGCCCTAAAAAGGGCACTGCAAAACGCAAGAGCGTAAAGAGAGCCTATAGCTCATTACCACAGCGGGTTAAGAATGACAGAATGTCCTGAAGATTCAGGTTTCTGAAATCAGTTTCACTTAATAAGTGTTTACCAAGTAATTGGAATCGCAATTACGCAAAAATTGGACAGTTACATATCAAGTGATAAAAAGTTCCATAATCGGAATCACAACTATCACACACAAATGTATCAGCACGCTGAATATTTACCATATGATAGTTGAGTCGGCAGGGGCCAGTCAAGGTTGTAACCAATAGACTGCAATTCTGCTTTGACAGATTTGTTAAATACTTGGCCATTTTTGGGATGGCTCAGTAATGTACAATTTTGTTTGACGACAAGACTCCAAATTATTCCAATATTGCTTGTGCTGAGTTGCCGCCCAAGAATTTCTGGAGCTTCACACAGCACTTCGAAATTGGAATAGCTGCCTGAGGGCCAATGAAGTCATGCGATGCTCCATTGCGAGCTAATTCATAAGCCAATTCATTCCCAGCAATGGAAGAATAGCAAGGACCCATACAAGGTTTACAGAGTTCACTGAATTCAGTTCCTCAAATTGAGTTCGACGTGCGATAACAAGCTTAGACCCTGAGTTAACCGAAGCAAGAGCTTTAAAGGTAGTCTGACTATCTGACATATTCCTTTACAAATAGCCAGACGTCCACTCGTCCTGCGAAGGGACTTGTGAGGAACATTTCCTATAAGCAAAGTGACAAGCAATTGTGAGATCACTCGAAGCAAGGACAATTGTGTCCCAATTCACCGGAAGTGGAAACATCCAAATCACTAGGATTTCCAATGGACGCAGAGTATCCATGGTATTTGGTCACAACCAATTCTCTGTTTGTGGAGTATAACAAATGCAAAGTCTGCAAATTTACATTCATATGTTCATATTGAGATGTAGCGATGATCAGATAATGATTCATCATCTGATACATGTCAATTCGTCAACTCGTGACTGATTCTGTTCGAGCGAAGCATTATGTCTAACACTTCTTCTCTAGCAGATACCATGAAGGTTCCTACAATAAGTAACCCAAGATTTGAACTACATAAGCATTCCATCAGACTGGAGCTTCTCAAATTGGTATCCGAGCAGCTCCAGATGATGTGATGAGTATCAGCATCACTGCCCACAATCAGCAGAAGGCCTTTTCATAGGCAGTGAACGACAAGTCGTTTGAAATCATCCATTGGGGATGGTTCATCATGTGGTAAATACACCACAAAACGAAAGACGTATTTCCTATTGAATATATAATATATGAACAGAAATATCAATTGTGACATCACATACATCTCTGGTTGTTAACTCAGAAATGAGTGTAGCAACGTCTGCGCTATTTACGAGCACGCATGCACGAGGCATGTCACGTGAGTTTACCATTTCATGTTTCTGAAAGTAGCAAAAACTGGGTCCACAAGGTTATCTAGATAAAAGCTCACAAAAGTAAGGTTTTTGAACTAGCGCCACTTAAGCTGTACCATTTGCATGAGTCTACAAAGAATCATCGTTGCTGATATTTTATGCTGAAGATTGGTCTAACTAAGCTATCCTAACCGTAGCCACTACCCAAACTAGGCAGGATTAAGCTTTTCGCAATCTCAGCACGAAAGACCAGCAGCGAAAAAACCAGATCGGTATCTCTTAAAAGTCGCCAAAGGCGAAAAGCACAGAATACACTGTGTAAAACGCATAATGCGAGACCATTAAGGTGAAAATTTAAACTAAATTACAACGTATTAATAATCCCACCCTTATTAAGCCTCAGGCTTGAGACTGAAGAAGGGAAGCCGATTATCTCGGAGAAACACAAGGTCACCTGCACCATTGCTCCGGGTAGAACAGGAAGAGCATAATACTGTAGAGAGCGCCCTAATACTCCACAGGCTCCGTTTGCGGTTAGGTTTTATTTAGACCCCCCTAACCATTCATTCTTAGGCACGGTAAGCTTAAAGCCGCATGAATTAGGGGTCACCTGTTAGGTGGACTTTTACCACCGGAACAGGCAGTCCGTAGTGTTAATTCTTAGCCAGTTGAAACAACCGCTACCGACACTACGCGGCTGTCTAGGCTGATCGGAAAAAGGAAGTTAACATTGATGATTAACTCCTGCCGTGCCCGAACAGCCCACATTTTTCGGTGATTACTACACACTGAAACACGATTATAACGTTTCGGCTTACTGATTTTCAGCCATCATCAGATTTGTTCAAATCGATCGTTCACCACCAGTGTGGTTTTATTACTAACTACTGTTTCAGTGTGTAGTAATCACCGAAAAATATCATCAATCTTCAAATATATGTAAATTATCATGCAAAAGGAATTATTAGCATTGTTAAATTACACCACGACTACGAATTTGAAATTTAAAACCACATTATTGCAAAATAATTATACATAAATTCAGATAGGGCATTCGAAACTAGGTAGCGTTAGCACGGGTCACGTTCTCGACTCATCAAACCAAGACAGACACCTGACTGCACGAAAAATGATGGGTGAAATATTTCAATATTTAAATATATCTTGTGTGCGTGGAACCTATGTATGGCGTGAGGATCATTCGATGAGGAGGGAAATCTACCTAAAGGGGATAAAAACCCATTCCACCCACCGTAAGCTCTCTTATTCCTGGGAAGTAGTAGAAGCATTCGGAGTGATAATCGACAAGTTATTCGCAAGTTATATTATCCACCAAGTGATTACCCGTTGCAATTTCGGTTCGCTAATCGTCAAGGAGTTTTTAATCTCGCGACTGAGTGACGTGGTAAAGACCATTCCAACCGAGTCAAGTGCAGTGTGTTTCCGCGCAATTTCGGAACTAACGACACGTGTTGAAGAGTGATAGACCGTCTACAAACTATCGGCACTAGACCTTCCCAGAGTTTCCAACGGGCCGTCCGTTAACATACGGCCATCTCAAGCGCTCCAGACACCCACCAAGGCTGCCAGCCAGCAGCACGGGATCTTCGCTACCTCGGCCATCCGGCAAGGTCCCCGCCAGACCCCTGAAGTAATCCGGGGTGCCTAGGGCCTCATCAGCAGCCCAGCAAGTCATTGAGCATCGTAGAGCATCGTCGAGAACCGCGAGTCAAAGCTGTGCCATAATTTAAATAAAAAGCTAGGTCAGAAAACTAAATTTTGCTTGTGTCGCGTATCTTCTTTTGCATGCACTAAAGAAGTCGGTTGGAGGTGAAACGGATTTGATTAGTCCGAGTGGTCTAAAGGTGAGTTTTCTCTAGTGTGAATTGTCGGCCCTGAGATCGAAAGAGGTGAGCTGGCCCAGGTCGTGCGGACGTCCATGCCACAGACGCGTGGGCGTCATTGGTAGTTACAACATTAACCATCTTAAAATGATTCTAAGCCATAATGATTATATGAATAATTTCACCAGAGGTAGCCATTTTCGAATTATATCGAGTTTAATGCAAAAAATATTGTTTAAATATTAAAATAGGCCATTTTTATAAGTTATTCGCGTTTCTCCATTAATAATAATACGTTTTCAAGAGAGAAGACCATATTTCTTAGATAACTAATGAAAATGGCCTATTTCAATATTTAAACAATATTTTTTGCATAAAACTCGATATAATTCGAAAATGGCTACTTCTAGAGAAATTATTCATATACTAATTATGGCTTAGAATCATTTCAAGATGATTACTGTATCATCAGAACGTATTTATTTTCACAAAAATTTCAAAATTTTAAAAATCGACCAAAAGTTGTTTTAAGAAATACTTTTTTATTAAAAATTTCTCCATCATGAAACTTTGTCCTAAACATCTGTTTACTATCAATATTCTATGGTGGAAATTTAAAAAATATTGAAAATGGAGTTTTTGTGTAATTTAAAATTTAACTTTTATTTTTGATTTTTCTTTGAAAATAAATAAAATATTTGTTCAGTGTATATTTTTTTTTATAGTCCAAACGGTTCACTACAACTTCTTCATAGAACATTTTTCTCTAAAATCAACATTTTCGGGGTTAGAATTTTTTAAATAAATTGCATGCAATAATTATAGGCCATTTTCAAAAGTTACACTTGAGTCAAAATGATCAATTTTTCTATGGAAAACACTTATTCTACCATACCAAAAACATGAACAAAATTCAATCCAAATCGAAGACTATCGAGCACGATTTTTATTTTTTTCGGCTCGTTCTGGTTGGAATTTGTCACCACAGACATTCCAATTTCTCAGTTTATAGATGCCTAATGATGATTTGCAAATTTTACATTTTTAAACAAGTACTGGCACTCATAGCTTGTGACTATATACCTTGTTAAGTTTACTGAAAGTTCAAAACATGCTTAAAAAACAGTTTAGTGTAGTATTGATCATTCATGCAAACCATAATCGGTAGTATTGAAAATATCATTACTAAAATCATGGCCTCTGAAGTCGAATATGAGGGCCAAACTCTTACAAGTCATTTTCATGAAAAAATTGTATGTTAATATCTTTTATTATTCTACTAAAGGTAGAACTTTGAAAAAAAAATAAACAATAATATTCCACCATTCTCTGACACTAGGTCACTTTAGTGATTTATATATTTATGGCCAAATTATATCAGACCATTCTTTCATTCCCAGCAAAAAAAAACTAAATTAACAAGCGTGTTCAAAACTAGTTTTGATTACTGAAGAATAAATTTTACTCGTTTTACTAAAAAAAAACCTCAAACTTTTGAAATCTTGTACTCATATTTATCGATCTACAGCAAACTATGAACGCTTTTCTATAAATATTCAAATCGGTAGTCTTAGAATAACATATTATGAAAATAGTATGTGAAAAATAAAATCCATTTCATTATAGCCAGTGTTGCCAATTTTGATGATTGTCATTATGCTTTGAGAGATCTTCTAAGAAAAAAGCATTTCTCGAAAACTTATTCAAATAGTCTCAAGTCAGAAAAGTGAACAAACTTACTTTATTGATCTTACGTGTTTCGCAGACTAAATTCCACACGTTCCGCTCTTACCCAACTAGATTTTCCGCTTTTAGAACGTTTAATTCCGGAATGACAAAACGGCGTAAGTAAGAATTTCAACTTTCGCAACCCTACCGCTACTTTCACCGCCCTGTTGTATGAAGAGACGCGAATCAAAACAAAACACTACTTGAGCCCATTTTACACTGGTACAAAAACTTCGAAAGTAACGGAATGGAACAACTTATAATTTTGTTATATATTTTTTTTGTGGGAAATAATAGAAACTACCTAGTTTTTGAACGTGAGCTGATTGTATGCAAAATTTAGGCGATGCACACGGCGAAAAAATGTTAAAAATTTGATTCATTTTTAAACAGTTCAACAAGATAGGTTGTAATTCTTCTTAATTAATTTTCTCAAAAGCGTATAAAAGTGACTTACGTCGATTTTAAAAAATAATCGAGATTTGTTTCTGTATTGTGCTTTTAATGTGTAACAACTCCATGAAGACGTAAGTTATTTTTCATATTAATACTATATTAGTACATCCATCAGGACGTACTTTAAACCAAAACATTCTACTCATATCAGTTCCCGTTATATTTAAAATATTTTTCTCTAAAAAAAATCGATGAAAAATGATTTTATGATATCTGGCAAATTGTTGCTCCAAAAATAACTTTATTGTAGACTTTGTGACCGTGCGGTTAGCGGCGTCAGTCGTTTAGGCGTATTGTGTCATGAAGTGTGGGTTCGATTCCCGCTCCAGTTGGTGGAAACTTTTCGTCAAACGAAAAAGTCATCATTGGGCTACTGGGTGTTTCGTGTTGTCCGTTGCCTAATGTTTGTGATCATTCAGTCTGTGCAGCCTTGAGCTGAAGACGGTGTAAATTGTCTTTTTTCTTCTTCTTCTTCTTATATTTTTTAGCAGGCTTCTGATTGATGATGCTTTCGAAGAGCAAGCGGTTTTTGAAAATGAAAAATGTAGTTTGTCAAATTTTCCAACCAATTTCTCACAATCATTGTTTTTGATAGCCTCTAAATATCGATCGTTCTAAACGTTGTTTCTTATTCGTGTGAAATTTGATTATTTTGGAGGCTTATTTATTATCACAACATTGTACAATATTAGAAACGATATATAGAAAACCGCATGCGATTTCATTGATAAACTAAAAAAAATACAGCATGCACAAGGTGTTCGTTCACTTTATAAAATGAACAGTCCTTAGATATTCTAGTTTATAGATGTCTATTGATGATTTTGAACTATTTCATTTGTATTCGGGTCAGTTTTGTACAGTAATATTCCCAGTTTTTTTTTTCTCAAGATGTACGCAATACTGTTTGAAATGTGTATACTAAACAATCTTCTAATCTTACATGCAAGCTTTAAGTGTTAAAAGTGTTGTGTGAGCTTAAGTATGAACTACTGAACTCATTTTTGATACTATACAGCACAGCAAATATGTTTTTCTTTGCTCATAAAACCATTCAAGGGATGGTACACAAATTATGTCACGCTAAATTTCGACTTTTTCGACCCCATCCCCCCCTTTGTCACGTTTTTTGTATGATACCTTCTAAAATTTTGTAAGGCTTGTCACGCTTGGCTTGACCACCCCCCCCCCCCCCTTGGAGCGTGACGTAATTTGTGCATGACCCCTAATCCCGAATAATGTGTTTATTTCAAGGGAAATTGCTTACATTTAGGCGTATTAGGCATATTTTTAAAGTTTAGTTTTGCAATAAACTGATCAAATATTCGAGTTATAAGAATTTTGACATAATTCTCAGATTCGATTCAGGAGATCCAAATTTAGTGGATATAAACATGTTTTATTCTCAAACCGAGTAGTGTTTGATCCTTCGACCTTGACGCTTGCTCCTGCGGGGGCGAGTGATGAGGGCAGGATCAAACATGTCGCGCGTCGGTAGTGAAAAAGTGATCGGTTCGTTAGTAGTGTTTGATCCTTCGACCTTGACGCTTGCTCCTGCGGGGCGAGTGATGAGGGCAGGATCAAACATGTCGCACGTCGTTCGCTCAGAAAAATGAAGAAGCGCCGTGGATCGTTAATAGTGTTTGATCTATTGATCGTGTCACTTGCTTTTGCGTGGGCGAGTGACGAACACTTTTTCGGCGTACTATGCGATTATCGAATTATTTCGCGATTCCGGTTAGGCGTAATTATATCATGGATCGCATCACCAAACATTGGTGACTCCCAGATCTCTACCTTATTCCACTAACCCAATATCCTTTCCATGACAACCATGGAGATGCAGAGGTGATCTCGGTCTCTAGTAACTACGGTAGTCACACTAACATTCCTTCCCTTCCCCGATGACCGTAAGGACGTGGCCGGCGCCGTTATTGACTTTTAAATTTGAGCTCTCGATTTGTGCACATTGAAGAATGGTAAGCTAATCCCAAGCCCCATTCATTTATTCCCTGTGCAACTTCGATTGTTCTGGTCAATCACGGAGTAGCAACTACGAATTGTACGGTCATCTATGCTTATGCTTATGCTTTATGCTTATGCTATAAACATGTTTTATTCTCAAACCTGCTTTATGATATGATGATCAATTTTTCCCAGTGTGTCATTTTATGTTGATGATGTGTTAAATTTAATTTAATATTCCAAGGGCTGAACGTCTCGTTAATAAAGACAATTCATTCATTCATTCAATTTATTATTTATTATTTCATGAGAAATCGATTTCATAAACTAATAAAGATCAATGGAGTACTGATTTTGTCGAAATTTATTTGACAATATTTCAATTCCGAAGAATAACACAACAAAAAGTTTCGAAATATTGATCAATTTGCCCCCGGATTATCGTACCGTAATTTCGAGTGAAATTGATCATTTTTGACGGTTTTTCTTGTCTGTTTTATATAATGTTGACAATGCCAAAAAACTGAATGCAGAAAAATGAGTACGAAGGTGAGCCTCATTGCAATGGCTCAAGGACCGAAATTATCTAACAAATGTCATCACTTGTCAATGCGATTATTGTTTCCTCCTGGATCCGAATATGCTTACTAAATTCTTAACAATACAATATTTATAGAATTAATGAACAGTTAAATTTCAAGAATTACGCGGAAATCGCCTAAATGTATGCAATTTCCTTAGGAAGTTCCGGATACCTAGCAGAAATTCAACTATTTTACCCGAATGAGCAAATTGTTATGGGTTCTGGTGATGAAATCTGATTTGGGGATATATCTTAAGCATCCTTACAAACTTTCAGGTTTAGAACATGTCAAATCCTTTTTTGGAACTAGAAGTTTATGGGCGATCGTCAATACTATACCGTAGGTGGTTTAGAAATTTATCATTATTTTCAGAGAAATAAACATTCTTCAACGCAAAAAAAAACTTCACAACACACTGTTCAACAAAAGTTACGACAAACAACGTTCATTCTCTGCACGTTACATTGATTTTTGTGCTCCATTAGAAAAAAAAAACGTGTGAAGTGGTGATCAAGAGGGTCGTGCGACTTTTACATAGATGCTTCCCTCACTGTCATCGGACGGCGAGACAATGAAAGAGATTTTTTTCAAATTCTCTTTCATTTTCCCGTCGCTACAGCTCCACTGTGTTTTATTTTCTCGTTTTCATGCGCTTTTTGAATAGCACCCAAACCGTTGATTTTAGCGATATAGTTTGTTCGGAGAAGTTTCTTGGTATATTAAAGCGCAACTTTTGACGAAAAAAGTTTTGTGATCAATCCACCTAGCAGTGAGATAGAAAAATTAATTTTTCAAAACATTTAGATAGACATATGGTGTCTTCGGCAAAGTTATAGAATTAGCAATTTGAAACAACTTTGTCGAAGACACAATTTTTCTATCTCTTATACTTTTTGAGATATATGCCATTGTATGTGAATGGCCCCTAAAAATCATACTTTTCATCATAAAATTTTTCCAAGATTTTTAACATTTTTTGTGTTCTCTACAAAGTTGTTTGTCATAAAAAAACCCGTGTTTTTGCTGAACATATCATCACTCTATCTTTTGAAGTAACAAAGTTATTAATGAATTACTCTTTTTTCAAGGGGTAGTTTAGGCCTCTATAACTGTCTTCGGCGCAAAATGGCGCAGACAACTCTTACAAATGATGAAAGTACCATATCTTCCCTTTCGGCATTTGATAAAAACTTTTGTATATAAGCGTCTTTGCTTGGGTTTTAACTATCAAACAAATAAGCTTCATTAAAACGAATTCGACTGATAAATCTTTTACTTTAAGAGATAGAGAGGTTCGATGTTCAGCAAAAACACGCGTTTTAACATGTTTAACAACTTTGTAGAAGACATGAAAAATGTTAAAAATTTAAGTAAAAAGTTATGAGAAAAAATTATTCTGAACGAGTTTTTTTCATACAAATTTGTGTAGGGGGAGATCCCCCAGTACCGGACACTTAAGCCACTAAATTCATAATTCTAAAAATATTGATTTGATGGGCTCGTGTTACCCATTTATGTTAAATATTATCATTTTTATAGTGTACAAAAATAAATTTGAAAATATAAATAAAAATTTTGACATTGAGTTTTGATGATGTATTTTAGTACCAAATTGATCGATCTTGAAAGGTGGCACCCAATACCGGACACGATCTGGAAATGCCTCGAATTCTGTAAATTTGAACATCATTGAATGTCTACACTATAGCAATAGTTTCAATTCAATGCATTTGCAACATTTACAAACATAATTTGAGTTTTTCTTAGTTTGCAAGATGCATATCAAAAACCTCTTTCATATATGATGAAAAATAGCACATTTTACGATGTTGTTATGAATGTTCATTCTTCTTAATTTTATTGCATGTTTGATACCATGGTCGACGGAACCCATGAAAAATGAAAGTATTTTGAGACACTGATGCAATAATTACAAAGATATCATATAACAAATCAAGCTGTCCGAAACTGAGGGACAGGAGGTGCTTAACCAAAATTGTAATTTGTCCATATTTACTTCAATTGTGGTACAAAATACATTCATACTATCAAATTAGGATTGTGTTCGATCATGCTTGCGGGATCCAAAGTATTTTTTCGTATTCAAAATAATTACTAAATAGGCTCAAAATTAAGAAAATACGTCAATTTTTTAAAGATTTTCAAACTTTTCTACTTTTTTAAAAAGGGATGCATATTTCAAGGATGTGTTATTCTACGCAAACATTAGTCTACATAATAGCTTTCTTTTCTACTAATACACCATCTTGATTGATTGATTTGACTTTATTAACGAGATTTTTAGCCCTGGGCTAGTTCATCTCGGGACCAACGGCTTTACTTCCCTTCCGAAGGAAGTCGTCACTATAACTTCTTACATCATAAGTGACTATGTCGGGGGATGGGATTCGATCCCAGGTCCTCGGCGTGAGAGGCGAGTGTTCTAACCACTACACCAGGTCCGTCCCCCTCATCATCTTGATTGGACCATGATTTCTCAATGTTTCGACTTTGTCCGGTATTGGGTGCTGTCCGGCACTGGGGGATCTCCCCCTACTTTGTGTTAAAAAATTCGTAAATCTTTTACAAGATTAATAAAGAAGAATCATAACCTGTCTTTTAAAACTGTTTTAAAATGAATCACCTTTTTAACATTTTTTCGCCGTGTACATTGCTTAAATTTTGCATACAATGAGTTCGCGTTCAAAAACTAGGGAGTGCCTATTATTTCCCACAATTTTTTATGACAAAATGATAAGCCGTTTTAATTAGTTACTTGCGACATTTTTCTACCGGTGTATAATCGACTCAAGTAGTGTTTTGTTTTGATAAGTGGTTAAGTCACTTTGTCTCTCCATACAGCGGAGCGGCAAAAGTAGTGGTTAGCTTGCGAAAGTTGAAAATATTAAAGAGTGTATCGAAAAGTAGTCGCAAACATTCAAAACGGTATATCTCAGAGCTTAGTTCATCTTTTTAAAAGCTTTTTTCACGCAAATCTCCATCATTTCATCAAATATTGAATCAACTAAAAAAATATTGATTAATATGCAGTCTTAATGTAAATAAAACAAGGTTTACAAAGCATAGAAAATAAAATCTTGCACAAAATTACATTTTTGAAGTGTCTTCTTAAGATTCGATGATTTGTATTGAACAAAATTTATATCAAACAAAATAAGATGAGAAGCTTATTCTATCGAAAAATATGTTTACTTCACACAGCACGAAAACGGATTTGAAAAAAAAAATAAATTATTGCTCTAAGAAAGCTCAAATATTGGAATAAGGTCGGTTTTAGAAAGTCACTTTTGTATAATCAACTTTTGAAGCTCTGTCATATACAGTGGTAATTATATAGAGTACCTTTTTTTGCTACTTCATGAATATGCAAAGAAACTTTTCCAATCAAAATATATTTTTTTATTTGTCACAATCGTTCGATACTACTATTAACGTGTAGAAAGAAAAAAAAATCAAAAAACGAGGTCCTTAAAAATCGCCTTTTTTCGATTTTTGTATATGCTCTAAAATGCTTGTTAATGTATTTTTCAAAATATTTTTTACACTATGTGATGAGAGTTGTGACACAGAATATGTTAGCATAAACAAAAACCATTTTTTCTTAAAATTTAACACATTTATTAACATATCAATTTTTTCAGAGGTGTGCAAGATTTTCATCGATATCTGTTAGTAATTTGCAAAATTATCATACAAAATGCCACTTTATTGAAACAATATCACCGCATCATAATTTTTAAATACATTGTAAAACATTTCTGATCAAAAAGTTGTTTCTAGGTGCAGCCCAATATTTTAGAGACTGTTTTGAATGTTTGCGACTACTTTTCGATACACTCCTTACTTTCGTCGTTTTGTAAATACGTAAATTAAACTTTCCAAAAATGAAAAATCAAGTTGGTTCAAAGTGAAACGTGTAGAATTTCTTCTGAGGAACACGTAGAATGGATAAAGTAAGTTTGTATACTTTTTTGACTTGAGTCTGTTTGAATAAGTTTTTGAGAAATATAGTTTCGTGTAGTGACGGTGAGAAGACTCGCTTCGCCAGTGTCGCAAGTCGGTCATGATACTTAACAGCCGACTGCAGCCCTGACCTTGACACTTTTCATCATGTTTGACGTTCACTTTTTCGACAAAAACACCACAGGGGTTGTAAATTTAACACTGGGGTTGTTCCTATCTGACATTTTGGAAGGAACACGGAAAACAAAATACATCCAAAGTTTAAACCAAGGGGTGAGAAAAAATCTCATAAATAGTAAAACGTTGTATTTTGGACTTAAACCAACGAAAAACATTTAAAAATTGAGTGATTTGGGAATTTAAAAATGTTGTTTTTGACCTAAATTTAAGAGTTTGGTACTAAAATTGGGACCCTATTGAACATACTCATGAAAATTTTAACAACGGAATCTTTTTCGCTGTTGCCATTTTTTGTAAACAGCGTTATTCCCTTTTTTGTATCATACACAAGGAAATCATTGTTTCCCAGCTGATCAATGTTACAAGCAAACCTATGTCACTTGTTCAGCTTATTTTGAGCAATTACCTCATTTGTTTTGAGCCACCGTATCTGTGCATAAATAATTTTTGGCCAGACTGTTGCTCAATAAATCCAGTGTACCAAATTAGTCCCCAGGTTTTCTCTTGGGTTTAATTGCAGACCTACAGGGCATCGATACCCTTATTTATAACTATCTGAGGATATTTTTCGGCCTTAGCTGTCTTCAATAACGGCGAAAACAAGTTTGCCAATGTTACTGCTAGCTATCCCAAAATTATGCTGGGAACCTATTCAGGATTTTGCAACAAATAGGTAATCAAAATCCACAATATTCACGCCCTAGAAACCTCTTGCTTGATACCGCAAGAATTTACGAAGCATCCGACAAAACCCAAGTATACACTCTCAGAATCCCAAAGAAACCCCCTAATGTCCACTAACAATCCCCAAATCGCTCAGTATCTACAAGTATCCGCTGGGAATTCTGGGATTCTGTAGAAAATCTTCAGAATTTAGTTTGGAAACAGCTAGCTTCAGCTACACATTCTCAACATTTCTTGAATGTTTTACGCAATTCGTATCATTGATTCAAAATCTTGATATGGTACACAGTATACCCAAGTATAAGTACCACTGCTGTACAATGTTGGATCATCTTCAAAAATATCGAACGTCATACAGAATCTCAACAAAAGAGGGAACGAAGCTTATAGGAATTTTTAGATCTACAAATACACCCACATTACTACTAAAACACTCTCAATCTTAACGTATGCTCTATTGATATTATTACAAAAAAAGTGTAGTTTGTAAGTAGTATGTAGTAATAAAGATTAATGACTTCATGGAATGTTGCGAACACAAGACCATCCCAAATAAATAATCGCGTACGGGAGCTCTTGTGATTGGTGAGATTTGGGAATTTAAAAATGTTGCCAAAAACGGATCCATTTTGTTGCCAAAATCGGGGAGTGCCGAAAATAGAGCATGCCAAAAACGGAATTCAACTGTAATTGCTTCATTTTTATATTCTCATAGTGTAGCACGAATAAATGCATAATCATATAAAATGAAAACGTTACCAAAAATTTAAAATGATATCAGAACGAAAACAAAATATGATACGGAAAATTTCAATGACAAATTGATATCAAATTATGATATCAACTTGATGCTGAAAATAGAATATGTTTTTGACTTGCTTTCTTTTTGATGTTAGACTTTGCTCGGGTTTCTACACCATTTCAGAGCAATGTTTAATGCAGATTGCAAGCGAATGGAAACACAGCGTAATAAAAATAACCTTTTTGCGTAGGGTAAGTGTTCCCTTAGTTGTGGGTGTTCCTATAGTTGCGGTAGTGCCGTTCTCACTGATTTATCACATTAGTCACAGAACCGACACTGCCAAGCGACGTATTGGCTTGTTGATACACGTAATTTTTAAAAAGAGCGTTCAAATTGCCTTAAAACTGATGAAATACCACTAAATTGCTAAAACTTTATTACTTGTACCAATAGTTGCGGTAAAGTGTTCCTATAGTGGAGGATCCCATAAGAAATCAACGGATACCGCAACTAAAGGAACACAAATTAAAAATATACCGCAACTAAAGGAACAGTGTGCCGATAGTGGAGGTATTATTTTTCACTGACATGCCGTGGATTACTGCGATGAAATAATTTTTCTCAATAAGTCAATGGTCGTTACTTCCCGTTACAATATTAACATGTACATTAATTGCACTTCGTGAATTTAGACGGTTAAATGAAGTTCAATCGTGCTTAGTACCTCCACTATTGGTACATCTACCCTATCTCAAAAATTATATTATGTGTCTTTAGTAAATTAAGCGTTACTGAAAAGGTTTGCATGAAGTTTAAAACTTATTTAGCTATACAGTCGTGGAGATCTCGATATCAAAGGGACCATCGAGATATGGAGAGATCGAGACAAAGAACATATTTTTATTCAATAAATAAGAAAATAAGAAACACGCGGACGTCATTTCGCGCTCCTAATTTGTTTAAAACCACGAAAATTTGGTCTAGTAATCTTTGATATTGGTGACATCGACATACGCACGGTAAAAAGAAGCAAGGTATTATACTCCGAAAAATTACATTTGGCAGTGACGTCATTCCTATCGCAAACTCGAACGAGTGCAAAAGAAAGCAAGGCCTGCTCTCCTTTACTATCCTCAAGGCCTCATGCTTGACGATAGGAATGGCGACACATGTTTTGATGGAAAATCGTTGTTTACACGTGGGAATAACCTACCTTCTTATGTCTACCGTGGACATACGGAGAGAAAATTGGGAACAGAAAATCAAAAGGAACACATCGAGATATGGAGATACCGAGATATGGAGAGAAAAATTGTATGCAAAATGCACAGACATAGGGAGAGATATCGAGGTGTAGGAGATCGAGATGTGGAGTGTCGACTGTAATATCGTCATGTTGTATATGAGACGTAACTCACATGTTCTTATTGGTTTGAATGAAGCCTCTGAGCGTAAAAATCTTCGTTTATCCCGACAGGTTGGGAGAATATGTGACAATTTTCAAATCTTATTGCCTTTTTTCATATTATTTTTTTTTTTCTTAACCATCGAAACGGTAAATTTCGATTTAAGTCATATGGTCGATAGGGACAGGAATGGGCCATCCAAGAAAGAGGTCTTGAAAAGCATAGAAATACATTGAAAATTAATCGTTCTTAAGATTGATTTGTAGTTTGAAGTTTCTGCTTCCGGGACTGTTGTGTTATTTTGTGTGTGGTTTTACACTCTACGGGGCAAAATGGCCCCTTCTTCCTTATTTGATTGGCGGTTCTTTCGGGTTTTATCGTCCTCAGTATTTTTGGCAATATATATTCAATCAAGAATGATAAAAAATATCCTTCTTTTGTTCTTTCTAGTTCTAAACTGCTTTTTTTTCGGGGAAACAGGTCATTCTGGGAACTGGTATTTGGGGAAATGACATTCGGGAAAACAACATTTTGGAAAAAGTAGCACAATCCTGTTTGCGTTATCAATTTTCAATAACTGTCGGTTGGTCAAACTAGCTCATACCATATTCCGCTCAAAGGCATGCTGCCAATATTTAAATTTTTGGTTAAAAAACTGATTACGAGGGTGATGAAATTTTAATAATTGGTAAAAATTCTATGTAATTTATGGATTGTCCATCATTTTGGATTAGTGGATCACAATAATTCAAATAATTTCGAAATAATCCACGTTTGGGCAAATCCAATCAACTACAGAGTTGATGACTTTTCTATGAATGAACGTTATATATAATGATAAGGGGCTTCAGAAAAAAATCGATGGCCATATGACTCATTCCCATTCCATTGTACAATGATTTGCATCCATGGAGGGGTATAACAATTAATTATTGATGTTACATTACATTCACAACACGCAAATTTCTTTGTATCAGAATCCCAATATTATTACAAAAACAAAAGAATATTCAAAATTTTATGTCGGCAAACAATAACGCGTTCTAAAAATAGTCAACCCGCGATTCGAATGCTTAATTATGCGTAGTGGTGAAAGTGCTTTATAGTATTACACAGTGCTAACGAACAACCGAAACAACACACACAAAACAAAACTGAAACCCCAAGAAATCGGCCAACAGTAATTAAACCCATCTTCTCATCTCGTCAACAGCTCGCACTTCATCTCGGTGGCGAATGGCGTGTTCGTCGATAACAGCCTTCCTCTGAATCCTCGATATGCGAAACTAACCAAGGAACTGTACGGCGGTGAAATAGCACCGATGGCATTATACAGTGATCCAGTACGGTCTTCGAATTTCATCAACAGCTGGGTTCAGGAAGCAACGAGGAACAAAATTCAGCGAATCGTTTCCCCCGAACAAGTCAGCAATGCCCCGATGGTACTGGTCAGTGCGTTGTATTTCAAAGCTAAGTGGGAAACAATGTTTATCGAACAGGACACCCGACTCAGGCAGTTTTACCCCTATGGACCAAACGCTGCTCCAGTTGACGTGGAATCCATGGCCACAAATGGGTGTTTTCCATTCTACGAAGATAAACAGCTCGATGCCAAGATAGCCGGGCTGCCCTATCAAGAAGGCAAATCAACCATGTATATTATCTTGCCTAATGAATCGAACCCGCAAAAACTCAGAGACCTTCAAACCCGAACGACGCTACAATACTGGGACGATATCATTGATCAAATGGTGGTGAAAACTGGAACAATCATATTGCCCAAAATGAAGATCGAAAATTCATTAGGGCTAAGGGATGTGCTTGCCTCTCTGGGGCTACGAGATGTCTTCATTCCGGAACGAAGCAATCTCAATGCCATAACTAAAGATGACCCAATTTTGAATGATATGAATCGACGACCTGCAGCCAGCCAACCAGCAAGGCCACAGAATCCTGTTCGCCAACCATCAACTACTCCACCGAACACCAATACATCACCAGGTTGGACACCACCAATAAGAAACGAACAAAAGGTTCCAATGCCCCTAAATTCTTCGGAGTGTGAAATGTGCAATAATTGCCTCTATGAAGCAGATCAGTGCATTTGTAATCCAAATCAACAAATAGACGAACAAAGCGGGTGCTACAGAAAGCCAATGACCGTTAAATATAGTTGTGTTGCCGAAAAAATATTATATTCTGTTAGGTTTTCATCGATTCTACATGTGTGTCTAGTGGAAGGGTATGATAAAACCCAACAATGCACTAGAAGCTGCCGAAAGTTTAGAGATGAGTGCTTCTGCTGCCGAGGCGCTGCCCAAACAGTGTCTAACCAGCGTCCATCAACTGGATCTCAGACAACACAGCAGCCAGAGATCCAATCGGGATACCAGCCAGTACAACAGCAAGGTACCTCCAATCAACCCACCGAGTCTCCCCTGACCTCCGGTGACGATATAGGAACTCGTTTCAACAGTTATGAACCTCCCAACACGACCCCACTCGTCGGCCGTTGTCAAACCATCAGGGAATGCAACTCGTGGGGAAGATGCCGCTATTCTACGTACTGTGCACTAGTCAACAGTCCTAAACGAAGCAAACGGCAAGCGGTGAACTCTCAGCCAGCCAAACTCTTCGTCGGGGACGTCCTGCACAAGGTGAGCCTGGATGTTAACGAGCAGGGAACGGAAGGAGGCGCAGTGACGGCAGTGGTCGTGGATAGGATTTCATCATCGTTCAACCTACGAGTGAATGGACCATTCTTGATCTACCTGCGGAATGAAGTTACCAAGGTGCCCCTGTTCTACGGAGCGATATTCGATCCAAGGCCTTGATATGAAGTGATAACCACAAAGTTTAATCGAAAGAGATTTTTGAATAAAAGTACAACGAATAATCTTTTAAATATTAATAGGTGTGTGATTTTACAATTCATAAGCTCCGAGACGATGTTACCCGATGATGACATGGAAGTCCAAATCCATTCTCGAATATTGATTTGTCTTTAAGTTTCCGTAACATTTTTTGAGAGGCATTTATTACTTCAAATGATTTGTGCTGGAACAGAAGTTCCTAGATTTTACCATAATATATCGGATTGGTTTTCGTGATTTGATGGAATATCGACCGTCTTGACTTATTTTGGGATTTATTGGCGTGATTTTGTTCCACAGATTTCTTAATCAAACAATCGTTTTGATTAAGTTGGCTTTCGAGCCTTTATTCGCTCATCTTCAGGGCAAACGATAATTAACAAAAACATACACTATTTGTCTGGTGAAGTCAGAAACAATAATTAAAAACTAGTCAAGTGGGTTTGGACGAACATTGAATGAACGACTAACAACATTACACTGCAATAAAAAATAAATTTTGTACATAATGGCATAATTCACATCATTTTAATTTGACCGGAGCACAAACTTACACAGCTTTCACCCGAGCCCATCTAAACAGTTTTGAAAAAAATATCAATGAGTGGCTAACTCAAGGAGATTATGTGGAACACACGAAAAGGACAAATATATATTCTATAGTCCACTCAATTGGCGATTGAGTGCAAAAACCTGACTACCGTGTGGGACCGAAACCTGTACACTTGGTTTAATTTTCATTATTTCAATATTAAAATCAATTAATATGCCATTTCAAATTGTCACATCATATTACAATGAGTTATAAGTTGTTGTTAATGCTAACTAAATATAAGTAGGCCATGATTTAAAAATTGTAAAAATCAAAATGTGATCACTTGTCATTATGAGGTTTGATTTATGTGCTTTCTTAGTGATTTGCTAACAAGAGCGAATATAGTTTTTAGCATATTAAAAGTGAAATATGCACGTTTTTTTTTGAATTTGTAATTCCGATGGACTAAATGAAGTTGCTGAACAGTACAATAACTCCTTTGAATGATTATTGTGCTGTACGGATTTCGATTCATATTTCCAGTTTGAATCGAATCCCGCAATGAGCTACAGTACAGGTGAAGAAGACCATGATTTGCATATGTAATGGTAACCAAAAAAGTGGTGACGTCACTATTCGGATGCAACTTGCAAGCACGAGTAGATATGGGATATTTGAAACAAATTTAATATAACATAAAAAATTGTGGTGCACACAATGAAATTTAATTCGAACAAGATGATTTTTGATTATTGTATTTATCGTTAGACTCTTTCAACACTGTTACAAACAGCGAAAGACACCGTTCTTTCAGCAGGGCAATAATGTTAAACACAATAGTATATATTGCCACATGCTATAAAGTTAAAAATATTTATTAATACACTTAATGACAATTATAAATTACATCACTACTTACAGCTTCGGTGTTTTCGTGCCAGAACAAGTTGGTTCTTTTGCTGTTGTTTGTGATCTGCTAGTTGATCAGCGATCAACAACAACAAAACAGAGCCGAAAACACCGAAGATTGACAAACATGCAATCATACGTAGTCCGACAAATGCTCAGGGGTTCGTATCACCATTTTCACGTAACAAACACAATAAACATAAAAATATTCAAAATAGTCATATATTTAATTGAGGTTAAAAATAAATAGGGTATTCCATCTGTATAAATAACTAATGTATACTTTTTGATGACGCCGTAAAAACTATTAGTAATGATGATTTTCTTTATTATAGAGGCTTTCAGCCTTAGGCGGGTTCACCTCTTTGAGAAAATATTAGTAACCAAGTGTGTAGCTTGTTGATTATGAGCAAATGAATAGATTAACACGGTATTAAACAAAACTGTGGTGAAACAATGCTCAGAAACAATAAGGTACATACTTGGTTGTCATTGGCTGGATTATATATCTTGCTTGCGTTTAATCAGCGTTCGTAGTGTTTTCAGCATTACCAATCTTACCGCTTCCTCTAACATGACATGAGTAGAATTGAGCCCATCATGACTGACGAACTCTGACCAACCGGAATCGTTCAGGCTATCAACATCTGAACTTCGTAGCGGTAGAGGGATTGGCCAGCTCAATCGCCTCTAACAAAACATCCATGTTTGAGTCGGAATCACGTATGTTCTGTTCCTTTTGGAACGGTGAAACATCGCAAGAAGATCCATTTTCAACTATTAACGTTTTTCGATTTCTCCGCCTCCAGTGAACAGTGATTTTGCAAAAGGTTAGCCACAAGTTCCTAACGCTCGTTCCGTTGATAACGTTGGGAACGACCTGGTGGGAAAAGCTGTTATTGGCATTACGTTTCTTGGTATTGGACAAAGAAATCTTACCGCCTCGGACCAGACTATTTCGATCTGCACCTGTCAACAATTTTTGGATCGAAGCATTGAACACAAAATCGTCAGATGTGAAATGCTGGGAGCATACATAAAGCGATGTACCCGGATCTTTGATGAGCCCTCAAAATTTCACCCATTTCGATCGCTTGCTAGGTTCTTTGGGGAAAGTGTGAAAACTTCTTCGCTTCCTGTGTCGTTATCTTGCACACATTGGCTGCACACTGCGGCATTCTATCAAAATTTACCAGAAATTGTTAAAACTGTACGAAATAAAGTGGAAAAACTTCTGAACTCACGCATTTTTTGTTTTCGCGTCAAGGGATTTTAAATTGTAAACACAAATAGTGACGTAGGCAAGATCAGCGATGTATTGGTGTAAGGTGTCATTTTCAACTTTATACAGTTGTCACACACACTATTATACGGAACTGCGCCACCTGTTCTGTAACTCATTGCGAATTCCGTACAAGGCAAAAGATCAACATATTTCATCCCGTTTCAGCAGAAACACTTAATAGTATGAAGCCCAAACATAACTCTGATGATTTTGGAAGATTAAGAAAATGCTGTGGAAGCAGTGTGAGGATGCTGATGATGCTTTTGGTATTTCAAAACACCGTCTGAAAAATGGCAATAAATCGATACTCCCAGAAAGAGGAGCTTAAACATTTTTTCAAATTGTGCTCCAGATCGTTGTATTTGCCACTGTAGGAATGCAGTTGGATGAAAAGCAGATATGTTTAATAATTTACAAATTAACAAGCAAATTGCAAGCGTGTTAAAAACAACGATGTTGTAGGTATATTTTATTTTCAATTAAATTTGAATCTTTTAAATAATTTTTATTTTTGAAGATTATTACTGATTGTTTTCTGGCGTTACATATTTGCAATACAAACTTTCTAAACTATTAAGAATCACATAATTATTATTCATGTTTGATTATCATTAGCTTTAGCAATAATCATCCTCTAATAATCGAGAGATGTCCTGGCCACATCCTTGCGAAAGCTGGGGAATGGGAAAGGATAATTGATTGAACATCTACTCAAGAAAGATGCAGAGAACTCTATGACTTCTCATGGGTGTTGAGGACGTTGTGGAATGTTGATGGAAAGGGTAATGCCATAGGATACGTTCGGTAGACGTTCTGGCTGACAAATTTTCAATATTAACGTATTGTGTTCATGCACTGCTGATTAGAACAAGCTCACCAAATTCCCTTTTCGAAACTCCTCTGCAATCCGTCGCTCCACTAGCACTGAACACTGACTTACTTTCTGACTTCAATTACTCATCTTTCATCAGTCATCAAATATTAAAAGCAATTTCTAACTTGCACCGGTTTTCGGGATGAAATTTTTCTCGACTTCCCAGGGCAAATAGTAACTTCGTACATGCCACACGATAGTCAATCGGCAAAAAAACCCTCTAAGTTAATAACTGGCAGGGCTCTAAAAAACTGAGAAGCAGGTTTTGTCCCAGTTAGTACGCAACACCAGAAAGAAGAAGATCTATCAGTTTGCGCAGTTAGAACACAATAGAGTTATTTATTTATGTAGCCCAAATATGTGAGCATGATAATACTTTTAACGGAGAGCCTATCATAACTGTTCTAAAAAGTTCGTTAATATATTTTTTACAGTCTATAAAAAATACCATCTCTAATTTATTAGATATGCAAATAATTGTCGTCTCCCGCATGCAAATTCAGAATTTTGGGCAGCTGTACGGATTTCCGATCACAGGTGTACGGATTTTGATTCATCCTTATTGGGGTGTACGGATTTCGGTTCAAGACAAGTGATTTTTATTCTTATATTTTGAAGTTTCTTCTTAACTTAAGACTCATGTTGTGCTTAATTATATCTAAAAAGATGTCAAGATCATAGAAAAAAGTCTGATCGATTGCCTATTATTGAGGATTTTGCCCTCCAATAGACTCACACCTAAATAATTTTGTCACACCAAAATATTCTCCCATCATGTTTGCCATATATTGGATGGCGTCGTAGCTAACAAAGCCAACAAGTAACGCATTATGTTGGATTGTACATTGAATGCAAGGTGCGTGCTTCTATGAAAGTGCCATATAATCTGACGTGTGAGTATTTATTTTTCCACGTTGAAAATGTGCACGAGAATCTATTCCTCAACTAAACGAACAATACAAATCCATATATTTTTATCAGAGGCTTTTATTTGGCTTAGTGTACGGATTTCGGTCCCACACGGTATACAACGCTCAAATTGCTTGTATCGGTCCTGAAGTAGACCGTTTTGGTATAACAGAAAATGTTACACATTTCAAGAATTTGCAGAGCTTGATCGAGGATTCTTGTTTTGGATAAATCGAATCGATGATCATTCTCAATCGCATATGTTTCATTAGCGCCGTTTTTATTTTTTTTTATTTATCGATCCTCTCCGTCGCTTTTGTAGGATCGGTTTGTTGTAACTCTGTGAATCGATTCATGAGAGATCGATGTCCAGAGAGGCGGTTCTTCAGCTGTTGTGTGGTCAGTCCAATGTAAGCACAATCGCAGTCTGCGTAAGGAATGCGATAAATCACATTTTATCTTCTTCTGCTGGGGCGTTGTGTCTTTCAATTTGGAACAAAAACAACCTGTTGGTTTCGACGCACCAGAAACTGAACGTTTGGGAAATTTCTACGAATTATCTTGATGAGAGCTGGAGTGAGATTCTCTTCATGATGTAGAGATCTGTATACTTTTGGTTCGAGATTAAGTAGCTTAAAATGTTTGACTCCTTCAGCGTTCTTTTTGTGTGGTTATACAGTCAACTCTCCCTTACTAGACATTTCGTTTCTCGAAATCGAATTAGAGAACCATATTAAATGTTGGTTTTCATGGCTGCCTCGATGGTCCCTTCGATCGATACCTCCCTAACTCGATGGTCCCTTCAGTTACGAGCTATGGAGAGTTGAATGTTCTAAATTTTGGTAAGTAACGTAACACTGAATCGAATGAAGAACATAGAATCGAATAAAAAAGCATTTTGGACCCGTATTTAGATCAACCTTGAACATTTTTTATTATTATTTAAATTAACAAGGGTTCTCTACCCCATTTGGCATAAATCGATTTGGGATAAGGCCGTTTGTCATAATAGTCATTACAGCTTTTTAGCATAATTTAAAAAATATATTTTTCTTCTTTCACATTTCAAAACGTACAGTTTAGCTGTTTTACTTAATTATGATTCGTGGTTTACGGCTAACTTAAAAACACTACATATACTTTACAATTGGATTAAATGGACAAATTGATGTGAAGTTGCGAAAAAGTTACCCGTCTTCTCGGTGAAAATAAAACTCACGACTCCCTATTCTCTTGATAGGGCGCGTTACCCCTACACCACGAGAGGAACTTCTGCGTCCATGAGTTTATGCATTAATGACTATTTTCTATTCTTTTTTCATTTATTCTGGGATTCTTCCGGAAGTTCATCTAAGATTATAAATTGAATCATTTAATGATTTTTCAAGAAATTTCACAGCTCTCTGGAATTCTTCTGAAAATCCTCCTGGGATTCTTCGGAAAATCTTACCGAGATTATTTCTTGAATCCTTCATCAATTCTTTCGTTTTTTTTTTTTTTGGATTTTTTTCATACGAAATATTTCTGAAATTTATCAGGAAATTCCTCTCTAGTTCTTTCGTAAACCTATCGCGAGCTGTTCCGTCTCAAACTCGTTTTTGAATTGGGTCCTAAAATTTTTAATGAAATCTTGTTTTCATTTAAAAACACGAAAGAGCATGTTACATCAACTACTTGAGCATTTTTTCCCGCTCAAATAACGTCTATATCGTGTTTAAACTTTAATTTTAAAATTGGGTCCATAAATGAACCTTGGCACTTTTGATCATGTTTGACGTTCGCTTAGTCGACAAAAACACCACAGGGCTTTTAGTTTCAACACTGGGGTTGTTCCTATCTGACATTTCGGAAGGGACACGGAAAACAAAACATACCCAAAACTTGAGTTTAAGCCAAGAGGTGTGACAAAATCTAAAGAAACAGGAAAAAATGTTTTTTGGACTTAAACAACCGGAAAACAATAAAAAATTGAGTAGAGTAAAGTGGGGCAAAAGTTCGAGTGGGGCAAGAGTTTCTTTTTAAGATTTCTAGCTCAAATCAAATCAAAACTTAGAAATGTCATGGTGGTTCGAATGCTATTCAAGTAAGAGACTTTCACTCCAAATATCATAAAAATCGATTGAGATTTGAAAAAGTTATGGCAATTTGTTGTTTTTCGACATAAATATTGTAATATTTGGTCAAACTTTCGATGCATGGAACCAAATGAAGATAAAATATTTTTCAATATTTTATGTAAGGGCGTTTCTAGGCCTATCATAAGGATGCTTTGACGTGTATTAGTTTTTCCATAAATAGTTAGAATCAATTTTTGGCCCATAGCGGGGCAAAAGTTCGAATCTGCGGGGCAAAAGTTCGACCCATGTATAAGCTCACGGAAAAATTTTCAAATTTCCTGAAATCTACATATTATCTTCAAATTCAGCGAAATTTGCCTGATCGTGCGAAAAATGTCACAAAAATTTTACATTTTCACTTAGTTTTGCGAAAAACTGCTATTTCTTGGGAGTATTACAATTAACCCTGTTTTGGGCATTTTTTGATGAAAATTTAGTGTGTATTTTTCAGCAAACATAAGTTTACGGCTGGTTTAAAGTATGCCTGGCATAAAAGTATTGATATTTTGTGTTTTAGCCAACGAACTTTTGCCCCACACTAGATTCGAACTTTTGCCCCATCGATGGGGCAAAAGTTCGTTTAAGACAACCAATTTTGAAACTGTTATAACTAAAAATGGGTAAATATTTTGACACAAGTTTGTTCAGCAAAGTTATAGCCAATATGTTGAAGGTTCGCTGTATGGTATTTGTTTTGTTTCATCTGCTATTATTTTCCTGTAAACTTTGATTATACCACTAAGGTCGAACTTTTGCCCCACCTTACTCTAGACATGTGTTTTTAGCATAATCTTTAGCGTTTGGCACTAAAATTGGGACAGTGCTTTAGGACCCTCTTATTCCAGAAATGCTTCTGGGATTCCTCTTTCAATTTCTTTATGATTCTACAGAAAATCTTTCAGAGAATCTTCCAAAAATGTATCTGGGATTCTTCCGAAAAATTCTGGGATTATCCCGGAAATTATTCTTGGATTTTTATGGAAATCCTTCCGTAAGATTTCCCTGAAATTCTGCCGAAAATGTTGTTTCTATGTTCTATGTTTCTATGCTTTCCAGAGGGAAGGATCTGAATATCTTTTGAAGATTTTTCCAGAAATCTTTCGGGGTTTCTTACAAAAATCCCTCAGAATTTCTTCCGGAAAACCATTCAAAATTATTATATTGCACGCTCTGATTTTTTTCAGGAAACCCATCAGTAATTCTTTCGTGAATGTACCTGAAACTTTTTAGATAACCCTCTTAGATTCTCTCAGATAATCAGATTCTTCTGGTATTCTCTCGGAAATCCGTCTGAAACTATAGTAAAAAAAAATAATTCTTTCACTGTCAGATAAATCCGTTTTGGGATTCTTCCGGAAATATTCAGCGAAATCCTTTTGAAATTCTTACATATATCTCTCAAAGAGTTACTTAACAATATTTTTTATGGAAATCCATCTGATTTTTTTCAAGTATTTTCTCAGAAATTCTTCCAAAAACTCCAAGTTACTCTGAAATAATAAATTCCGTTTGAAAATCTTTCTGAAGTTCTTCTGGACATCGCTCGGTAATTATTTCTGGAAATTTTCAGGAATTGTTCCGGATATCTTGGTGGATTATTTCACAAACCCTGGGAATTTCCTGAAAATCTCACAGGGATTCTTCCGAATAACTTTTGGGATTCTTTTGGATATAACTATAAACATCCAAAAATCCATTTGTAATTCTTTCATAAATCCTCATGGGACTCTTCAAATTTTGACGGAAATCCTTTAGTAATTCTTCCAGAGATCCCCTCTAATTCATTCAGAAATATTAACAAATAACCCCATATTTTTTTTCTGGAAATTCTTTTCCAATGAAATGCCCAGAAGAATTTTAAGGAAAATTCCAGAAAGATATTCGGAAGAGTCCTGTCTGAAGAATCTCGATGGTATTTCCGAAAGGATACAAGAACGATTTACTGTAGAATCTCAGGAAAACTTCCGGTAGCATCCTTGAATGATTTGGTCTTTCCGGATGAATCTCAGAAGGTTTTGCAGAAGAGCCTTCCAGCGGGATTTCCGGAAGAAATCCAAAAGTATTCCAGATGAATTTTCGAAAGAATCCTAGGGAGATACTGGAAAGAATAATAACTCGAAGATTTCTGGAAAAATCCAGGAGGAATGCCCAGAATCATCCTCGAAATAATTC
Organism: Aedes aegypti; assembly: GCF_002204515.2. NCBI lineage: Eukaryota > Metazoa > Arthropoda > Insecta > Diptera > Culicidae > Aedes > Aedes aegypti. The sequence continues at coordinate 305,882,335 of NC_035108.1, forward strand.
CGGATGAAAGAATTATAGTAAAAAATCTAGTAGGAAATATTCAGAGGAGTCCCAGAAGTATTTTAAGTATATTGACGAAAAAATTACAGAGGCATTTTAGAAGAATTTCAGAAAGATTTTCGATAGTATCCTCGAGAGATATCCGGAAGTTTTTCGTCAAAATCCAGAGGCATTCACGTAAGAACCAAGGAGTATTACCGGAATCATCTTAAAAATATTTTCGGAAGAATTTCCTAGTTTGGAGGAATTTTAGATGAATTTCTATTAGAGGCGTAGGAAATCTTCGGAAGAATCCTCTTAAAACATCCGGTAGGATTGCATTAAGATTTTCGGTAGTAACATCAGTAAGATTTCCGAAAAAAAATTCTAGGATTTTTTTCCCTACGAGATACACGCAAAAATCACAGATTTCTGAAAGAATCCCAAAAAATGCCCAAAAGAATCTTAAAGTAATACAGGAAGAGTTCCATAAGATTGTTTGGAAGAATCTCAGAGCGATATCTTTACCAATACTGGGGTTTCCAGAAGAACTTAGAGAGATATTTATGTGATGTATTTGATAATAAATTCTTGAATTATATTGTATCATAAATTAACAATTTAGATTAAAAAATAATAGTTATAAAAATATGTATGTATAAAACCTTTTTTTTTTTTTATATTTTTTTTTTTTTTTTTTTTTTTTTTTTTTTTTTTTTTTTTTTTTTTTTTTTTTTTTTTTGGTAAAATTTGGTTTTATTTAGTCAGTTAAGTTATTCACGGTTACAACTATTTACATTTAAATATCACAGATCTAGATGAAAGTTTAGTTCCTTTACATCGATTCTTCCGTTAACATCATTAACAAAGCTGATGTATTTAGCAAAAACTTCCAGCATCTTGACTCTTGTTTCTCTTCTTACACCCGGGAACGCCGGTCTCATCAGGTCTTCAAATGAAAGGTCGCCTCCATCCATTCATCAGCACTGCCTCTGCTGTAGGACCGTCCATGCCGGGCCGACACGAGCACAGTCACTGAATTTATGCTGGAGCGTTTCAATCGTTGGGCCACCGCAATGAGTGCAAAACTCGTCGTCTGCTCTCCGCATCACGGACAGCAGTTTTCGGTGCTCCCACTTCTCGTTCACCAGCAGGTAGAGCTTTGAACGCTCCGCCGAGAAGAGCTTGTTGTCGCTGATATTTCGCCACGCACGTGGCCAGTCGATCGTCGGATGACTTCGTTCCACCTTGGGCATGTCAGTTTGAGAGACGAAATGCCGGTGGATGAGATCGGCGGAGGGGTTTTCTTGGATAAGGGGTGGAATTTGGGAGTAGTTTGAGAGGATTATTTTCAGGTCGGGATTATCTATTGAGATTGCAGGGCGGGGATTATCGTGGAAAAGAAGGGATTTATAATAGGGAATGGAATCGATCTCTTTGAGATGACGGTTGATGGCGAGTGATTTCGCCTTCAACGCAGGCAAATGAAGGTTTAATCCCCCATGCTCCTTGCTGCGCGCAAGCTGCATCATCGGGACGCGGGCGGGCACTCCTCTCCACAGGAACGTACCCATCGTTGAAGTGATTTTCGCCGTATGCACTCCTAGTGGTGGCAACACCGACGAAACGTACCACAGCTTGCTGGTGCCGAACGTATTCAACATGATGACTTTCTGATGCAGGGTCAGCATGCGTATCGATTGCAGCCACATTTGTTGCGCAAATTTCCCCACCAGCGCATTCCAATTTAGAGTGGTCATTAAGCGTATAGAGTTTGCGAAGGTAATACCCAACATTTTGACTACATGGGCTGTCTGTAGCCATTGGGTGTTAATTGAATTACCTTCGCAAAACCCGACATCGATCGCCACTGTTTTGCGCAGATTCAATCGCGCGCCGGCAACAGCCTCGAACCGGATAAATATTTCATTCATCAGCTCTATCTGTGGGGCTGACGTCACGATGACGCTGATATCGTCGGCATACGCAACCAACAAATCGTTGCCACATGCTTGTTCGAGCCTACACACCAGGGGGTGGAGGTAGAGAACGAAGAGATGCATGGACAACGGGTCACCCTGCCGGACCGAACGTTGGATTTCGAGCGGACGTGAGAGACGCCCGTTGATGAGCAGCCGAGAGGTGGATCGACTGGCAATGCGCGTGAGAAGAGAGACGAGATCCCGACTAAAGCCGAGCGAGCACATGGTGCCGAACAGGAATGAGTGCCGGACTCGATCGAATGCGTTCTCCAAATCAAAGCTAATTAGTTTGCCGGCTCGCCGGTGGTGACGGAGACTCGCAATCCGATCTTTCAGAGCAAGAGTGGCCTGAAAAATGTTACGCTCCGAGTTAGAGCATTTCTGCCCGTCGCTCAGCACGTGGTGGGCTCGCATGACGCATTCTAGCCTGGTTTTGAGAATGCGCGAGAGGAGTTTATAGTCGCTGTTGAGGAGCGAGATTGGTCGATACGAGCGGGCCGTATTCTCCCCTCCCTTCTTCTTCACCAGCACGATGATGCCCTCCACAAAAGCAGGGGGAAGGTTGCCTGCTAGTGCTTCGTTGAGCAGGAGATTGAGTTCGCGATGAATCACGTCGAAGAGACGTAAATAAAATTCCCGTGGGATACCATCATTGCCGGGGGAACGCCGTGGGGCACTCGCTTGGATGGCAGAGAGGATTTCTGCAGTGGTGATCTCGTCCATGCAGGCTTGATTGATGGGATCATCGGGTGGGATCACACGTTCGCATGTAAACCCGTCATCGTTGTTGTTTTCTGCTGTTGCTTCCTCCGTGTAGAGACGCGAGAAGAAGTTTAGCAGATTCGCTTCGATCGCTGCTGGCTCGGCAACGGTCTCATTCTCCTCCGTTCGCAACTGGGTGATGACGGTCCTTCTCCTTCGTCTCTCCCCCAACTGAAATATCGAAACGGGTTCTCCCGCCACGTGCGTTTCGTTCATTCGCATAAACATGTGCGAAAAGTTGCGTTGAAGCGCTAACATTTCGCCTTTCAATCGATTGATGGTGGGTAACATTTCGGGATGTTGGTAGTACCCGTCGTAAGCTAGCCGGAGCTCCGCATATAGACGCTGATGGGCGTCGTGAAATTCGTCAAAGACGATACGCGATTTACGCTTGAAAAAGGTTTTTATTTTTGGCTTAGCGTACGAAATCCACCACTCGATCCATGAGCCGTAATTTCTGCGCTGCCGAGTCCAATATTGCCACTGTGTTTGGAACTCGGCAACGTTCTCATCGGTGAGAAGATGCGGTCGCAGGGACCAGAAACCACGGCCGGGCTCATGTCCTAGCTGGGGGAGGCAAAGACGGAGTGTCAGCGCTTTATGGTCCGTGAATGAGCAGACATGCGTATGCGCGGTACGCAAGTGCTCCCGCAAACCGCTGCTCACATAAATGCGGTCGAGGCGCGATTGTGCGTTCCGGCAAACGTACGTAAAACCGGCATCCCGGGGGCGCAACTTTTCCCACACATCGTGGAGCTGCAGCTGCTGCACAGCAGTTTTGAGTGCAGGGCTGGTATTGGGGCTGGACGAGTCGCATGCTCGAAGCACGCAATTAAAATCGCCAGCGAGGATGACATGCTGAGTGGGGTAGCGCAGATAGTAGGCGAGAGTGCCGTTGAAGAAATCCTCCCGTGCTGCACGCTGAGCAGAGCCGGAGGGAGCGTAGAGGTTACAGATCGTGGTATCATGCACTCGCAGAGCGATTAGGCGGCTGTCCAGGCTTTTCTCGATGTGAGAGACCTGAATGTGTTCCTTCAGAGCAACAGCTGTTCCTCTTCTCGTGTGGTCTACATTCGTGTATACGACGAAGCCAGGCAAGGAGAGCTGGTCGTTTTCCACTTCTTGCAGACACACAATATCGAGACTTTGGCTGTTGATGAAGGTGCGCAGCGCTGCTATTTTCGTGGGATTGGTGATGGTGCCGATGTTGATGGACGCGATATTATAGGATGTGAGAGCCATTACGATTGGGAATCCTCATCCTGCTCGTCGTCATCGTCTTCTCGGCGTGGCTTTTTGCCGGGTGGTCGGCCTCTGCTTCGCCTGTTGCTCGTAGATGCCGACGATTCATCGGTCTCGTTGCCGTTGCCATTCTTGCTGTGCGATCGCAGCGCATGGATCGGCTTTTTGAACAAGTCCACCACAGCAACATTTGGTTGGGTAGCTTCGGTGGCTTGTTGAGTCGATCGGTGAGACGACGACGAACCGTGCGCGCGTTGGTGTTGCGGGCTGGGGGACGCCGTTAAGTCAATCTTGCTGGATTGACTTTTTGCTTTCGTCACCTGGGCAGACTGTTCGGTCCGACTCGAAGGCTTCGGCAGCTCGGGAAATGCAGCCGACGAGGTGAGTGATGGCGCGGTAGGACCTACCGGTTTTGTTCTCGGTGGTTTCACACCGGACAAGTTTTTCGGTGGCGGACGGTTGCCACTCTGCTTTGCTACGTTGGCGTAGCTCTTCTGCACTAGAAGTTTTTTGTTCTGGACACAGGATATGCCAGAATGTGCCTGCTCTTTACAGTGCTTGCATGATATCAGCTGCCCCTTGTACACCACGTACGCCGGCTGCCCATCAATGGTGACCCACGAGTCGATGTTTCGGTTTAGTAGCATACGGGCCGACCATATGCCGAGTGGTACGCCGGCGAACTCGTAGCCCTCTCCCCACGTTAGTTCGTGGATTGAGATCACTTCACCGAACGCACGCAAGAACTCCACGATCTTCTCTTTCGTCACGTTTTCGGGGAGGTCATGGACCTTCACCTCAACACTTCCATCTTCGATGGTTAATCGAAGCTTGTGCTTCTTCCCATCTAACTCCACTTCGTGTCGGTCGTTATGTTCGTCCACTATTTTCTGTGCAAGCGTCAGGTCGCTGACCTTGACGAATGCACATTGTTCGCCTCTACTGCACTGTAGTCTTAACACATCTTCCTTCTTCAGGCCGAGAACTGTGCGGCAAAAGCCGTGCATCTTTTCGAAAGCCGGCTTCACGGGGAAGCTCGAGTAATCGATGCGGAAGGTGTTTTCTCGCCTCATCGCGTAATCACCACACACGCGACGCGGCACTACGTGATATCGATAAACGATCAGAAAAAATAGGCCTGACTAATGAGGAGCGCAGTCGTAAAAACGTCTTCGCGTCTCAGAAGCTGAGCGATAACTGAAACATTCACAATTTCAATATCTTTCCATCATTGAATGACAATTTAAATTAGAATGAGCCTCATCCACTTAGGGATGATTTGATTGGTTTGAATGATTAATTTCAGGTGGAATTTGACTCCCTATAAACAATAATTTAATATTTGTTCGTAGCTATTTAGAATTTTAAATATTATATCTTCAAATACTAAAATAATGCATGTCTATAGTTATTACACAGTGGTCATTACATATTTCAAATACAAGTTGTTAAGCCGACCATGAACCAACATCTAGCATTGCTTTAAGTTATGATATTTGTGAGATTGTGATTTTGTACTGCATAATCAGCATAAAAATCCTCCTGGTTTTGTTTATGTATGTACCAATTATAATTTCAAATGATGTCAATTAAATTAGTTTTGTTGTCCAACCTTGGACACGGCAAGATGTTGCTAAATAAGTAAAGCTGCTTTCAAAACAATAGCAGAATAATATTATTAATAATAATAACCGGTCATTTTAAATCGAGAGGCTCCACCATGGGCGATCAGGTGGCCAATAATCGAAAAAACGGCTTGTTCTGATAGATTCTTTTGGTACATCCATACATAGCAAACACTTATATTAAGATATTCATGAAATACTAGAGCAAGATCCTTTGTAGTTTTATTGATACAGTATGTCAAAGTTGGAGTTTTTAAGAAAAACAAAGAATTCAGTACAAATACAAGGTATACGTTGGATAGACTATAATATTTCATACATATCTTTATACACTGTTTGAAAGCTTACTAAAAGAGCTATCTTAGAAAAATAAAACGAAATAAAAATTCGTACTTTAGTTCAGGTAAATGTGGGGACTACACTGAAAAAAACATATTCGATTTTTTACTGAAACTTTACACATCCCATAGTTTTTGTCCCTAGTTGTCCCAGGCTAAGATTCATTTCCAAGGTTAAGCAAAGATGTAAACTAAAGGATCGTGAAGAATTTAGCTGCACATATTTGCACTTTTTTCAGTAAGGGCTGATTGACTTTTTTCAATATTTTTGAATTTTTGCATTATTACTATATCAGCTGAAGATAAATTTAGGGAATAATTGAAAATCGCTAAATGATTCATCCCATCAATAGTATGTAAGTTTTATTATTTATAATGGTTTTCACAACGTTAATTGCATCAGTGGTCTGTATGCATCATAAGTAAAAAACGCATATTTTCGCTATAAGCCCTTTACAAAAGTTGGTCTCGAAAAAATTGTTCATTGAAAACAAAATTCCAAATTTGTATCACAAAACTCATAAATACGATATGAAATGGCAAACATATTTTTGGCCGCCATTCTATATGGAAACCGCCCATAGTGGGCTCTTTCCGTGCGCGAGCTTTCTGCGGAGCCGTCGAAACAGATTTTTGTGCGCCTGCTTTCTCTCGCTCTCCTTCACAACCAGGCTTCTTCCTTGCTCTTGACTTATCCTCTTTCTCCCCCTTTTAATGATCAACTACAAAAGAGAAGCGATTTTACCCACACACAAACTGAGCGTACGAGCTCTGCGGGATGAAGAGTTCACACGTTTGTGTTTTGTTATTTTCATTACCACAGTGGTGAAGAGTTTGTTTTGACAACCTCAGTGCTTAAAAGAGAAAGAGATTATTTTCTCCCTTTCTCAGTTAGGGGGAGAGCATGTTTTCCCATTTCTCAGTTCGGGGAAGAGCATTTCCAGACAGCTCTTCGTTGTCTCTTTGTAGCTCTTTGCCCAAAAGGGCAAAGAGGAAAGCGAAATCATGCTCTTGCGTTGACGGAGAAACCAACCTCAGTTCATCCCAAAAGCAATGATGATGTGTTTGCAGAGCCTCGCAGTAAGCTACAGCTGTCAAATGGAAGATGTGCGTTTGTATAGAGCCAACGTTTCTCTCCACTCTCTCAGCCACGGATTATTCAACCAACAGCGAATGCTGGTTCATAATTGTTGTGAGCGTACGAGGTCGCTTCATCTATCAGATCAAGATGAGCAGAATAAAGCCTGTTCACAACTCAACAACTCATCAAGATCCACCTCGGGATGGATTCGTGAGCTGTGTGGTTGTTGCAGATGAACCACTTATCGTGTAGCGCGACTTCGCATCCCAACTCATTAAGGCGAAGTAGGCCGTCATTGAAATTTTGTACGCGTCGTTGATGATTATTGCTAATTTATCGCAAGATTTTAAGGCTAAGTAGCCCGTCATTCGTTTTGCCAACAATGATGACTTTTCAGCTTCCATTTCAAAGTGATAAAACTCAGTATTGATAGTTTATATTGACTTGAAAAAGTATCACTGTACGTGCTAACATAGATAAAGTATGCTGATACTTTGTCAGCTGTGTTAGTGCAAAACCCACTGATTTTCTTTGATTCGAAATCGTGAGATGAATTAGCAACAATCATCAACGACGCGTACAAATTTAAATGATGGCCTACTTTGCCTTAAATCGAAGAAAATCAGTTGGTTTTGCACTAACACAGCTGAAAAAGTATCAGCATACTTTATCTATGTGAGCGCGTACAGTGATACTTTTTCAAGTCAATATAAACTATCAATACTGAGTTTTATCACTTTGAAATTGCAAGTTGTAAAGTCATCATCGCTGGTAAAACGAATGACGGGCTACTTAGCCTTAACGATCGACGCTCCGTCATCGTAATCATCGTCATCATCGAAACTTCAAAAGCAGTTTTTCTGTTCAAAACTGAATATTATTCGATGAAAATGTGTTCACTGTGTTGCGGTTAGAGAATTGAATACAGTGAACACATTTTCCAGTAAATTTTCTTGATTTTGAACGAAAAAACTGCTTTTGAAAATGCCGAAATTGATGACGGATCGTGTCCCCTTAAATAAACGGCCAGTTGAAATTAACAACAGCCCTTAGGTGTAAGCACACACGGAGAAATATTTTTACCTAATTTTTGAGTTTAATTTACCCAAAATTAAGTATATCGATTATAGTTTCAACCCAAAATCTCTCGGTTTTCTCTTTCTCCCACACGGATGTTGTCAAAAATAGAGAGAGCTGCATCTACCCAATGGGGGTACTTTGGCCCAAAAAGCCAAATTTGGGTAAATGCAACTTTTCTTATGTTTGGGTCGAAAGAACTCAATTTTGCGTTAAATCAACCCAAAATTGAGTATATTTTTCTAATGGAATTAAAGCCAAACATAAAGCCTATTGGGGACCTTGGAAATTTAGCCAAAATTGAGTTATTGGGCTCAACTACGGAATTGCGTTGAAACAACCCAAAATTGAGTTGAATTCCGTCTCCGTGCACGAACAGTCGCGACATTAGCATTCTAAGGCTAATGCTTCTACTGGCAGGACACTCAAGAGTTCTATTGAAGAGTGAGTAAAGGTGAGCAGAGCAACAAAAGATAGAGTACAAGAAAAATATTGTTTTTACTTTCACTCGAATTGTTCGAGGATGTGTGTTGAAAATGTGGAGGTCAGGTTTTACTCCTCAGAAAAACGTCAAAATCGCCTCTTTTTTGCATCGCAGAGGAGTTTCTATCAAGCTTGAATTGATAAGCAAGCAAGTTTGAGTGAGGTGAAACACGAACACCGAACCGGATCGTTGCGTACAATTCGACGAAATGAATTGATTATGAAAACGACAAAATATTTTTTTTTTTTTGACAACAATATGTTCCCTTACAGTTCTGAATACATTAATGAAAATTGCTGATTCTTTTCATTTTAAACATCAATTTTCTTATGAGATTTGGTTGTACATGGTAGAAGGTGAATTATAAACAAATTTTTCTATTGTCCGGTACATCGTGCAACTATTCAAATGTGTAAGTTGTTATGGCATTTGAACGAAAAAAGTATAAGCCATTTTACGAGACAGTCGGTTGACGTTTTCTGGCGGGCCGCTCTTTGTTATTGTTTTAAAAACTAGCATGATATGTGAATGGCGCTGGTAAAGTTTTTGTTGGTGATGCCATTTTCGTTCTCCTTCTGGCTATTTTTCTACGTGGTTACATGTCTGATATTACCAGTAAATAAAATAAATTCATCCCTGCCTGCTGATTTTAATTTTACTGGGGAAGATTGAAAAGCTCGTTGCACGCCATTAATGAATGAGCGCCTCCCAAATGTGGCGCTAGAAAAAACGGAAATAAATGGGCCCGCCAGCAAGTTTCAAAGCTGGTAAACAAACAAAAAACATATGATTCGAAACGTCTCATAAAATGGCTTATTTAGAATTACATACGAAATCCAGTTTAGTTAAATTTTATACTTATTGGGGCAAGTGTGCCACCTATTTAGTAAACGAAAATTGTTGGGTAAAATATATGAAAATATAACCTAAACGAAACACCGGTAGTGATTTCTGAAGTGAAGAAAGTGGGGAAATAGCTGACAGTTTTGCTCCCAAACTGATTTTTCCCCAAATATTCTATGAAAACGTGTTTTTCGGCGTTTTAAGTACTTAAGAACTTTCTGACTTAGAGTACTGATCGAGTGTAATATTATACAAATCCGCCGTAATCCATAGTAATACATATTATATGCAATGGAGTCAAAAATTCGGTGGCCGTCTTGGGTAGTACACTGCTCCATAGGGCTGAAAAATATGCTATTTTGATATAATGAGAAGCTCCAAAACTAATACTTTTAAAGTAATTATTATAAATGGCACAATGTTTATGAAAATATGAGAAACTACCATCATGAGGCTAAATTGGTGCACTTAAAAAGCATTGGAAAAAGTTAGAGAGCAATTCGCTTACAATTGCCCTTAAATTCCTCTACACGACACTGAAGACGGCCTCACAGTTTAGGACGAAATATGCGAATCTGTCAAGGGATACCAACTGTAGTGTAATTAAATGACATAGTACTAAATTCGGTTTTCATTTATTTATAGGTACCGTAATCCGGGGTATCATTGATCAGCGGGGTAACATTGATCGGAATGACCCATCTGGTAAAAAGTTCGTATCATCATTATTTGATGGAACATTTCCAAATCATGAATGGTGCTTCTCTTTCTCATATTCATAGGCTAATGAAAGCGAAGATTTTTGTGAAAATTGCGTTTATCTTATGCGTAAATTTGTCAACTTATCGAGACAATGATTTCAATGGGTAAAGATGACACTACCGAAGATTCATATCTCACATAAGTTCTGCAAACGATATGAGCAAGGAAAATGCGATTCTTACTAAAAATGGCATCGCTGAAAACGATTCCGTTGTCAAATCTTTCATAAGTATGCTCAATTAAGCAACATTAATGAATTACTGTAAATAATATAGAATTCCCTTAGGAAATTGCCTACCTTTAGGCGTATTCCGTGGTTCGAGTTGTTTTTAATCTTAAAATAACTTAAAAAGTAAATGCCTTGTAAGCGTTTGACCTTCATATTCGGCTTCGGGGGTCATGATTTAAGTAAGTAACGACATTTGCAATATTACCGAACTTTGTTTACATAGGTGATCAATGTTACCCCATATCAGCTAAATCAAAAAATCACTTAAAACATTTTTTTAAACATGCTTAAATCTTTCAAAACAGAAAATGCAGCATATAGACACGAACTATGAGTGGCAGTACTTGTTTCAAAAATATAAAATTTGCAACATTTGCATTTTCAAACGAAATATTTAAGAAATATTTAAAAAAAATAATCAATGTTACCCCGGATTACGGTATTTCACTAAACAGCTCGAAGATTTATTTCATTTTCATTTCATTTCACAATGATTGTTTAGTACTGAGATAAGCAAAATAAAAATTGTCGGGGTAGTTATTCCTGATGCTAGCGGCCAGTCTAGAGATGTTTTCTCCCTAAAGTCTGAAAGTGATGATTCCAAATGTCATATTTCTATTTGTAGTGATCTACAGGTTGTTGGCTTCAAGATAAGGTGGAAATTAAAAATAATACGGTTCAAATCCAGTGAGTTCAAAGAATATTTTTCTTCCTAGAAAAACAACATTCGCTAAGACAGCTCAAAACATTTGGCTCGGTTTTATAAGCATTTGAAAACGGAAATATTTCAACTCTACTGCTTATGAAATAATAGGTCAAGATATTGAACCATGCAGTAATTCTGAATTTGTTCCGCTTGATTGCATAGAGACACCTTCAAAGTTTGTACGGATAATATGCGGCTACCCTGTGCAATTGAACACCTTTAGGTTCTTTTAATGACATCTTATGCGTGGTACTTTACACATATTACCATAATTCTCTGAAATATATGAAAAGGGTTACACAGATATCATTTCAGTTAATTTTTGTCTAGGCTGCAAGTTCAAAATATTCAAAATGCTGCTTGAGCTTGACTGTGTAATACATCGAAAATGTTGTTTTCGTAACAAAATAACATCTAGTCTTTATTGTTGGTTTAAAAGAAAATGCTTATTGATTTTGCCACAATTCGAATATGAATTTTGTTATAAATCATAAACTTTAAGAATTGCATGTTTTTAGATTTTATTTTTAGAATCGAGAGAGACCAAAACTGATAGACTGGGTCTCAAAAAATGTAGTGAGCTGTAAAAATATACTATTAAGATGGTAAAGAGAATCTAACAGATGAAGATCCGCTAAATTTGTGCTTCTTGAAAAATGCAAAAAATAACTTTATCTGCGGATCGAAACCAAACATTATTTGTTTTACTGTTCATGAATTTTCACGTAGTGTTAAGCGATGTATTGTCTTATATTTTTTAACAAGGTCTAATTATACATTAATGTCAGTGAAATTGGTGATGGTGTGTTGGTGAACGTGGCACGTGCAATAATTTGCAATATCAGCTAACTCAACTACACTAAACTGTATGAAACTACCGCACATCAGCAATAAAACACAATCATGTTTATCTCTATTTCGTTTTTAGACAAACGACGCCATTTGATCGCTATTCACATGAAATTCAAATGGCAAACGGCTTGTTTTTGGACAACAGCTTCGACCTGAACCCGACCTATGAAAAGTTTGCTGAAGGAGTATACCAAGCAGAAGTGGAGAGATTGCAATTTTCACAAAATGCAGATGAGGCCACCAACTATATAAACACATGGGTCAACCGTAACACCCACGGAAAAATTCCGGAGATCTTCTCCAGCGCACTAGGATCTAACACGGTCATGGTGATTGCTAGCGCATTATATTTCAAGGCATTGTGGGAGCAGATGTTCATCGAAGGAGCAACAAGACCCCGAGACTTCTATCCCAATGGACGAAACCAAACATCGATCAAGGTGGAAATGATGGCTCATGGAGGCTGTTTTCCGTACTACGAATCACCTGAACTCGATGCTAAAATTCTGGGAATCCCATACAAGAACAATCAAACCACTATGTACGTCATTAAACCGAATAACTCCAACCGACAAGTTCTTCTGGATCTTATCGCCAATCTTAAAGCCGATGTCCTCGATGAAATGATCAACAAAATGAGACAGGTCACTGCCGTTGTACTTTTCCCCAAAATGCACGTATCCAGCACATTGAATCTGAAGAAAACTTTGAGACATCTGAACGTTCGCTCGATATTTAGCGCCCCCAAAAGCAACCTTTCGGCGATTTCTGGAGATACGGCTTCGATACGACCGACACCTAGCAGTGAAACCATTGTAAAGCGACCGACACCTAACGAACTTGCGATGCGCCCAGCTGTAAATCTACCAATCCACATCAACAAAATAACCTCGCAGTCCACTGATTTCAAAGATAGACTAATAGTATCTCGTTATCAGAACGAAACTTCAATCGAAGTCTCTAAAAGCACGGAGCCTTCTAATACCGACATGCCGACAACGCTGGACACAACCTTCGAAACCGATCCAGATGAAAATCCCACAACTGCCATCCTTTCTAGCTCTACAGAACAACCTCCATCCGCAAGGAACAAACGAGACGTTACGTACAAAGTACCCTCCGAGGCCAAAAACAAGCCAGACCCCCTCACCAGCAAGGACTTTTTCTCCAAAAAACGTATCTTCAAAACCACCCCCGGTAAGAAGTCCCACCGAACGCGACGCGATGCCCAGAATCTGTACGTGAGCGATGCGATCCACAAGGTCGATCTGGAAATCCACGAACGTGGCACCGAGGGAGGCGCAGCCACGGCCATTTCCCTGAACCGGTCCGGAACGAGTGCCGTCATGCGGGCTGATGAACCGTTCTTGATCGTGATTCGAAACGACAAGACCAAACTGCCGTTGTTCTACGGGGCCGTGTATGACCCCAGCCCATGAGGGCGATCCTTCGGGTTTAGAATTTGTATTCTATCGAGAAAATTATTGTTTGCAGATTTCCCTTTCTGCATTCAAGTGACAACAGGATAAGCGGACAAAACGGCCAATATAGTTTACGATAGAAATAATCATGAATGTTCCAGTGTTACGTCGTTTTGTCCGTGATACACTAATAACATAAATTATTCTCACTACTAAAACAATATCGATTTTCCAATCCGAAAGTCCCCATCAAAGTGAAGGTGCACTATGTTTACTTTCTACATAGATCAACATGTTACGGTGTCCCATCAAAACCATTTGTTACATCAAGACTCTAACATTGAGGGTTGTCTATTGACCCATTTTTTTAGGACTTTCAGACCCTCCCTACTCCCTCGTGCTATTCTGTCCATATCAAAAAAATAATTTTGTGTGGATCGTGGTCATTGGCCAGACCCCCCCCCCCTCCTCCCATAAATTACCACGTGGTTTATGGACGATCTATTAGTAGGTTTCTGTGTACAACAGGCGCTCTAGGTTATCCAAAAATGAATGTTTTGTTCACAAGGGAGAAATCTGCAAACAGACGCCTGAGAAGGTAACAAAGTGCACCGACATTACTCTTGCCCTCAGACTGTTATTTCCCCGGAATCACCTTACGGTATTTTTTCGGAGAGGATGCAGTGCATATAGCATTTAACACATGTAGAAGAAGTAGCCTAGACCAATTGCTTCTCTTACCCGACTTACACAATGTTACAGGAGACCAGCCTCGGCAGGGCTAATCCTCTGCAGACAACTGTTGGTCGGAGCGCCATATGCGCTGCTATTCCAGCATAATGTGAGTGACAACCGTAGTTACTGCATTCCAGCACTCGGCATCCGCATACATTATCTGGATTTAATTGTCAGGGGACATGCCCCTTCCGCATGTAGCGAGCATTCGATCTCTCACAATAATGAAACAGGGGCAATCAAATACGACATACTTTACTGTTTCCTCTACACCAGCACAATTGGGGCACGCAGGGGATTCTGAGTGCCCGAACCTATGCAGGTGCTGCCTATAGGGGATTTTTTTTTTATTATCGGACAATTTGGGCCGGAGGTTCTCCGATTTGCATGAAATTTTCACCAGAGGTAGAGCTCGTGGATACATGACCAAAAGTGAAATTCAAAAAAATATAGTGGCCTATTTTCCCGGAAAACTCTAGATGAATTTTCACGATTTTTCTATATACCTCAAACTTTGAAAATTCATATCTCCTGAACTATACATCGTAGAACAGAAGTTTTTTAGCGACATCGAAACCAAACATTAGTGGAGAGTGGTCCGATTGACGAAAAGCTTCTTCTGACTGGAAAGGAAAGGATGGTTCACTGTGTTACACTTACAATGCGTGTAAATTACTGCCGCCGTTAGCGCACGGTTATGAGGCCCACAATAGAACACATTTTCCTATGGGAAGCGTGCGGGTGGTCATCGGTTTTTCAGTTCTGTCGCCTAAACGGTAAAAGATACCACTTTGGCGTCTATGGACGAAAGTTAGAGTATGGATTGATGAAACAAAAAAAAAATTTTTTTTAATTTTTCATGATACAGACGATAGTTTTTTTGCTATTTTTCCGACAATTTTCTCCATGGTGAAAAATTTTCCGAGAAATGTATTTCTTTTTATATTTTAAATAGATTGCTGAGAAAATTTCCTTTCGATTTCACTAAAAAACTTTTGTTCTACTATGCATAATTCAGGAGATATGAATTTTCAAAGTTTGAGGTATATAGAGAAATCGTGAAAAAATTCATCTAGAGTTTTCCGGGAAAATAGGCCACTATATTTTTTTTTGAATTTCACTTTTGGTCAAGTATCCACGAGCTCTACCTCTGGTGAAAATTTCATGCAAATCGGAGAACCTCCGGCCCAAACCTGTCCGATAATTTAAAAAAATGCCCTATAGCAACCATGTCCTGACAGAAACTGCGTCAGGTGGAAGTTCACCATGGTTTCTTCCATACCAATCTATTAGATGGGTCCATCTACCTTTAGTGGAGTTATCCCATTCCTGCTGCCAACTTCTGAGCGTGGCCTCTTTACACGCGTTGTGGACTCCTCTGATACCTGTTGAAGCTATGAACATCTTCCTTGATGATGATCCCGATGGGCGTCATCTCGGCTATGATATACATGGCCTCTTTAGATACCGTTCGGTATGCACTTGCTACTCTTAAGGCTAAGTAGCCCGTCTTTCGTTTTAGCAGCAATGATGACTTTGCTGCTTGCAATTTCAAAGTGATAAAGCTCAGTCTTGATAGTTTCTATTGACTTGAAAAAGTTTCACTGTACGCGCTAACATGCATAAACTATGCTGATAGTTTTTCAGCTGTCGTCAGTGCAAAACCAACTGATTTTTTTTTATTTTAAATCCATCTATAGACCACTAGGGTGATATCGTCGGTGAAGCCAACAATCTTAACACCCGTCGGAAGGGGCAGCCTCAGTACGTCATCGTACATCGCATTCCATAACAGCGGGCCCAGGATTAAACCTTGAGGTACTCCCGCAGTAATTCGAACGCTTTTCTGCCCCTCCTCTGTGTCATACAGTAGAATCATACCATCAAAATAGCTTTCTAGAAGCTTACACAACTGCACTTGTACCTTGAGAGGGTGAAGTGCGTGGGCTATCGCTTCCCAGCATACTTACTTACTTTTGCTGGCTCTTACGTCCTTCAAGACATGACCTTTTTTTTTTGCAGGTCCTCTTCGAGCATTGTCCACGTCTCATGCCCGTAGAGGACTACCGGTCTTATTAGCGTCTTGTACATGGTACACTTAGTACGGAAGTGAAGTTTACCAGACCGCAAGGTCTTGTGGAGTCCATAGTAAGCACGACTTCCGGCAATGATACGTCTTCGAATTTCTCTGCTGCAGTTGTTATCCGACTTTATCAATGATCCGAGGTAGTCAAATTCGTCCACCACCTCGAACTCATCCCCGTCGATCGTCACGAGTCTGCCTATGCGAGCTCTATCGCGCTCGGTTCCTCCAGCTAGCAGATAATTCGTCTTCGACGTATTTACCTTCAATCCAACCCGATCTGCTTCACGTTTCAGCTTGGTATACTGTTCAGCAACCACCTGGAACGATTTTCCGACAATGTCCACGTCGTCAGCGAGACAAATGAACTGGTTGGATTTATTGAAAATCGTGCTCCGCATGTTGAAGCCTGCCCGTTTCATAACACCTTCTAGCGCAATATTGAACAGGAGGCAGGAAAGACCATCGCCATGTCGAAGTCCTTTGCGTGTTTCAAACGGGTCCGATAATGCACCCGATATCTTTACACAGCACTGTACACTATCCATCGTTGCTTTGATCAGTCTAGTCCAGGGATGGGAAATGTACTGTAGCAAACATTTACCGCCTCGACATTCACATTTTCCTACACGACCATCAAAATCCAAAGCAAACCATGACTGTTCAAAACAAAAAAATGTCACGGCTCTTCAAAACTGTAATCTTCTTCTTCGCAACGTTTTTCAAACCCGAATGCGAAATGACTCGAGCACAGTGGTGACACGATTTTCCCGGTTTTCGGGGTTTTGCTTTTTTGCTCGATAAAGGCAGCATGAAATTGAACTTGTTTATATGTATCGCAACGGAATGATTATGCTCTTGCTATTAGCGCTAATAGATTTCAATTAGTTGAAAACACAAGCGAAATATTAGCGATTTATTTAACATTTTTTTCGATCATTCACCTCGAGATGGCTGCCCGCAAACGATCATAGAGGAGCGACAAAAACATTCAAGCAGTATGTGAACCGTTGACACCGCAACGCCTGATGGTATTGATGCTGATGCTGCTTTGTGTTTTGGTTGACTGGCAGAATCGATGAACTGTAGTGAATAGTGGTCACAGTTCCCAAGCCTGGTCTAGTCAGTTTCCCGGGAAAACCATTCTCGTCCATAATCTTCCATAGCTCTTCGCGGTCGATGGTATCATAGGCCGCTTTGAAATCGATAAATAGGTGGTGCGTATGAACTTGATATTCGCGACACTTTTGGAGGATCTGCCGCAACATAAAGATTTGGTCTGTCGTCGATCGCCCGTCCACAAAACCGGCTTGATAACTTCCCACAAATCTGCTTGCCCGTGGCGATAGACGGCGGAAGATGATCTGGGAAAGCACTTTATAGGCTGCATTAAGAATGGTGATCGCTCGATAGTTCTCACATTCTAACTTGTCACCCTTTTTGTATATTGGGTGTACAGTGATACCTCCATCAGTCGATGTTCCATGACTCGATATCGACTCATAGAACCATACCAGAAACAAAATTTCATGGTTACTATGATGGTCCCTAAAACCAGCTTTCCAAAGGATTGCTGTTCCATGACTCGATATTTCCATGAGTCGATGGTCCCTTCAATATCGACTCATGGAGGTTTCACTGTATTATTCCCTCCTTCCACTCCTCCGGTAGCTGTTCTGTATCCCAGATCCTGGCTATCAATCGGTGCAAACAAGTGGCCAACCTGTCCGGGCCCATTTTAATAAGTTCCGCTCCAATACCATCCTTTCCAGCTGCTTTGTTGTTCTTGAGCTGTTTGATAGCATCCTTAACTTCACCTATTGTGGGAGTTGGCACGTCTCCCTCATCCGCCGTACTGATGAAGCCATTCCTCCTGCTGTCTTGATCTTCCTCCTCTGCGCCGTTTAGGTGTTCATCGTAGTGCTGCTTCCACCTTTCAATCACCTCACGTTCGTCCGTCAAGATACCTCCATCCTTATCCCGGCACATTTCGGCTCGTGGCACAAAGCCTTTGCGGGATGCATTTAGTTTCTTGAGAACGATACAGCTGCTCCATCTCTTCGCACTCCAACTCTTCCAGGCGGCGCTTTTTATCCCGGAATAGATGGGTTTACTGCAGGGCTGCCCAACGTACGGCCCGCGGGCCGCATCCGGCCCGCAACCTCATTTTGTGCGGCCCGCGGAGAGTTCGAAGATTCTTCTCATCTTTGGCCCGTTGACTATTTGTACCAATCCGATGTTAGAACATACAAAGACTATTTAATTTTCAATTTAGTTTGAACCTAATATTTTAGTTTGGTAATTATTTAAACTGTTTTGTTTTTCATTAAATCTTTCAAGATACTTAATTTTATGAATGATTCAAATTCTTAATCTTAAATTCTGGGATTTTCGACAATGTTTCTACCATAACTTCCGTCAACATTAAATGCAGCCTGAACATAACTTATGGACAAAAGGCTAAATTTTCATACATAATTTCACTGAATCATAGGCTTCTTGGAAATAAATCTTACCAATACCTGGGCATAATTCACGCAGAATCCTTCACAGGATTATAAAAAAAGACAGGCTATCAACAAAATGTTGAACAGGATTTGTTGAAAATTCTGCAAACGACTTTCACAGATAACATTGGCAAGATTCTGCCCTAGGGGCCCAGATAGCCGTAGCGGTAAACGCGCAGCTATTCAGCAAGACCAAGCTGAGGGTCGTGGGTTCGAATCCCACCGGTCTAGGATCTTTTCGGGTTGGAAATTTTCTCGACTTCCCAGGGCATAAAGTATCATCGTACCTGCCACACGATATACGCATGCAAAAATGGTCATTGGCATAGTAAGCTCTCAGTTAATAAATGTGGAAGTGCTCATAAGAACACTAAGCTGAGAAGCAGGCTCTGTCCCAGTGGGGACGTAACGCCAGAAAGAAGAAGAATTGGCAAGATTCTCACTGAATATTGTTCAGCAGTCCATAGACTCTCGCCAGAATTTTCATCGCATTCAATACATAATTTTTAAAAATTGTGGGCAAGATCACAATATTACGCTATGTAATATTTTGCCAGAACCCAAAACGAATTTGCTATAAAATTTTGAATAGGTTTTTTTAAATACTTCTTAGTTTTCTCAAAGATTTCAAGGTTACATTTCAAAATAACTATTGAGTGAGATTCTGAAGGAGTCCTTGGCACGATTTTTGTGAAATCCTGGACATTCTGACCGAGACTTTTGTAATAGCTTGATGATGATTTCCCGGGTCATGCTAATGAAACTAGGTCGGATTCTAGCAGAATTCGGATTACGATTTTTATAAAATCCAGGGTATTCTCACAGGAAACAAAATTTCTGGGGTAGAAACATCAAAATATTCTGGACTAGATTGATCTAAAATTTTTAAAAGGACTTTCAAAATATCCAGAAAAATGCTTAGCAGTAATTATCTTTTTTTTTATTTCTTCAAATTAAATTTATCCCATTCTCTGATTTTTGTTTGATTTTATGAACTTCATTTACTAACTTTTGCCAGAGTTTATGCAAATATTTGTGTGTTTTAAAATGTGGCCCGCGACACAAAATTGTTTCTGCGATTTGGCCCGCGGTTCAAAAAGGTTGGTCAGGCCTGGTTTACTGTCTTCGCTTCTGTTTGTATCGTTCCACTTTTTGACGGGTGCCTTGCTGCAGCATCATCGCCCGCGCTGCATTCTTCTCGTCCAAAACCGTCTGACACTCCTCGTCGAACCAACCGTTCCGTCGATTTGCTTCCACGAACCCAATGGCACCTTCCGCTGCGTTGTTTATGGCTGCTTTGAGACTACTCCAGCAGTCCTCAAGAGGGGCTTCGGTGAGCTCTCCCTCTTCCGACAACGCTGCCTCAAGGCTTTGCTCGTATTCAGTTGCGACTTCGGGTTGCTTGAGTCGCTCCAGATTGTACCGGGCGTCACAAGGTAGTGGTCCGAATCGATGTTTGCGCCGCGATAGGTTCTCACGTCGATAATTTCCGAGAAGTGCCTTCCATCAATCAAAACGTGGTCGATTTGTGATTCAGTCTGTTGGGGTGATCTCCAGGTGTACCGATACGGGAGGCTGTGCTGGAAGTAGGTACTACGTATGGCCGTTTTCGTTCGTAAGCTGGTGAGCGCAGAACTTCCCTATAATCGGTCTAAATTCCTCCTCCTGGCCAACCTGAGCGTTGAGATCTCCGATAACGATTTTGACATCATGGCTTGGGCAGCCGTCGTATTCACGTTCTAGCTGCGCGTAGAAAGCGTCCTTATCGTCATCGTCACTTGCTAGGTGAGGGCTGTGCACGTTGATTATGCTGATATTGAAGAAACGGCCTTTGATCCTCAACTTGTACATTCTGTTGTCGATTGGCCACCACCCAATCACGCGCCTCTGTATTTCGCCCATCACGATAAAAGCTGTGTCCAGCTCATTTCTGTTGCCGCAGCTCTGGTAGATGGTATAACCATCCCTATACGTATGTACCGTCGACCCTTTCCAGCAAACATCCTGCAGCGCTACGATGTCGAACTTGCGGACCCTCAATAATTCGGAAAGAATGCGGGTACTTCCCAAGAAATTGAGAGACTTACAGTTCCATGATCCGAGTTTCCAATCGATAGCTAATTAATTTTTTGATGTTTATGATGTTGCGGAATGTAATGTTTGCCGCTATGTAAGTGCTCCAAGAGAATAATTAATACGATGCGTTTATTTATGACGAAGTTGTGAACTAGCGTCAATTCTCTAAGCTGATGGATGGTTTGTCTCTGGGTTACCAACGGTATCTAGCATACAGCTAGCTACCTTTGAAGTGTTTTTCGGAAAATTTCATCAGAAGTTTTTCCTTCTTTTAAACATAGCCTATTCTTTCCATTTGTACTGGTTGCATCATTATTGTCAGTAATGTAGCTTATATTTTAATAGGGAATTTTACCTTCTTTAAATCATCGGCAGTTCTTTGTAGTTATACTGATAAAAAAAATCTTTGCATTACACTTTCTTAAAATTTTATGAGATTTTTCCTTCTTTGGCCTAGGCTGTACTTTCAACATTTTACATAGCTATTGGAATTAGGGAATTAGGGCTTATAATACGTTCATATTACGATTATCAAAAACATATTTTTTATCACAAGGGATAGCTTAGGTGAGATGTCATTCTGCTCCAATATTAAGATTGCAACGCGTGAGCTGAACACTGCACCGTTGATTGCGTGTATCAGTAAACCGAACGACTCGCGTAAATACTTACGTTAAAGAAGCTCACTGTTTCTCCGTTGTGAAATCATTCAATTTACTAAGTACGATCAGTCGTAAACCGTTTTAGTAACTGTCAAAAGATAACTAAAAATGCAATGCGAAAACTTATGGCAGCTATTACTGCCAGCATAGAAGTGAATATTTGCTGACATTTAGGATGTTCTTCTAAACTGTTCTTTGAAATCCATTGCAAATTCATGCTAATTGTAGGTGTAACATTTGCCAATAAAATTGTTATTGAATTACGTGTCTCTAATGAATCGAAATATTTTTTTGAATATTTTGAATTGAAATACTCGTTTTTTGAATGATGAAGATGACGAGCTGTTTAATTTTCAAACAGCTAATAACACACATATAGCAGTTATAACTGAAACTTATTTGAAACCTGGATCCAACTTAAGAAGAGATCCAAACTTTTTTGTTTATCGTAATGATCGACTTGATGGGGCATGTGGGGGAGTTGCAATCATCATTCATAGATGTATAAAACATCAACTATTTTCGTCATTTGAAACTAATTTTTTTGAAACTTTGGGTGTTTCTGTTGAAACACAGCTTGATAAATATACTTTCATAGCTGCCTATTTGCCTTTTCAATGCACTGTTCAGAAAGTTGATTTGCTTCAAACTGACTTGCGGAAATTGACTCGCAATAAGTCAAAAAAATGAGATTGGTGACTTGAATGCAAAACATTATTCATGGAACAATTCGCAAAGCAATTCCAACGGCTGAATTTTGTTTGATAAGTGAGTCTTCAGGATATTTCTCAATTCAATACCCTGATAGCCATACTTGTTTTTCCTCTTCTAGAAACCCTTCTACGATGGATTTGTTCTTAGTCGACTCTAGTCACCTTTGTAGCCAACTGGTTACTCACGCTGATTTTAATTTCCAATAACCAATGCAGCGATTCTCAATCCTATGTAAATTCTATGGCAGGATCTGCAGAAAAAAATTAAAAACGTTTTACACAATTAAGAAAAAAAATAAAAACAAAATTCCTGGCTCTAATCCCTTTGGAAATTGTCTAAAATTTTGAAGGAAAAATCTCAAAAACCAATTCCGGCATTGAAAGAGGAAAACAAATTATTACTAATCAATTGCAAAAAAGTTTGAAAACTTGCTATGCAGTTTGAAAGCGCGCATAATTTTAATTTAGGCTAGTCCTATTGAATCACGTTACACTATGGCTTATCAGGTGGCCAATAATCAAAAAAGTGATGTGCCCCAAATTTCAATTCTTGTTCGCCATTTCATTGTAAACATATCTGCTAAGAAATCCCCAAAATATTGAGGCATGATTTGCATTGCACACTCAGATATGAGGTGCCAAAGATGAGCCTATGGAGAAAAACTTGTTTTTATTAACAAAAACTATGGTTTACTCAACTGAATATAACTTTTTTTCTATAATACCTACGTAAAATGTTTTTACACAATTTGAAAGCTTACAAAAAAGGCTTCCTAGAAACAGTAAAAAAATAAAAATAAAGCTTCAAAATAGTGGCTTTTATGATGTTTTTTTATAAAGCGGGTAAAAAAAATCGAATAAGCTTATAGTTAACACAGCGAGTACTTTTTTGTCCCAAGTTGTTCCAGGCTTAAATTCAGTTCCAAGGGTACTTTGAGATGTAAGCTAAAGGATCGTGAAGAATTTAGCTGCACAAATTTGCACTTTTTTAATTTAAGGCTTTTTGACTTTTTCCAATATTTTTAACCATTTTCTATTGAAAACAGCTAAAAACTAATTTAGAAAATAACTGAATTTCGCTAAATCATTCATATCATCATTTCTATGTAAGTTTTAATATTTATAATGGTTTGCACAATGTTAATCGCATAAATGGCTTATATGCATTATAAGTAACAAAGTTTAAAATTTCGCTATAGGCTTTCGAAAACTTGTTTTTGAAAATAAAACATCAAATTTGTATCATAAAACTCATAAATACGACATGAGATGGAAAAAATATTTTTGGCCGCCAGTCTGTATGGAAACCGCCCATAGTGCGTTACTGAAGATTTTGAAGTATTCTCAATCAAGAAAACGTTTTGAAAATTCTATGGAGACTGGTTTGAAATGATGGAATTTTGGTTTGGTGATGATGGAATTTTCAACATCCTCATCAAAAAAAGTTCCAGAGAGTAGCTTATCATTCTTGGATGATATATTTTACATTTTTTTTTTCAGTTCGCATATTTTGCTGACAAATGAAAAAATGCCAAGGTTATACCATTTTTTAAACCGGACAAAAACCCTGCAAAAGCTTCTAGCTATCGTCCAATCAGCTTGCTTTCCTTCATCAGGAAACTTTTCGAGAATGTTATTTTGAACAGAATGTTGGTCCACATCAACAAAAATTCATTTTTTTTTAATCGACGGTTCGGATTCCGTCATGGACATTCGACCACTCATCAACTTTTACGTGTCACAAATTTGATTCGTTCCAACAAATCTGAAGGCTATTCTACTGGTCTTGCTGTTCTAGACATAGAATAAGCATTCGACAGTTTTGCCATGAAGGCTTGATTATCAAATTTAAAAATCCTTAATTTATCAACAAACATTGGTAGAAACACTTCAGGTTAATTATTAGAACTCCAAGTCTGAAAAACTTCCTAGAGCTGGTGTTCCTCAAGCCAGCATTCTGGAACCAATATTGTACAATATTTACACATCTGAATTACTTGAGTTCCCGAGCAGAAGAAAATAACCACTGAATACCAAACTAAGGTATTCCATAACAGATAATTTCCAATACTTACAACCTGAATGAGGTATGAATGAGCCCTGCATAAGGAAATGCCTCAAATAATACCTTCTGCATATTCTACCAACACCAAGCTGATAATTAGATCAGGTATTGTAAAACCTTAATATTACATGATGGATTTTCTTATAAAATATATATTGTAACAAATGTAGCAAATACATAAAATGTCTGTATACACTTATTAAAATCGAAATATTATGTTAAGAACAAGATTTTGAGCTTCAAGCAAATTTGCATGCCGGCCATGTTATATGCTGTACCAATATGGACTATCTCTTTTAATGCTAGTAAGAAAGCTCTGCTCAAATTTTGAAAATGATTCTGAAACTCCTTCCCTGGTATAGTACATTGGTACAAATGTCGAATAAAATTATTAATAATTATCGACAAAAATCGTTACAATCTTCTATTGCCACGATAAATGCATTACATATTTATTTAGGTAAAGTTAACTGAGAGCGTTTTTTTTTTCTCACCCGTAGAAATTCTTAACTGCAAATGAAATGTAGTATATTGTTAAAACAATGTTAATGAAAGCTTAATTTATTATTAACAAATCAGGATGATAGTGTTGTCTAACGCCAATCATCATCTATGCAATATTTGAAATTGTACTATAGGTACAGCTTGATCCATTGATTAACCAGAGTATTCGCTGATAATATCTTCTGTAGTCGAAAAGCCACCTACACAGTGTTGACCAGACTCATTTCCCCGAAATTCGAATTGTGAAGCCATGAACTGTTATAACTGTGCGTTGTATTCCTGAGATGGAGGGGAAGGTGGTTGGGCTTGAGTGTTGCACATGGGATCCGACAGTTTCGATCTCGGTGGGCCGCAATTCAAGTTTCGGTGAAATGATTCGCACTCACTCACTCACTCATTTCATTTAACCGAAACTTGAATTGTGGCTCTCTGGGATCAAAATTGATCGATTTTGTGTGCAGTACTCAAGCTTAACCATCTGCTTTTCTATCTTAGCAGGATAGAGCATGGTTGTAGTGGTTCGTGGCTTCGTAGTTCGGAAAATGTTATTTTCCGGGAAATGAGTCTGAGCAACACTGCACCTACATTAACAATTATACCTTTACCTTTTCACGCATTAATGTTCATATTTAACCCAGATGCCCTCTTTATTTATTTGCTATTGATGAGTCATCCTCTGAATGCTGATTTATGTTTTCTCGTTTTCCAGCAATCCGGTTGAAATTCGCGTTGGAAATGGAATATTCGCCGTCACCGGCAGGGAATTTGATCGCAAGTATCAATATATCGCCGAGAAAATCTACCGCATCGAGACACAATATCTGGACTTTGAAAACAAAACGCAATACGCTATCCGCACGATTAACGATTGGGTCAGAAGTCAAACTCGCGGTAAGATAACTGAAATTGTATCGCACCTGAATCCGGACACCATGCTCGTGATTGCTAACACGCTGTACCTGAAAGCTGAGTGGGAGGAGCCATTCCTGAGAGATGGAACCAAACCGAGGCCATTTTTCCCGGATGGACCCAACAGACCGTCGATCAACGTCCCGATGATGGTTCATGGGGGCTGTTTTCCGTACTACTACTGGAAGGACATGCAAACCAAAGTAATCGGCATACCATACAAGCAGTACAGCACGATGTACGTTTTTCTGCCAGATGAGTCGAATAGAGCGAAAGTCAGGGCACTACAGAATAAGATCGATGCTGACGAAATGAACAAAATCATTCGAAATATGGATGTGAAAACTGCCTCCATACAATTCCCAAAAATGCACGTTCAAAACTCGTTCAACTTGAAGCAAGTTCTCGAACAGCTTGGAGGCTCCTCCATATTTGACCGAGAGAAGAGCGACCTGTACCGTGTTCTGACCAACTTGACACGACTTGGTGGCGGAGAAGAGCCAGACATTGATGATGCATTGGACTTTTTGGAGGACACCCGAGCGAACGCTGAACTTGAACTGAAGAACAGTTTCGGACAGGATTGCGTTGTCATTGAGAAAGAAGTTGAATCCGCCCAGAAATGCCCGAGCTCGGACTGTCGCTACGGAGGCGGACAATGCGTATGCTGTGCTCAGTTTACGAAGGGTCGCAAACGGCGACAAGCCCAATACAATGCGGACAAAAAGTCTCCACTCTACGTAAACGAAGTCATGCACAAGGTGGACGTAGTCGTCAACGAGAAAGGAACTGAAGGAGGGGCCGTTACTGCGACGCTACTAGATAGAATCACTCCCCTGATCAACTTCAAAGCTAATGGGCCGTTCCTGATTCTTATTCGCGAAGAGGCAACTCAACTTCCGTTGTTTTACGGAACTGTGTACGATCCGACCCCGTAGAGTGTTGTTACCGATGAAATTGAATGGGAACATTTCTATGGTATGAGAGATTGAAGATAGGTGAACACAGAAATTGTGGCCTAATTTAAGGGAAAATGATAAAAATTTAAATTTAAATTTAATGCAATGAAGCACCATTTGAGTGAATGTAAAACTTTTCTTGAATAAATATAATAGGTTTTTGGATAATAAATCCATTCCATTAGCATATCACATTTATTAGTATATCACAGCTTTTAGATTAGCAGCCTACGTTCGATGGGACGATTGGACAAAAGTTCTTTTTATCTATGTTTTACAGCGCATTCAGCAACTTAGTCCTGATGCTGTGTCCATCATTCATTTATTTATTTAGGTTTCATCTAAACAGAAAACAATCAAAAATTTCACGCCACAATATGTACTCGGTTTGTGACCGCATCTTTCCATCCTAGGTGCTGAACCCACGCTCCCTTAATCACTGTACACTTGATCCGCCCTCCAAGTTAGCTGCGCTCTACGCTTCCTTGTACCAACCGGATTTGAAGCGAATATACCATCTTTTCAGGGTTGCAACCTGGGAGGGAGAAACCTATACAAAATTTCTGTACGTCATAGTGAGCCGAGATTCCGCTGTCACGAACTGTCACTGTGAGCCCAGATCTCAAACATTGGACTAACATGAAAAAAGCGCGTAACTGATTAAAACACATTTTCGTATTTCTTCAAAAGTGATAAAAATCGAATAAAAATCAATTCATGCACATAATGCAAGTAATGTCACGTGAGCACCATTTAATCTGATTGAACATAAAGCATTGAAAAACGCATCGTTCTACTTTTTCCAATGAAAATGAATATTTAGTGCATAGAAAACTGTGGCCCTTTTTTCATGTTTGTCAGGAAAGATCGAAGGTGCACAACAAAAGGAAACTACCGATTTTCTCGAAGCCTGCCTTGATTGTTGTTGGCATACTGGAGTTATCTTGCAGTTCAAAATAACGTCGTCTTATATTTCGTGTGTAGTATCGGTGCCTCCCTCCCAGGTTGCAACATGCCCTGCCCATCGCACACTGGGGCAGATCGCTGTTTTCGACAGCCAAAACCTCTAGTACTCTAGATATGCACCGTAGAGGTTTGGTGTCTTCGACATAGTATTTTAACTGTGTGCATAATCACTTGTACTACATTTTGACACATTCAGATTTTATCTAGATAAGTGAAAACTGATCTAGATCAATTTTATCTTTTGATAGAAGCGTCCTAGCAAAAAACTTTCTTCTGCAAAGTTGTTCATTGAGGCTTTTTGACATTTCTTCGGAAGACACTTACACTCTATCACTGACGTGCATTACGATATATGACAATTTAGTAAAAATAGTCAAAATTCGATTTAGACCATTTTTTCATACAAAAAATTGTAAAAAAATATTTTGTCATCAAGTATGAGAAGCTTAACTATTACAAAGTAAATTTACATCATTTACTAGCAAAATTTTCAGATTTAATTATATTTTTGTTAAAAACAGTCTAAAAATAGTCTAAATGTTTTACAAAATCTAGGATAACTCATGAAGCGGCAAATGCCAGCAGCTATTTTTTTGTATACGACTAGTCAAGAACATATGTCTCATTGTCCGGACGAAAGAAAAGTGGGGCCACGTGGGGCTTTTTTGCTGTGGTGGTTTGAAAATTTGATGAAAATATGTTAAAAAATGCTTATATATGAGAAACTTTTCATAAATTTATATGTTTTTAAATGTATTTCTAAAACATATTGCATGTTGACGAAGTGTTTTGAAAAATTCATCACCAAACTGGTATCGTATAATATGGCTTTTATTAAACACAATACTATAATTAATAATCAAAGGATAGATAGAGAGGCAGATATACATATGGGACAAATTATCTTGAATTCCGTTTAAAAGTTTATTGGAACACCAGTTTGGAGATGACTTCTTAAAAACATTTCGTCAACATGCAATATGTTTCAGAAATACATTTGGAAAATATAAATGAATGAAAATTTTCTCAAATATAGGCATTTTTTAACATATTTTCATAAAATTTTCAATCCACCACAACAAAAAAAGCCCCACGTGGCCCCACGTGGCCCCACTTTTCTTTCTTCGCGACTATGAAACTTATGTTATTGACTAGTCGTATACAAAAAATTAGCTGCCGCCATCTGCCGCTTCATGAGTTATCCTGGATTTTGTAAAACACTATTTTTAGACTGTTTTTACCAAAAATATAATTAAATCTGAAAATTTTGCTAGTAAATGATGTAAATTTACTTTGTAATAGTTAAGCTTTAAATTCTTGATGACAAAATATTTTTTTACAATTTTTTGTATGAAAAAAATTGGTCAAAATCGATTTTTTTTTGACTGTTTTTACTAAATTGTCATATATCGTAAGTGTCTTCCGAAGAAATGTCAAAAATGCCTCAATGAACAACTTTGCAGAAAAAAGTTTTTTGCTAGGACGCTCCTATCAAAAGATAAAACTGATCTAGATCAGTTTTCACTCATCTAGATCAAATCTGGATATGTCAAAACATAGTACAAGTTGTTCCAAAACACTTTGTCGAAGACACCAAACCTCTAGGGTGCATATCCAGAGTACTAGAGGTTTTGGCCGTCGAAAACAGCGATCTGCCCCAGTGTGCATCGTATCCTCCAGATCTCGTGAAAAACGTATCCCAACTGTTAAGCACGGCTCTCCGCATAACACCTTCTAGCGCGATGTTGAACAACAGGCACGAAAGTCCATTACCTTGTCGTAGTCCCCGGCGTGTTTCAAACGAACTGGAATATTTGCCTGAAATCTCAATACAATTTTGCTCACCTTCCATCGTTGCTCTTATCAGTCTTGTGAGCTTCCGGGAAAGCTGATTTCGTCCATGATTTTCCATAGCTCTGCGCGGTCAAAACTATCGTATGCCACCTTGAATCGATGAAAAGTTGATGCGTTGGGACCTGGTATTCACGTCATTTTTGGATCGGCCGTCCACGAAGCCGGCTTGATAACTTCCAACGAACTCGTTTACTAAAGGTGACAGATGACGGAAGATATTCTGAGATAACACTTCATAGGCCGCGTTTAGGATCACACAATCTAACTTGTCGACTTTCTTGTAGATGGGGCATACTACCCCTTCCTTCCCCTCCTCCGGTAGCTGCGCTATTTCACAGATTGTGCCTATCACCCAGTGCAGGCAAAATGCTCCGATACCATCCTTATCCAGGTTTATTAGTCTTGTGCTGGAGAATGGCATCCTTAACCCGTTAACGCCAAAGGTATCTCACAATTGGAATTCAGCTCCGTTTTTGTTGTTCATAGTCGTATTCCCATATATTAAACCTTATTTCAACCCAAAATTTCAAGTCTATGGTGGGGATCCAAAAAAATTCTTGAAAGTGTTTCGTCCATATCTAGTTGTTCTATAAGTTTATTTTCGAGATTAATCAAAAATATTTTCATGCTCTTCGACCCATTATAATGCACAGTGGGACGGATTGAGGTTTTAGGAGGAAAGATGGAACTCACGCCTTCAATTGTGATTTTACGTAAAAATTATGTTCTACAAAGTTGTTTCTAATATAAAAACAATTTTTTTGGTCGGAACGAAAATTAGGGTGGCCCTATGTTAAAAAAGATAACCATCAAAACTTTTTTAATTTACGGAATATTGATATAGATTGTTCTATAAAGTTGAAGATCGAAAAATTTTAAGGTGATTTGATAAAAAAAAGTTTTTTTCTTGCTTAGAAATTGACCGTTTTAGAGCATTTTTCGCTATTGATGTAGGGTGGCCCATAAAAAAAAAAATTTTGTTTTTAATTTTTATTATTTCAAGTTTCTTAGTAAAATTGTCTTCCCATTACTTTCAAGACTAATTGAAACGCAAACATAAAAGATATAGCTAATGGAAACAAATAGATACAAGAGTCTTTTCGTAATGAAAATTTAATTTACTTCCTTGGACATAAAGTATCATCGATACTAATACATACGATATACGAATGCTAAATGAAAAATATGGCAAAGAAAGCTCTCAGTTTATAACTGTGGAAGTGCTCCTAACAACAATAACCTGAGAGGTATAATCTGTTTCAGTAGGGACGCGATGCCAAAAAAAAAGAATATTGATACAACTTTTTTCTGATGAAAAGTTAAAGGCTTTTTAATAACCAAAAAAACATGTTTATATGTTTGTATAGTTGGGAAAACAAAATGAATTGTGTTGACATGACGATAGTGTTTGTCAGCTTAAAAATGTGAATAATCGTATTATACTTCGGCGGATCTGTTTGCTAATGATATGACTGGTTCACATATTAATAACCATTACTAACAGATTTTTGGAGGAACTCCCAGATTAACTATAATGTTCAATGTTCAGGCATGGCTATCTCTAAATTATAGCCTTAATTAATCAAAACTTCTAAACATGATCAAATAATGCATATAGTTATTCTTCTTAATCTAGCCTTGAAAGTCAGCGTCATAATCAGAAATCGTACTCTAGTAATATACCGTTGCAGATACGATATATCTCCTACGGTGGACAAATTACTAGTAATTGAGCATTCGTTACTTCCAATCAGAATGTTTCCCAAAGAGCCCGGCAAATCCCAGAACAGAAGTATTCGGAAGTTTGGGATGAGCCATGTCAGGAAATTCAACCGTGAGGTAAATTTAGAATATATTTTCAAAAAACTTTTCTCCTTATTTATATTGCTGAGCTCCTTTGACTCTTTTCGGAAGTACGTATATAAGAATATGAAATAAGTTAGTTTTTTATTCCGATTTAAAGCCGAAAGATAATAATTGTCATGCAAAATAAAATCTGTTTTTGCCCCAACTACATTTACATGTACAAAAACGTTTATTTTTCATGAAAAATGTTTATAACTATTCATCGACAAAATTGTATAGGCCTTAAAATATGCGTCTTAATCGTCTTAAGATGAAGGAATGACAACTTTGATGAAATATATAAAAATAAAAAAAAATAACCCAAAAACCTATTTTTAAAGGGCCACCATACATCAATAGCAAACAATGCTCTAAAACGGTCAATTTTTGAGCTAGGAAAAAACTTTTTTTATCAAATCAGCTTAAAATTCTTCGTTCTTCAACTTTGTAGAACAAGCTATGTCAATATTCCTTAAAATAAAAAAGTTTTAATGGTTATCTTTTTTTACATAGGGCCACCCTAATTTTCGTTCCGACCAAAAAAAATGTTTTTATATTAGAAACAACTTTGTAGAACATCATTTTTACGTAAAATCGCAATTGAAGGCGTGAGTTCCATCTTTCCTCCTAAAACCCCTATCCGTCCCACTGTGTAATGTAAACAAGTTGAAAAACTGCATGTGAGGGGTTATTCATAAATTACGTCCCGTACAGAAGAGGAAAGGGGGGTTACAAGAAAACGTGACTACCCATATAAAAATTGAAATCCATACAAAAATTGTGATATAGAGGAAAATTAAGGAGGATGAATATGGCAAAACTTTGCGTGACGTAATTTATGGACTTACCCTGATAAAGAAATTGCAACATAAAGAATCAAAATTTCAGAGGCGAAAGATGCATGCCAGAACTAAATCATTTAGTGACTTCAATTCAATTTTCTGCTCTACCACGTAAGTAAGATACAGACATACATACATTTCCATACATGGACATGTACAATTATGCACACTTACACCCTTTAAACCAAAAACAAAATAAAGTCTTACGTCAAATATATTGATTATAAAAAAACCTACAGAAGTTTCAGAATAGTCTTCAAAAAGATTCTATAAAACTTGCCAGCTGATAATGAAAACATAACTATCAATATATTTTTTGGGTCAAGTTATTAGTATACAATGTGGCTCGGATCTGACTGCTATCGAAATATATATTTGCCAATATCAGAATTTCGTTAGTGCTAATCAAAAGTTAGTCCTTCAGTCCATTGACAGTAAAATATTGGACTCCAACTATAGGCCTATTCACATGACGTCTCAAATCAGCTGATCGGGAAGAACTTTGACAGTTCTTCTATGAAAATGACAGACCCGTGTTAGCACCGGTCCTCCACCGATGTAAACAAATGCATAGACGGATCTGTCACATGAAAAGGCCTATTACATGCTTTACAGACGTGAATTTTCGAAGCCAACATTATTCGTCTATAACGTTGAAGTTACTGCATCACTGATGCACATGGTCTTATCCACCGATAGAACCGAATCCACGCGATCCAAGATTTTTGACACTAGAGCGGGCCAGAATGCCTGGGGAGCATTCGGAAGCGTGCCCGGTCGAATGTCACAATTCTTGGACCGAGTGAGTTCAGCAAGGGAGGCTCTATACTGCTACCTCAACGTGTCACTGGTTCTAAAAAGCGAACAACCATACAAAAATACGACCAAACAATGGTGAAGGCGTAATCAATTTTCTCGAACATTCATTTTAGGAATTTAGTAGAATTTTCTGATTAAATTGGCAACAACGCACTGCAGTAGCGCGTAGTAAATAACTGCTTGCAAACAATATCTTTCAAGCGCATTTATTACCTGTAATTTTGCGAATAATTATTTTTACTTTTCCACGTTGGGCTTAGGTTGGAGACTGTTCAATTTTACTCTCATTTGACAGCCGCCCTTCACCCTTGGAGTTCAGTTCACGGATGGATAAGTCAATTTGTCGGTTTTTTCGTTCTTCACTCCCTTCAAAAGATCATCTTTTTCATTCAACGGCTAAAAAACATGTGTTTTCTTCTTTTAGCCTTCAATAAATGGTGTCAAGGTTCATCTAAAAATGTAAGGAGCATTGCATACGAAATAAGCGATTGTTGTTCGACTCGATAGTAAGTATCCATTGTTTTGATCTAGGCAGACCAATTTCTTATTGGTTGTTTCCTTGATGTTCCGCACATAAAAGCAATTCCCAGCTAATAAGTTTTTTTTGCGAAAGTATCTCCTTTAGTTGATCATCGTTTTCGAAGATACCAAATTTTACATCACTGGACTTCAATATAAGCGAATAAAATATTTGCTGACAAGCGTCATCATGAGAATGAATTCTGAAATACAGTGAACCTCCATGAGTCGATGTTCCATGATTCGATATCAATTCGATATCGCACGAAGAAATCAGACTACCCAAAAATTAAGTTCTTTTTACTCAAATTTGGGTAAACTGCATTTAGTTTTTACCCACGGTTGGGTTGTTTTGCCTCTCTCGCATCAGCAATGTTGTCAAAAACAGAGAGAGACGCACCGACCCAGCGTCGAAGTTCAATGGAATAAGCCAAATTTGGGTTCTTTCGAGTTTACCTAACGTTAAGTTGTTTTAACCCATCACGGAGACTTCGAAAGCTAACGCTGGGTAGATTTTTTTTGCACTGGGTTGTTTGTTTTGCCACTGTCAAATGGAAACAACCTAATGATAGGTATATATCAGTTAACCCAAATTTGGGTTATCCCACGGAAGAGCCGAATTGCGTCAAAAGAAGTCAAAGTTGGGTCGATTTGCGGCTCCGTGTGGACCGATGCACGAGTTCACTAATATGATTTTTGAGCGGTGCCGAATTCTTTGGTTCCCATAGTCACATAAACAACACGGCACCGCTAAAACGTCAAATAGTGAACTCGTGCATAGGTCTATGGATCAATGCACGAGTTCACTAATTTGACGTTTAAGCGGTGCCGAATTCACTCGTTACCATGGCAACATGAATAACACGGCACCGCTCAAATGTCAAATAATGAACTCATGCATTGGTCCATACTAAGTTCAAAATTTCATGGTTACTATGATGGTCCCCTGAAAGAGCTTTCCAAAGCATTTCTTTCCATGACTCGATATTTCCATGAGTCGATGGTCCCTTCAGATATCGACTCATGGAGGTTTGCCTGTTAGAAGGATTTAGGCGCATAGCTTTATTTGGATTTAATCAGTGGACTGATATATAAGCGAATAAAATTTGTGCAGAGTAGTGCCATTTAGGTGATTTCCGAAGTAATAAGTTTCCAGGTGAATAGGTCTCATTTAGTTCTTCAACTTTGTCAAGGACACTAACTTTGTATCCAATGGATTGAGATATAAGCAAATAAAATGTTTGTCTACTAGCGCCACCTTTGGAGAGTTTTTCAAACTACTATGTTTCTGGGCGAATAGATCCAATTTAGTTGAACACTTTTGTCGAAGACACCAATTTCGAATCTCATCGCTGGACTGAGATATAAAAAAATACCCACTAGCGCCACCTTGTGAGTGTTTTCCGAACTAATAAGGTTCTAGGCGAATAGGGTTCATTTAGTTCTTCAACATTGTCCAATATTCAAACTTTGTATCTAATCACTTGACTGAGATATTAGCAAAATAAAATCTTTGCCCACTAGCGCCATCTAGTGAATGTTTTCCAAATTAATAAGTTTTCGGGTGAATAGATCTCATTCAGTTGAACACATTTGTCGAAGACACCAATGTTGTATATCATCACTGAACTGAGATATGAACAATCAAAATGTTCGACCACTAGCGCCATCTTTTGAGTGTTTTCCGAACTAATAAGGTTTTAGGCGAATAGGTCTCATTTAGTTGATCAACTTTATCGAAGACACCAATTTTGTATCTCATAACTGGACTAAGATATAAGCAAATAAAGTTTTGACTCACTAGCGCCATCCTGGGAGTGTTTTCCGAATTTATAAAGTTCTATGCAAATAGGTATTATTTAGTTGTTCAACTTTGTCGAAGACACCATTTTGGTATCTCATAACTGGACTAAAATATAAGCAAATAAAGTTTTGGCTCACTAGCGCCATCTTGGGAGTGTTTTCCGAATTTATAAGGTTCTATGCAAATAGGTATTATTTAGTTGTTCAACTTTTTCGAAGACACCAATTTTGTATCTCATCGCTGGACTGAGATATAAACGAAGCAAATATTTGTACGTCGGAAAGTTGTTTCATATGTTGCTTATTTATCTGCAACATTTGTTGGCGTCTGAGCGCCACCTGGTAAGTTAATTCTGAACTAAAATAGTTATCAAGTGGAAGTCAGCAGTCCTGTGATCAACTTTGCAGAAGACAGTTTTCTCGTAAACCTCTTTATTTTCAAGATGTTAGCACTACAAGTACTGTCCTATTTATAGGATGCTGGGCGTTCGGGGCTTCTGTCCTATTTTTAGGACGCTGGGCGGATATGGGTTAATATGCAGATGGATATGGGTTAATATGGAGAGTCTAAGATGTGAACAGATTAGTAAATCGATCATTACACAACAGCCTTGTAATGATAGTGTTCGCTTCGAATCCGGTCGGAACAAGAAGGTGTGGGGCGCAGCGAGCTAGGTGGATTGACCAGGTGCACCAGGACCTGGAGAGTGTGGGTTGAAGTCGATGATAGAGAGAGGCGGCCGTGAACCGAGTGGCGAAATATTGTTGGCAAGGTTTTATCAAGTTGTTTGTTGTAGATCTAAATAAATAAATAATAAGCTGTCCAGAATCGGAATCAAAATGTCCGAAATATAAAGCAAAAGCGAGAAAGCGTCCGGAATAGCGTCATGAAAAGCTCAAATATAACTGTTTATTTTGAATTATCCAAACATGTATATTCTATAAGCTTTTGTTGAGTTATATTCACAGGGGGCAATTGTCCGTAATATGAATCGAAATGGTACACCAAATTCAAAACTATTTAATGCACTATTATGCTAATAATTTCAGCTCTGTCGCCGAGATAAAAGTTGCCAACGGAGTATTTGCGCCCAAAGGCATGCAATTTGACCAGAAATTTCAACTGATTGCCGAACGGTTTTACGGACTAGAAACCCATTATGTGGACTTCAGGACCAAAATACAGAGTGTTATTCATACCATCAACGCATGGATCAGACGCCTAAGTCGAGGTAGAATATCGCAGATTGTAGCGCAACTTAATACCACCTCAATGCTCGTGATGACTAACACGCTCTACTTCAAAGCCCTATGGCAACAGCCTTTCATCATAGAAGGTACTAAGGCTAGGCCATTTTTCCTAGAGGGGCCAAGCAAACCCGCCATTTTAATACCCATGATGGTGAATGGTGGTTGCTTTCCTTACTATTACTGGCAAAACGTTAAAACCAAGGTTCTTGGATTTCCATACAAACAAAAAATCACGCTTTACGTCTTTTTACCAGATGATTCCACAAGAGAAAAAATCAGATTATTGCAAACCCACCTCAATACGGTGGCTCTGGACGACATTTTCAATAAAATGGAGATGAAACTTGTTGCTGTGCAATTTCCTAAGCTACACGTGCAAAACTCTTTGAACTTGAGGCAGACTCTTGAACAACTAGGAGTGACTACAATATTTGACCAAGAAGAAAGCAATTTAAACCGCATTTGGCACAACCGCAGCACCATAATGCCTTACGACTATATGGATGCTTTCGATTTCCTGGAGGACACCCGCGAGAATGCCATCATGGAGCTTCACCATCAGCATGGGAACTGCATCATAGTCGAGAAAGATGTCTCCAATCGGGTTCTGTGCGAGGCCAGTAGCCTCTGCCGCTTCAAAGGCGGAAGCTGTGTCTGTTGTGCAGCATTGACCTCAAGCAAAAGGCTTCGAAGGGCTTACGACGGGTATTATTTGCAGTCCCGTTTACATGTCAACGAAATTCTTCACAAGATCGACCTGGTAGTCAACGAGAAGGGAACGGAGAGTGGTGCAGTGGTGATGCCGTTTATGGACAGGAACTTTCCTCAGGTGAATTTCAAAGTGAATGGACCGTTCTTGATATTGGTACGGGACGAGAAGACTAAGCTTCCGCTGTATTATGGAGGAGTGTTTGATCCGAGACTATGAAAAGAGGAATTGTAGCTTTAGATGAAAAATTTTGTCGAATTATTTATACGTTAGTTCCATGACATATAATCTATATGCAAAATAAATTCACTGATGATGATTCGCTTATCGTCACCCTGAACGTAAGTGCCCTTAGTCCATGTCCGGTTTCTCTGTTCGATACGTTAGTTTGTCGTAATATCATTATAATTGATGCCAACTCTTCAAACTATGCACTATTTAATTATCACCAACAAGTCCAAACCAATGCTGATCGTAAAACGAGGTTAAATCTGAATATTTTTATCATTTTGTTCCAAAGATTTATAATTTACATTTTTAAAACAAGTACAGATCGGACTCGATTATCCGGAGCAGTGGTGCAACCAAGGGCGGGTTTTGGGGGTCAAAACCCCTCCCAGAGCCGGAAAATATATGACTTACCAAGTATATTTTTGAAATTCAACAATACATAACAATCATCTACTAAGCAGTTACACAGTTTTATTCGTATTAATTATATTATTCGAAGTTGTGTCAAAAGTTTGCTAAATCTTCAGATATATTGGAACCTTTTTATTGGTGCAGTACCTGAAATATCAAAATTCTTACAGTTGCCTTGCATTTCGCCAAGTTTTGCGACTTCTAGAGCACACGAATTCCCGAAGAAGCGATGCTTTGATATTTTAAGTTTATGAACAAAAAAACTTGCGAATGATTTAGAAATACAGTCGACTCTCCACAACTCGATGTTCTATAACTCGATGGATTTTTCGGTCCCTTAAAACTTCCATAGATCGTGCTCTCCATAAGTCGATATTTCTATAACTCGATATCTCCACTAGTCGATGTCACCTTAGAGGTAAATTTCCCTCCATAACTCGATATCTATATAAAAATAATTCTTATTTGAGGAAACCTAACATTGTACTTGCAAGTTGTAATGAAAGTTGAAAATCATGAAGATAATAAAAAAAAATGTCAGCAAAAATAAAGTTATTTATCGAACATTTCGAAAAAAGTTTTCAAATAATAGTTTGTCAAATACTATCAACAAAATAATATTTATTTTTCACAGAAGTGATCATAAATGTATTGGAAACACAAAAATTTTTTCCTTCGATTTTGTGATTTTTTGTGTCGGTATATTCTATAACTCGATAATTCTATAAGTCGATGGTCCCTTGAATATTGAGTTATGGAGAATATGTATAAAATTTTATTTTTATATGGTCATTGGTTGATTATTATGTTTTCACATTAACCCCTCTACCGGTATTTTGGAATGTCTTCTGATCCAGATGACCAATGATCATTATCGACACATATTTTAAAACTAGAAGAGTTTTTTGAGAGCTTGTGAAAATATGGTGCAAAAATACAAAAAAGTTATCACGATTTGAATATTTTTTTAGCGGTAAAAAATGAAGCTGCCGGTAGAGGGGTAAAGTACACCGTAAATCAATGGATTTTGGAATTGAAATAAATATATGTCGCACAAAATTTAATAAATCACGTAACATTTATAGAGCGTTGCATATCTCTAAGCGTTTAGCATTAACGAAAATTTATGGCTTTGATTACAAAAATGGCCCCAGTATGTAAAAATGCTTTCCACTAAAAGATTTAATACCGAAGTACAAGTACTATTACAACTAGGCTGTCAAAGATAAGGGACGAACTATATGAAACTTCATCAAATAGTGGTCGTAGAATAAATTGTTTGCACCTAAGTGTTCCAAAAATGCTAAAATCGCATCAATTACACAGCGTTACAAAAATGACATTTTTGCGTGTCTCAAAGATCAAATTTTGTGTCTCTAGTAGCTTTGGGATTGCTGAACCTGATGCCGTTCTCAGAAATGTTCCAGCACGTCGTAGCTATAGGTCGCCAAAGTTGTGTGAAACACAGGTTTATTTATTTATTTATTTATTT
Organism: Aedes aegypti; assembly: GCF_002204515.2. Taxonomy (NCBI): domain Eukaryota; kingdom Metazoa; phylum Arthropoda; class Insecta; order Diptera; family Culicidae; genus Aedes; species Aedes aegypti. The sequence goes on from NC_035108.1 coordinate 305,921,673, forward strand.
ATTTCCATACCAATACATGTAGAGTAAGGTTATTACCTTTTTTAATTCTACATTCAGAAAAAAATATGTATGTGACGAATTCATTTCTTAACTTACAACTATTTCAAAAACAAGTTATTAGTTCTAGATACAATTTAAACTACTGGTTACTTGTGTTCAACCATGAGATGCACCCCCTGCGAAACTCGTTGATAGACCGCGAAATTTTTATTTGAGCCGGAATCTGGTTCCAATAAACAATGCCACGCACGAATAAAGTATTTCTGTAGTATGAAGTTCTAACGCGCGATATACGGAAATTCCTCTCACGAATACTACGAAAAGGTTGGAGTTTTTCGTGCAAATATAGAGGTTTTGCTGTGTTGATGATTTTGTACAATGTTATGAAACAACGGAATTTTACAAAATTAGAAAGAGAGCATCCAAGCAATTGCGGTTGAAGGTGTGAAACACTAGAGTACGACGACAAATTGAATATCCATCTAATACAGCAATTCACAGCAACGCGGAGTCTGCCGAGAGACCTAGAAGAGGCGTTAAGCAAAAACTCGCTCCCATATACCAAATGAGGCAGTAATAAGGTTTTGAATAATTTAAGTTTAGTTGCTGTTGGTAAAAAATTAGATGTCAGGTTTAGTTGATGATTTGGTTGAAATTGCATTACTAAATTTAGATTAAATCGATTTTTTCAACATACCAGTTCTTCGTTTCTCTTATATGGCTAAATGCAATACTTTTCTTAACCATCAAAAAATAACTTTTGAGTATCAGAAATATTATGAACATTGGTGATAAGTAGTGAAATACACATAAAGTTTGAATTCTGTGGAAAATTAGGCAAATAAATAGCTGTACAAGCTGACAAACTTGCATGCGTCGAATTTGGCATTTTCAACAGCCAATATATCAAAAACTAGACGTGCTATGATATTTTTGAAAACGCCAATGGATTCAGCAGCCCTTAGTTAAGTAAATAGTGGTTTTTTGATGCTTGAAACAAAAACGTGTTCCGCAGTGTTATCAATATTCGAATTTCAAGCATCAAATGTTCTCGATTGAGCTTGAGCTTGAGCTTGAGCTTGATTGGCCGCCCGTGGATGCTACTCCAGTATCGCCAGATCAGCTGCACTTACACAAGGAACCAACCGAATGACTGCTTGGGACTAACAGGCATCCTCAGTGTATAAGTGCTGGTGATCTTCTATTTTTAGGCAACAATGGCACCTGCCACGTCAGAATGCAGACCAATGAGGGGAAGGGGGAATTGATGATGCATTGGAACTGGCTCCCACGTAGACCGTATATTCCACTGCATCTACGCCAGTTTATGCGAGAGTGTATGGATTGGGGGAAAGGCATGGCAGAGAGGTTTGCTTTTGTGGTTAGCAGGCTGCCTATGTATCAGGCGTAAGAAAGGCGTGCGCGTGGAAGTAGGAAGCGTTAGGGAAACAATTTCTTGTCCGTCTCTGGTTCTAGCGTTTGCTATGAACGAATAGTTTGAGTGCGATATATTTAAAATGGAAGAAAGAAGCAAGTGAGAGATATACAACTACAAAGTACGAGGAAAGGGACGGGCCTGGGATTGAACCCATGACCTTCTGCATATGAAGCAGAAACGGTAGCCATCAGACCACCAACCCCGTCTTACAAGCATCAAATGTTCTCGATTCAAATAAAAATAGCTATGAAATCGTCCCCTTGATGCTACAACTAGATAACTCGAAATTTGAAATTTTTGACTTCAATATGCCAAAACATTATTCTTAATTGGACTGCAAAATATCCGCAGCTCATAAGCGTGTGATTCAAAATACACATGTTTAAGTTTAATTCTCAATCATTTTCTCTGCGATTAACCATCACCTTCACACTAAGATTTTATTACCGAAGTCGGTAAAATTTTACTGGGTTTTTGAACAGCAGAGTTAACTCAGTAATTCTGATGTGTACCGAAAACTCCGTAAATCCAAAAGCTCTCCCAGTTGTCAAAAAATAACGATTTAGTCAGTAATGATTGGTGTACATGTTTTACTGGGTTTCACGGTAAATATTTTGTTTACTTTTTTTTCTGAATTTTCAGTTTCAAGAGTAGGGCCCTCCCAGTTCCCATCCGGAAATTTCCCACTTAAACAATTTCCAAGATCATAAAAATGTAATCATGAAATAGAGGGGTTTGTTTAAAATTACAAATCTAGACAATCGAAAATTGGCAACAAACACTTCGTCTCCAAAAAACTACTTGTTTTCCTTGGCTGCTTGAATATGATGTTATCTTCTTGGAAACATTCTGAAAACAATGCAGCCCTAACCTCAATATGATTGGACCATAGTATAAGTTCCATAGTCTGAATTTGGCTTGGATAATCAAAATATGTAGAATCAGATACGATATTTTATAATAATCAGTTGCCAATATTCGATTACTTATCATTCAAAGAAGGCACAAGAAACATCCACGATAAATTTAATTAATTATGTAAAACTGGACCTCATCATCTTTGCAATTATGTCTGCTGCTATACAGTTGTTATTTGACAATCAACCGCATGGAGATTTGTTTTCTTTTTGTTTTACCGAAAACCTCAGCTACCAATTTATCGATACTGAAAGTCGGTACTAACATTTTACTGACTTTATTATTTTACTGTGCCTATTCGGTAAAGCTTTAAAATAGCTGAACTATCAGTAACGACCATTACCGACTTCAGTAAAATGAAAATTATGTTGCTGAACATCAGTGATTAAAAACGGGACAGCTGAAAATTCAGTTATTTTCGTAATTTACGGTTCAAGAACCGTAAAAAAATTTACCGAACAGCCAAACTGAGATTGAGTGTGTTGTAAAACTGTCATATTTTCAAAGTTACACATCCCAAAATTTTGATTTTCGAGTTATCTAGTTGTAGCATTAAGGGGACGAAATGAAGTTCGAAACTAATACTCTTTACTTTTGCGTTCGTATTGTTTTACTGATTAAATCATGTTATTTTGTTTAGTATGTTGTGGGTTCCGCACTATCAAAATTACTTGCATTATCAAAGATACCTACCCCGTTTTACATACCGTACTCACTGTGTCACACGATTTAACATCCTACTAATAAAGCAGAAATATCAATGTAAGCTAGATTTCTGTTGATCAGTTGAGCAAAACGAATGCAAAAGCAAATAGTATTAGAATTACCCTTCATTTCAGCACTATTTTCGTAGTAACCGAGCACTGGTGCTAAGCCTGCATGCAAACTTTGAGTATTAAAAATGTTGTGTAAGCTTCAGTGTGAACTGCCGAACTCATTTCTGAAATCGTACAGCATTACAAAAATAGTTTTTTGCTTGTAAAACCGTTTATTGTTGAATAACATGCTTATTTCAAGGGAGATTGCATACATTTAGGCGTATTATGCAGATTTACAAAGTTTAATTTTGCAATAAAATGATGATATATATGAGTTGTAAGAATTTTGACATCATTTTCAGATTTAGGAGACCCAAATTTAGTAGATAGGGAAATTTTACATTTTAAAATATGTATTATTATATAATGATCAATTTCGCCCCAATGTGTCATTTTCAATTTTTGAAACTAAAACTAATTTTATGAAATATTAAATTTTATTTCAAAAAAAATCGATCACATAACCTGGATTAATAAAGTACTGATTTTACCGAAATTTTTTTTTTTAAATTTTTGAATTCCAAAGGAAATCATGACAAAAAGTTGTGAAAAAGTGATCAATTTGCCCCCGGATTACGGTACTTGTTTTAAAAATATATTGTTTTTGACGTTGGTTAACGTCTTACGGCACAATTTCGAAAAACGAAAATCTCTCGCGTCACGAAAAGTGTTTAGATTTTGACTGTTAATAACATACTAACGCCCGGATAGATTTTCGAGATTTTTGCACCAATCGATTGGAAATTTTTCTACGAATCGACTCCAATAATGAAAACTTTTAATTTTCATGACTAAACTATTGATAAATGGGTAAATATCGAGGCATGTCTTATTCTCCATAGAAGAGCACATTTTTCTTGCTGTTATAAGGTTTTGACGTTTTGAAGTTTACATGTACCGTAATATCGAGTGAATTTGATATTTTTCACGGTTTTTCTTGTCTGTTTTAAATAATGTCGAAAATTTCAAACAACTGAATGCAGGAAAACAAGTACGACGGTCAGCCTATTTGGCTCATTTGCCAAAATTTTCTAACAAATGTGTTTTTAGTGCTAAAAATCATCCCTTAAATAAAAAATCGGGGAATCCCATGTCGGGGTGTCAATGCGATTATAGTTATTTTTTAAACGACTCTACATAATGATTATGAGCACTAGACTGATGCAAATTTTGAAGTTTTTGCTCCCCTATGCTTAAACGATGTCAATTATGATGAAAATGATCCTCCCAAAATTTGAAGTGATTCGGAAGAAATTTGGTTGTGCACAGGATGTTTGAAGTTTGTATGGAAATTACTATGCGAAAGGCAAACCTTTTGTGTTCAGTCCTCTAACTGCTCGTCATAATAATCTATGGAAAAGTGAACACACTCATCTTATGTGAAAACTTCCCAGCTACAACTTTGCCGAAGACCACATTTCGATGGGACGTAAGGATAATTTGTTATTATTGGTAACAAAGTCTAAATCATGCTGAGATGATCATTCAATTACTTTCACAGCAACACTGCTGTTTTGCTGTAGAACATAGTAGCCTGGATTACTTTGATCTATTCTTCCCGCCAGGAGCACCACTGTTGCCTGCCGAACAATTGGTGAAGCATGCTACATGCAAACCAACTTTATGATGATGAATAACAATTTATCCTGACGTCCAATCAAAAAGTGGTCTTCGGCAAAGTTGTAGCTGGGAGGATTTCACATTAGAAGAATTTGTTCACTTTTCCATGAAATATTATGACGATGAGATAGAGAGCTGAACACAAAAGATTGGCGTTTTCCATAGTAATCTCCATACAAACTTCAAATGTCGTGTGCACAGTCAAATTTCTTCCGAATCACTTTAAACTTTGGGAGGATGCTATTTAGCATAATTAAAATCGTTTAAGCATAGGGGAGCAAACATTTCAAAATTTGCATCACTCTAATGAGCACCCATGCTCCAGGCACGCTAAATTCTAATCAGCAACAGTTGATGTTTTGATTTGCTAAGAAATTGTCGATCAAATCGAAATACGCACACAGAGAAGACTGCAATAGTAGTTTACGAAACAAGTTGCAGAATGATGATTTTTACAGCACGAGTCGTAAAATTATCCTACGAGGCTTGCCGAGTAGGATAATTACGACGAGTGCTGTAAAAATCGAGTTCTGCAACGAGTTACGTACAACATTTTTGGCAATTTCGTAGAAGACCATTTGAGGGTATCAGAAATTATATTGGAATGCGAGCCTGCTGGATGTCCTTTGGCATTATGCCGACACGTTGGCATGGATCGTGCACAGGTTGGTATCCTTAAACAACCAGTTAGGCCACTCGCTTCCTGCAGTACCATGACGGCTGAGCTTTTTCCCGGATACCACGATGAAGCAGAAGAAGTTCTTCATGGTGTATCTTCTTCGAGTATCAAAAGGAGATCATGCCAATCATCGTGACTGGCAACTTTAACATCGATTTGAGTAAAGAGGAGAACATGGAGTTCGCGGACTTCATGGAGAAGTACCTCAACCTCAAACTGGCTTCGGAACCCACTAAATCAACCATTCTTAGTGGATCATGCGTGAACCTAACGTTCTACCGGAATATTTAATTGGGGAGCAAGAGTTACCGTTCATGCTTCTTCTTTCATCGACCAATTCTATCGGTGTTGAAGAACCGAACCAACAAAATAATAACACACAATGTCCATAATAGGTCAGAATTGACAAGCAACAAATAGTATGCAAATTGATTGGATTGTTATCAGTAGAAATCTTCCATAAGTTCGTGACGGTCTCAAGCCAGGAAAAAGAAGAAGCTAACGTTATCCAACGTCAACTTAGCGGTTGTATCTCGGAAACAACCTATTACTTTTTCAAAATCGAAAGCAAACATAATGAGATTTTCGTCCAAAAAACTATCAAAGTTACCCCGTTTTACGGTACGTAAATTTCATGAACGATGCTTAACCTTCACGTAACGACCCCCGACAAGGCATTTTCAAATAGCTGCCTTTTCATCAATTTTCATTCGATTTTTTTGAAACCACCAGTTGACATTAAAAAGGTACCGTAATTTCGGGTGAAATTGATCATTTTTCACGGTTTTTCTAGTCTGTTTTCTATAATGTTAACAATGCCAAAAAAATAAATGCAGGAAAACAAGTACGAAGGTAAGCCTCATCGACTTATGTATCTACATTTTCTAACAAATGTCATTTTAGTGTTAACAAATATCTCCAAAATACAAAATCAGGGGATCTCATTTCGGGGTGAAGTTGATCACTTGCCAATGCCATTATTGTTAGTTTTCTAAACAACTCTACATGATAAATTTGAGCTCCCTGAATCCGAATATGCTTGTCAAATTCTTAACAATGCAATATTTTTATAAATAACGAGTAGTTGAATTTCAAGAATTACGCGGAAAACGCCTAAATGTATGCAATTTCCTAAGGAATTCAATGATATCTAACAGAAATTTAATTATTTCAATCATATAAGCTAATTGGTACGAGTTTTGGTGATGAAATCTGGTTTGGGGATATATCTCAAGCATCCTCACAAACTTACAGGTTCATACCATGTTCGAATCCTTGCTTATAAATAGAAGTTTATAGGTGTTTGTCAATACTGCACCGTGCATGATTTTGAAATTTTACATTATTTTCATAGTAATAAACATTCTTTAACGTAAAAAACTTAACAACACACAATTCGACAATAGTTACGACAAATAACGTTCATTTACTGCAGCTTACATTGACATTTGTGCTCCATTACGAATAAATAAATCGTATGATACGATGATCAATTTCACCCTTCTGATCAATTACACCCGATTTTACGGTACCAATTATTTGTCACAAATTGACCATGCTAAATTCGGAATTATGCTGGCGATATTCCAAGTTGCACTGAGGCACAGAGATTTTATTTTTCGTACTGAACATAAATCAAAAGCTTTCGTTTACTGTATTAACAGTAATCAAGGGTCTTTTGATTTATTTATAAAACATATTTTTCCTTAGCCTACCCACTTGATTGCAAGGCTTGGCGAATAAACGACGTTTGCATAATGTCAAACAACTTATACGAGCGAAGGAGTACTTTTTAGACGAGACTAACATCAATGTCCTTTACAGTAAATTCCAATTGGGCAAACAATGTTTTATTCGCCTACTCTACTACAGATTTTCTCGTACTCAAGCCAAAAACTGCCTATTGTTATAAGATGGCTTTCTGTTCTGTGCTACCACGCAAGTCGTCAGTTGACGTATTTTAGACCTACGTGCACCGAAACGGTTTATAGAAACCAGGGTTGTTAACGTTAATCAACGATAAACGCCGTTAACGTTGATTGTGCTCTGGATCAACGTCAACGTCGTTGCGTTAATTTTCATGGTTGTTAGCGTCAGCGTTAACGTGATTGCGTTGAATCAACGTCAACGATCACCGCTAACCCAAGCGTTGATTTTATGTTTCGAAAAGGTTTTCCGAGAATGTTTCGAAACATCAATAAACAACACGTTTCTATGCTGGTACCCCGTATCCATGGAAAATTGATTGAAAAAAATCTAAGTTCACAGTGCAGAAAACCAACAGTCAGTCTCTTTGAACGTCAGTTTGTGATTGCTTGGGAGAAGTTTTACAAATTACAAAGATTTTCCTAGTAATATTGTATCCGTTCTATGACCTCTCGCCGTTCCCGCAATGGGCTGAAACCCAGCCCACGACGTCCTTTTTGTACCAATCCAACAACCAAATATTTCTGAGTGACCGCCCCCAGGATGACCCGACTTCTCATTTCCAAATACAAGTTGCCATAATACCCTAACATACCATAGCAGACAAAAGTGGCAATGGTCGTAAAGCAGATTTTCTTACTTCCGAAATTGTGGAGCTCTTATATAAACAGCATTTTCCACCAAATCCGACTAAGAGAAAGTCAGTCCACATTCCATAAAACCTGCAAGGAGATCAAGCTTTTTTTTTCTTCTTCTACATAACTGTTTCTGAACATGGCATGTTTCAGTGTCTAAGTTGAAACCGTTGAAACTGTCTACATAACTGCCATCTGGTTCTGGTTAGTAATAAATTGTTCACTCGTTATTTATTATTAGGTAAACTGAATCATTTTCTGGGTTTCTACATTTACTTATTTATAAATCAATCGAATATGGCAACCAGTAATTAGTTTTTCAGATATTAGAATCTTCAAACCGTTAACGTTGGAAATAACGAAATCGTTGACGTTGAATCAACGCTGTACGTTAACGTTATCGTTAAATTGTTTTTCAACGCAATCAACGCAAGCTTCGTTAACCGCTACAGTTTAACGTCAACGAATTAACGAAACGGCGTTGTTGATTAACGTTAACAACCCTGATAGGAACCGATATCGATGATAGCCAGAACGGTTGGTAGGAGAGGAACCGATGTCGATCAAACTAAATCAGTCTAGTTGTGCCGTTGACAAACTGCCCAGTTCCCTACAGACAACGGTTCAACAACGCTCAACAATGACGGCTACGGTTGCTGAATGATGGATTTTTTCTCGTTGTTCGGTAATTTTTTTTTTTGCAATTTCTCATCGTAATAGGCTGTTTTTCATCACTCCAATCTGTCATGAAAGGGCCTACTTTCCTGCACTGAAGTAAGCAGTGCGGGAATTGTCATTACGCAACTGAAACCAGTGCTGTAATGATTCATTACGCAACGCTTTCTCCTTACGCAACTGTTTTGAGTTGCGTAATGAATCATTACCCAACTATTTTCAGAAATTGAAAAATGATGGTGCAAGCATCCAGATGTGATTTCTGATACCCTCCAGTGGTGTTCTACGAAATTGCAAAAAATGTACGCAACTCGTTGCAGAACTCGATTTTTACAGCACTCGTCGTAGTTATCCAACTCGGCAAGCCTCGTTGGACAAATGTACGACTCGTGCTGTAAAAATCGTCATTCTGCAACTTGTTACGTAAACTACTATTACCGTATACGTACTGTAAATGAATATTTAACTGAAGTTTCGGTATTACAAACGAGATTTACCGAACACCCGTGAATAAATAAAAAAAAATCAAAACAATATTTGACTACTTTTACCGAAATCGTCGTTTTATTTATCGAAAAAACTGTAAATCGTTTAGATTTGCCGTAGACTGTAATTTTTTACCGTACCGTAAAACGGGGTAACTTTGATAGTTTTTTCGAAGAAAACTTCAATATTTATGCATGCTGATGCAAAGAACTACAATTCATATTTTTAAAACAAGTACTGACATCCTAGCTATCGATTGCACTTGATAGATTGCCAAAATATTAATTCTGAATAGATATATTATTTTTCATATAATCGAAAGTAGGATTTCTGTTTTGGGGTAACTTTGATAGTGGAATATAAATCGAACAAAATTGAATGGAACATTTATAGGGCGTTGCATAGCTCTAGGCGTTTAACGCTATATGGAAATTTCTGACTTAGATGACAAAAATGGTCCCAGTTTGTAAAAATGGCTTTCGCTAAGAGATTTGAAACCGAATTCACGTTCTACTATAACTAGGCTGTCAAGGATAAGTGAATAAATCATTATAACTTTGTCAAATAGTGATCGTAGAACAGATTGTTTGTGAGCGTTACAAATATGGCAAAATCTTGTAAATTTCTAATATTTGCATAAAAATCCTCAAATGCACTTGATTTCAACGAAAATAGCTTTGACATAAAGTGTCATACTAATACTCTTTATTTTTGCATTCGTTTTGCTTAACTGATTTACAGGAACTTCGTTATTTCGTTTAAAATTTTGTGGGTCTTGCACTATCAAAGTTACCCGCATTATCAAAGTTACCCCGTTTTACGGCACTTCAGTTCATAGTGCTTCAATGCTTTACCGAACAAATGGTAACTTGAAATTTCAGTGGCCGCCACATTTGTTTCGAAATGATAATCAACACAATTGTATCGCATACGATACTGTCTAATATTCAGTGATTGTGACTCTGACAGTGATTCTGTTAAATGTACGGGGTTAGATTTATGATAAGCTAAATCCGCATAATATTGAGGAAAAAACATAAAAATCAAAATAATGTGTCTATAATGTAGCCCACCAATAGTCTATCAACATGTACTGAAAATAATTTAAATAGCTATTATAATTAATTTTATATATGCATATAAAATTTCACTTCCTATACCTTGCCGGGTTAAATTTTCGACTCTTCACTCATAGAGTAAACTTTTTCCAGATGGCAGCACCGTACCTTCGCTAGAGCGGATTGCCCGTTGCACGGTGACGTCATCAGAAAATCGCTCTCTTTCCCTCCTTCGGAAAATCTGAAAACAACGGTGCCAGTACCTGTCAAAGTTGACAGGTACTGGCACCATTATTTCGAAGTTTTGTTGAGGAGCGAAAGAGAGAGCATTTCGTCGTCAAATGCATAATACCATCAGGCGTTGCGCTGCCAACGATTCACACAGCGTGATTATTTTTGTCTCTCCTTTATGATCGTTTTCGGGTAGCCATCCCGAGGTGAATGATTGCAAAATATGATATGATTGTTAAATAATCCAACCGCTAATATTTCGCTTGTCTATATAAATGATCTTACAACCGTTCGTGCGCTTCATTCGTTCGTGTTTCATTTTCGGATCGCTGTTTCTCCCGACGCTATCATCCGGTGATTTTCCATCGCTCGGTAATGTGAACGATACGATCCACGCTGCCTGCTTTTCGCGAAGACCAGGAAAATATTCACTTTGATCATCTTCATGCGGACTCGCAACAAGCTGGTCCGCCATGAAAGGCGTGTTTTTATGCGCGTCGTTTATTAATTTATTAATTTGGAAATCAAAGGAAATCAATTATTGATTTGAATGTACCTACTTTGGTTATTTTAAATGGTAGAAAATATGCAATCTAAATCTTCCAGACCTCTCATGTTTGTTCAACAACATTTACTTCAATTTAATTTAACTCAACAACAACAAAAAAACAACTTTTTGTTTTTAAAGTTTGATGCTATACTTTTACATCTCACTAATAATAAGTGTCAAAATCAATACATTTTGCGATTCGTATACATGCCATCGATTTTATGTTGCATTTGTACCTAAACATTACCAGAAAAGTGTTGCGCTAATTGGCTAATTACCCAAGAGCAGTCGCGCTCCAGAGGTGTGGCTTTGTTCTATAATCACCTTAATAACTGTGAAATATCACCTAAGGAAGGGGTTTCTGAGAAATGTCCTACAATCTTCAAGTTGAAGTGAGTTAAAAAAATAAAACAAAAAAGTCTATTTCTGATTTTATTTATCAACATCCATTCCATCGCACTTTTCCAACACTTCGATCATATCGGCCAACCGTTCCCGATTCATCTCGAAACGCACCGTTTTCAGCTTCTGATCCTTGTCTCGACAATTCAACATTACGGTAGCGATCTGCTCCCTCGTCGAAGCCAAACTGCTGTTCCCCATGATCCACTTTACGTCCCAATCAAACGATTCCATCAGCAGATTGTCCTTGGAATTGATTTTGTTAACGAGAAACTGGCAAATCTCCGGCTTCCGTAGTTCCACCGAGTGTACCAGAGCGGTTTGCATCGACGAGCTCAGATTGGAAAAGTGAGACTTCAGTTCGGATTCGTTGATCTCCCCGAGGCAGTACTGCCGGATGAGATTGTCCAGCAACCGAAGCGTAACGGTGAGATCTTCCGACGATGCGTTGACTATCTTCAGAGCGGATGCCAGTTTGGATCGGGTGAGGGCAGATTTTGGTAATTCCAATAAGTGGTCAATAAGCAGGTGGACAATCTAAGAGACATCAGTAATGTATTTTAGATTATATAAGGTACACCGGGCAAGTGGAAACGAATGGGACAAAAAGAAACAACATAATATCATAGTTTAATGTTATTATTATTATTAGCTTAATTCACGAGACTCTCAGCCCGCGGCTGGTTCGTCTCCGAAATGTTGAATGGAAGAACAATTAACTACCAAACAATAAGTTTAGAAACCAACGAACTTCCAGCGATGAAAAACTAGCGAACATTTATTGACATTCAATTCAATACTTTGCATTTCATCTTATCCCGATTAACCTTAAATTGAAACAAGAAGTCAATGCTAATTATCATGAGCTTATAAAACATTTACTCAAGTTTCAAGACAAATAAATAAATAAACAGAGAAATATAATTATTTTGGAACATACTTATTTAACAAAAATAGATTGAAGGGAGCAAACATAGAAAAATCAAGAAACAAATCAATCAGTGCAATAAACAGTGCACTATACCCAAAAATGGTTTTAGGCGTAGGAGACAATAAATTATAAAGCACGAAAGGTATCGCACACTGTTGGGACATCAGCAAATAATGTGCTCTATTCCTAATTTACCTGAACGACATCATCCTCTTTGGCGACATTTATTAGTAAATCGTGCATTTCAATGCTCTGTGACTTTGAATCGAAGTAAAAATATGTTTGACTTTGTTTGCATCTAACACTGATAACAAGTTTGTTGACTAATACTGTATTCCCGATGAATAACCCCATGATTTATTTTCAACAAATTTTGTTCGGTTTCGCATGACAGCTGCTTGCATACAAGTAGAACATTTATCGGAAGGAGATTTTTATACAATATGTTGAACAACATTTAGCACCGGATTGAGGATGTTAAAATGACAGTTAGATCGGGAAATGTTATATTAGTGTTGTCGTTCGTTATATCGTAAAGAAAATGGGTGGGCGAGATATGTATCAAAATAGATGATGGCAGCGTGCGTCTACATATCAAAAAATATTGGGGCCAATCCTTCAAGGCAAATAACGAAGCGCTGGGTAAGCTTGACAGTGAAGACTGTAGTAGAGTTATGTTATTAATAAGTACTAAGCTGCTAACAAGTAGGCCTGGACATTCACTGACAGCGACTAATCATGTTACAAAGGACATTCCGAAATAAACGTTCAAAAGAGTAAGAAGTGTTTTACTAAAACATCAGAAGTGGGATAAACCAAAAAAATTCCCGTACGAAACCATTCACGATCGGAATTTGAACAACTGGAGAATTTCGGAAGCGGTCTTCCTTCTCAAGATGTCAATATACAATCCGAAGGAAGGAATGCGATTTTGGAAAGGAATAACTGTGAATCGTCTAGGAGTGGAAGCAATGAAAGATTTGGGAGTGCTGAGCAATTTTCGGAAATAGCAGTCAAAAATCGAAATACTACCGCGATAAACAATTTTATCAAGATGCATGAATGGAGTTCGTTCTTGCCGTTATTTTCGGGATCATCGGAAGAAAATGTAAACTTTTTTTATCTATGGTCGAGCAAATCAAGCAAACATTTGAAGCTGTAACGTTGGAATTGAATGAAACAGAACTTGTGGAATACGTTATTAAAGGACTTTAAAGTTTATATAAAGTTCGTTTAAGTTTGATGTTTAACTTCAAGTACAAAATAAGTTCAATTCGAACTTGTTCTGTATTTTCAAGTTGTTGATTAGTTCATGAGTTACTCTTTTGAAAATCAAGTTCATTTAATATCCGCAGTGATCTCTTAATCAGCGAGAAAGTTTCACTGAAACTAGATTTATACCAAAAGTAAACTACGGAGTTCACTGCTTAAGTACAATCCGAACTATTGGTTAATTGGGTTACCTTTCAGTTCTGTTTGCTCACCAAATGGTCGGGGTTCTGCCAAACCGCACCAAGTGCCATTTTTTCTCAAATTGAGTTTTTTACACCAGATGACTCACATAATCATAACCTTTCTACCATAAAAGTATCGAGTAATTTGAACAGCCCATTGTAATATTAGATCACAAATTTTCTTTGGAAGGACACGTAAAACTGTAATTTAGTTCAGCCAGAGCGAACCATAAACCAACGCACGTCATCAGAGAGAATTCATTTTTCAGATATAAAGCTAGATTTTTCCAATGTTTTTCAATTCAATTAAATTTTCTTACAATTTATCCATTCCAAGCTACTCATAGAATCAGAGGCCAGTAAAAATGGGCAGCAATTGACTAATTGAAATTTAATACACCAAACTTTTTTTGGTGGCGTTGATTTATTTTCTTTGAAATTTTATCCAGCCAAACCGCACTAAGTACTGTTTATCTGAAATTCACATTTTGACATGAAGTGAAGACATTGACATGCAATAAATAGTTACATTTGCTTGTTATATAGTGTCGTAATCAAACAACACAGAAGCCGTAATGAAATATCGAATCAATTTGATCTGATACTGTGTAAACAACTGAGGTGGACTTGCTGCGCTTTAGTTATTCTGAAAATTGCAATATCGCCATCAAACTCCGTCAGACAGAGTGCACATAGCTTGTTTCAAGTTTATCACCATTCATTCAAGAAGTGGAGATGACCTAGTGATAGTTCACTAGATTACCACTCAGGAGGCACGTGTTCGAATCCCGTTGAAACTTTTTTCTGTTGTTCTATCCGATGGAATGGAAATCAAACAACTTTTAGATTATGTGGGTATTTTTATATTGTAGTAAAACATGTGCAGCTGAAATGATGGTGAACACTTCAAGCATTGAACTGTGAACTTGATCAGCAAAAGTGCATCATATGGGAGCAACTCGGTGCGCTTTGGCAGAGCAAATTCATCGTTTTCTTCGATCATTAAAATCTATGTATGAACACGTGAGAGCCTTGATTCAATACAAACGAATCCTTCCCAATCATAGTACATAAATACTTGTGACATGGATTCCAACATGCATGGTGATGATAAATATCAGTTGTCTCCAATTTAACTAGTGTTGTTGAAAACTATGAAACACATCCAACCATACCGAACCAAGAACCATATTTTTCAATTTTTGTTCAGCCAGAGTGAACTGAGTGCTTCATATTTTTTTTATAAAATCCAACTACATCGATAATTTATTATGATTAACTTGTATATTCAATTTCGGTTTACTTATAGGACACTGTTTATCGCATGTGAGCGATTAAAAAATAAAATTAATCGTCCGCGATAAACTTGTACACGATAAAACTTTAAAGTAAAATATCTCGGAATAAAGTTTTTGGCACTTGGTGCGGTTTAGCAGAACCCCGACCAAATAATATGAGATAATGGATATCAGATTCTAGTTCACTGATCAATTATGGTGTCAATGAGGACATTGACGAGTCAGGATGACCGAAATGTAGTAGAGTTATGTTATTAATAAGTACTAAGCTGCTAACAAGTAGGCCTGGGCATTCACTGACAGCGACTAATCATGTTACAAAGGACATTCTGAAATAAACGTTCAAAAGAGTAAGAAGTGTTTTACTAAAAAGACATCTTGGCTATGCAAACTCAAATGCGTTTCCGAGTAGAGCGAGTTTGGCGGATAATGGTGAATGAGCTCTCGCCAAGCGGTGTCATGAACACGTGCGCAAATTTGCTGGTTGAAAATACGGCCGTTCAGGGGTCTATTTTGTAATTCGAGCGAATTCACGTGACTCGTCTGTAGTCATTGTCGATCAAAATAAGCATGCATATTTCAGATGTCACCCGTCGACTTCCATAGTAATCCAGTCACATAAAGTGACAACTGTCGATAAACTCGAGTGACAGAGCCGAGTCGAGCAAAATTTTTGGTCGACAGTGACTCCAGTCGAGTCGTTTTTGATCGACTCGACTTATAAAATAGGGCCCTTAATTTTGCTGGGAACAGCTGATCTTTGTTTATATTTTCCACCAGCATTTATTTACTTATTTGTACAGCATGAAGAATAACCATGAGTTGCAGTTCAATGAATACAAAATTTGGAATTGGTCCCGGTAGTAAAATCGCTGAGCTAATATTCTGCCTGTCATGTAAGAAAACGAATAAAGCAAAAGATCTTAAGGGGTCTATTTTGTAAATCGAGCGGTTCCATGTGACTCATCTGTAGTCATTGTCGATCAAAGCAAGCATGCATATTTCAGATGTCACCCGTCGACTCCCATAGTAATCTAGTCACATAAAGTGACAACTGTCGATAAACTCGAGTGACAGAGCCGAGTCGAGCGAAATTTTTGGTCGACAGTGACTCCAGTCGAGTCGTTTTTGATCGACTCGACTTATAAAATAGGGCCCTAAAATAATCAAGGAGGCTACGGTAAATGCACCGGTTTTGGCCAGCCTAAGAGAAAATGTCAAAAAAAAAACGTATTTATACTACATATATGTCAAATGCAAGCTTGCAATCCATATTATGTGTGTAAATATCAAAACTGAGCTATAACCATTGTTTTTCGCTTTGAAAATCCCGTTGGTCAATATAGGCCAACGGAACCAGTTTCGGCCATAGATTTAACTTTGGTTCCTAAATTGGCCAATCACATTGATTTCTCATGAGAGAGGCCAAATTAGGAGTGCCTTGGCCAAATGAGGGTTACGGGTGTTAAAATTATAAGGAAAATTAATTATTTTTCTTATGTTTTGAATCTATTTGGACGAGTAAATGAATGTAGCTCCATCATGTGGCTACAACTGGCGTATGGCCAAAACCGGTGCTTCTACCGTACTAAAGTGGCCAGCCACTTTTCAACATCTTTGACATTTCAACGCTCCTTTGACATTTCAACGCTCATCTCTGGTAATCAATCATATATAAATGCAGCGATAAACAACAACGTACTCACGAAGCCTCTTCAGGATCTAGGTTAGGATTAGAGTTACTGTGCACGTGCTGTAGCCTTAGGTACAGGAGCCTCATTGCTTGCAAGCGCACGGGAGCGCTGTACATTGTGAGACCTTTTTGAGATGTGTCTCACTGCGGTCTCATGTGCTCCGTCACATGTGCTGTTTAAAATTTAGCTCAATAATTGAAGTGATTACAAAAGTTTTCAACGAGGATCGAAATTGTAACTCTTGGATCGCGAGTCTTCGACCATATTATGTAAGCCATCTAGACACCTGCCTAACGAGGCGAAAATAGCTGTAGAGGCTATTCGTTACTAAGCAGTTGTTTCACAACTTGGATACCGATGGCGAGCCGTAGCGCCGAACAGCGCATGAGACGAGTCTCCCCGAGAGCACATAACCTAGCGCGCGCTTTTAGAATTTTCGTGAGCCTCCTTCTAGCGCAGCACACTAGGATTCCGATGAGCTGAGAGACGATTTGGTTGGAGGCTCGTCAGTACATTTCTGTGCTCCTGAGAAATATGTAACTCTAGTTAGGATATTCGAAGCTCTACATTTCCAATAACATATCTAACGAAGCATTTAAAAAGTGTGGTGGCGCTTGATTCCCGTCTGATCACATGCATTGAAGAAGAGGTTGTCATATTCGAATACATTTCTTAACATGATTTTATTTAGATATTATCCAAACATCAAATTTATTGCGCTAATCACGAAATGTGAGTTTGGCCAACAGATTATTATTTGAATACTTGTTTTTAATTATGAATCTTGGTTTACGGCTAATCAGCCGAGCGGAAGTTTAACAACTACCGAAAATCTAAACATTACTTATAGTTTGCAATTGAATTAAATGGACAAATTGATATGAAGTTTTGCAAAAAAGTTACACGTCTTCTCAGTGAGAATCGAACTCACGACTCCCTGATCCCCTACGCCATGAGAGGACTCATGAACGCAGAAGTTAACCTGAATTCGATTTCAGCTCAATAATCACGTGGTCCTTTTTCGCAAAGTGCACCTCTTTCGGAAGAATTAGAGATCAGGGAGTCGTGAGTTCGATTCTCACTGGGAAGACGTGTAACTTTTTCACAAAACTTCACATTAATTTGTCCATTTAATCCAATTGCAAACTATACGTAATGTTTAGCTTTTCGGTAGTTGTTATTATTTGAAATTATACCTACATAACTAACTAACCTTACTTTCCATAGGGTACACACTAGACTGATGCAAATTTTGAAATTTTTGCTCCCCTATGCTTAAAAGGTGTCAATTATGATAAAAATCATTCTCTCAAAATTTGAAGTGATTTGGATGAAATTCGGTTGTGCACACGCCATTTGAAGTTTATATGAAAATTACTATGGAAAAGCCAAACCTTTTGTGTTCAGTCCTCAAACTGCTCGTTATAATAATCTATGGAAAAGTGAACAAACTCCTTTTATTTGAAAGCTTCATAGCTACAACTTTGCCGAATACCACATTTTGATGGGACATAAGGATAATTTGTTATTATTGATAACAAAGTCTAAACCATTCTGAGATGACCATTCACTTACTTTCAGAGCAACACTGCTTTTGTGCTGTAGAACATAGTAGCCTGGATTACTTTGATCCATTCTACCCACCAGAAGCACCACTGTTGCCTGCCGGGCATTTGGTACAGCAAGCAAAATGCATACCCAGTTTATGATTATCAATAGCCATTGTTGTGAAAAACTCAATTTCTCACAACTCACCCTTGAGATTTTTCATGCGTGAATTGTCAATCATGCAACTCAGCAGTAAAAAAATCATGGATGAGTTGGCTCACCTTTTTAACTCATTGTCTCGTATTACCACAATTTACTCACACACGGCAATAATTTCTTGTTAGTCTGGTAAATTTATGTTAATCCTTTCTAAATTAAACAACAACATTCGGGTTTCACGAGTTTTTGCCGAGTTTTGCGACTGAATCATTTTTTACGGTTTGAGTTGATTGAGTTGATTTTGCATCAAAATCTCAAGCATGAGATTTGCGAATCAGATCTCTAATGAGTTTGCTCTCACGGGAGAGCGTATTGATTGAGATTTTGAGTGTGAGTCTATCAACACTGTCAATAGCAATTTATCCTGAAGTCAATCAAAATGTGGCCTTCGGCAAAGTTGTAGCTGAAAGGATTTCACATGAGAGGATTGTGTTCACTTTTCCATAAAACATTATGACGAAGATATAGAGGGCTGAACACAAAAGGATGAAGTTTTCCATAGTAATCTCCATATAAACTTCAAATGGCCTGTGCACAGTCAAATTTCTTCCTATTCATTTTAAACTTTGGGAGGATGCAATTTACCATAATACAAGTCGTTTAATCATAGGGGAGCCAGAATTTCAAAATTTGCATCACTCTAGTACACACACTTAGTGAAGGTATCTCCAGTAGTGCAGGTATAGGTATATTCCGTCTTTATTAACACGATCGGCATTTTTCAGTTGACAAAAAGAGAACCGTGACATAATCGGAATAGTTTTCTTAGACAAAATATTTTACAAATTTGAAAAAAAAAACATTGCAGTCTTGTCGGGATAATACACATTTCCATCATATAAATGCATAATATTGATGTTAAGGAGCTGTGAGAAACATTTGGATTGTTCATTTTTATAGGTTCATAATGAAAGTTGATTGCAGACCGCTATCAATCAATATGATTTTGTAATAAATCATTGTTAGTTTTAGTTTAGTATTTCAATAAATTTTATAAAGGATATTAAAATTATAATCGCTTAAGCGTCCTTTACATCATAAGGTGCGTCATATTTGTAAAAATAACTACAAGGAAGTGGGTCAAGCTGAATTGCACCCCAACTGAGAAAGAGCCTTCTTCTAAGCTAAATGTTCTTATAAACACTTCCGCAGTTATCAACTGAGAGCTTTTTTGCCAATCTACATTTTATATATTTTTGGCCACATCCGATTAGCGATTAAATGTGGAGCTAGGGAGCCTGATCCTATTATTGACACTTTTGATTTACTTCGGCAGTTGGGTTTTTTCAATGCTACAAATCTCATATTTGGTCACAATATGCGTCGTATTGAAATGCTTCTTTTTGTCAAGTTCCAGACGATTCGGCCGAGAAAAATCCCCCAAACCAAAGTGAATCATGGTAGTGCCCAAGTAGCTCTGCACCCTATGTTGCGAAAGCTATGCAAACTGAAATGAATATTAACGGTTTCCTATGCTTTGAATTGCCAATATCTTATCAGTAAAATGATTGTGGTGATCTTAATTCTAAAATTATTACTGCCAACTTTGACAGGGATGCACTAATCGCCAATCTAGAACAGCGCCATCATCGACCTTTAGCTTTACATTATATCACGAATAGACCAGCAATAAACTATCCTAAAGTTCTAGTTTTCTGTTGAGTGAAACAAATATTAAATACTAGTGATCCCTTCAAACATCATTTTGCCATCAAGTAGGCTGCTGTAAAATGGTATGCAATCTACCATACAGAACGACAGATTAGTTTTCAGTTGTTTTTCCAATTATTCCAGAGAATTTTCTAAATCGTTTCCTTCACTCAAGCACGTCGGAACACTTGACCAATGCAACAGTGAAATAATCATGTAAGTCTATTAGCCCGTTCTTAACATACAAACACCATTCCATTTTTATTTTTATATAGAAGTTCATCAAAAACATAAAATTGTACAAACTTTAGAACAAGCATCACTAAATTTGAACTTTTTGATAAGAAGCTCTTTTGTAAAGTTGTATGAATAAGCGTATGCTGTTCGTATAAGACTCTTAATTAACCTTTCAGTCTCCATGTGGGGAAGTGGTTTATGTCTGCTCAAAGATCAAGATATGTTTGAGATATCTTAAGGTGAAGATGAATCGAAGCCAAAGTTCAAATTTTCAAGAGCACGGATCTGGAGAACCAAACATCCGTTTAAGCTGAAAACCTAATCGATTGGTCACTAGCTGGAGGTGACCAATCGATTAGGTTTTCAGCTCAAACAGATGTTTGGTTCTCCAGATCCGTGCGCTTGAAAATTTGAACTTTTGCTTCGATTTATCTTCACCTTAAGTGCCATACAAATTATTTTTTATTTTCATTCGAAAAATAAAACCATAGGGGGGAAGGGGGTCAAAACAGCCAAAATTGTCCTACTTTATTAATGGAAAGCCCCTACACTCCCGTGCATAAGTTTGGGTTCACTCCCTCAAAAACATACAAAAGTGTTCTATCCGTATCTCTGTGATTACGCGTCCAATTTAAACTCTTTAAGCCGCATTCGAAAGGCAAAGAGTTATTCTTACTTCGTATGTATTTTTCCAAAAACATTCTTTGAACTTTGTATACTAAATTTGTACTTAAAGTTGTGACATTTTTCAAAAAACAGAAAAAAAATGTAAAAAAAAAATTAGAAAATTGAATTGGACGGTATTCTTGCGAAAGAACATTCCTGTGAGTTTTGTTTGTTTTGTTAGATATCCCTTCCAACTATGGGTAGCACCTTTTTAAGCTAAGATCCTGATTGCTATTTAAAAATAATACCTTCATAGTGCACATATTTATTAAAATGTTGTATGATTACATTCAGCACCTAGTAACAAGCGACCCCAAACGTTCATTCACAAATTTCACGCAAAACGATCATTACCTTTATGCGAACTCTGCATCTCTTTGCCCATTAAACAATGAAGGAAGGCTGGGTGTCCTTATTTCTTTCACAGTGAGCAGATGAGTGTGGAGTGGAATCCTTAAAGCATCTCTGATCAATTTGTTGGCTGACTAACTGGCCCATCTAACGCATTAGAAAAGTCTGAGGTTTCAATTGGTAGACTTCCCATTGGCTGGCAGCCTAGCCAGCTATTATTTGTATATACAGAGTTCATACAGTTCCTTCAAGAAATCTCTAAGATATATTCCACAAGCTTTTCTTCCAGAAATAACTCTCAAACTTCTCCAGGCATCTCGCAAGTACAGTAGGGGGAGATCCTCCAGTACCGGACAAAGTCGAAAAATTGAGAAATCATGGTCCAATCGAGATGGTGTATTAGTAGAAAAGAAAGCTATTATGAAGACTAATGTTTGCGTAGAACATCACATCCTTGAAAAATGCATGCCTTTTTACAAAAGTTAGATTTTTTTTTTTAATTGACGTATTGCCTTAATTTTGAGCCTATTGAGAAATTATTTTGAATATGAAAAATACGCAAGCATTTTCGAATATAATCATAATTTGTTAGTATGAAAGTATTTGTACCATAATTGAACTAAATATGGACAAATTACAATTCTGGTAAAGCACCTCCTGTCCCCCAGTTTCGGACAGCTTGATTTTTGATATGATTACAAAGATAATTATTGCACCAATGTCTCAAAATATATTCGTTTTCCATGGATTCTGTCGATCATAGTATCAAACATGCAATAAAATTAAGAAAATTGAACATTCAGAACAAACATCGTAAAATGTGCTATTTTTCATCATATATGAAAGAGGTTTTTGATGAACATCTTGCACACTAAGAAAAACTCAAATTGTTCTTGTAAATGTTGCAAATGCATTGATTTGGCAATGATATATTATTCCTATGGTAAACACATTCAATAATGTTCAAATTTACAGAATTCGAGGCATTTCCAGATCGTGTCCGGTATTGGGTGCCACCTTTCAAGATCGATCAATTTGGTACGAAAATACATCATCAAAATGCAATGTCAAAATTTTTATTTATATTTTCAATTTTATTTTTGTACACTATAAAAATGGTTATATTTATCAGAGTGCTTCGGAAGGCCCAAGCAAGACGGTTCGTTTTCGGGGCACCGAGAAGTTTTGCTGTTCGCGCTGTGTGAGTGCGAAAAATATTCGTGTTCAATCAAGGATGGATTACCAACTGGTGAGCTCGTTTCATGCTTATGATAACACATTTTTTCATGAAAACGTTAGTTTTATGTAATATCCAATCAAACTTTGTATGGTTCGTCACTATAAGTGTCGGCATGATGCTTGTTTTATACAATTCTAATATACATATAAATTTTTTGATATTACTTAAGATACTTTTTTGAATTGTTCGACATTATGAATGTTGACGTATTTTTTAAAACTTCTACCAAAGACTTTTCTTCTTGAGACAAAAATGCACAGCAATACACTTATGTAATTTTCAAACAAACTATGTATGGTTCGTCACTACAAGTGTCGGCATTATTCCTGTTTCATATAATTTATAATATAGTGGCTTAAGTGTCCGGTACTGGGAGATCTCCCCCTAACCCTCCCAATGTCTAGAAATTTCTGAATTTTTGAGAGTTTTCAATACATTGTATAATACTGTGAATCCTTTTGAATTTCTTCAGGAATTGCACTCAAAATTCCTTTAAGCATTGATTCTGGAATACTGTCATTTCTATGTTTTTTTTTCATTTTCAGAAATCAATTTGGGAATCTTTCCATAATCCGTCTACCTTTTTTCTTGAGATATCCTCAAAATATTTCTTTGGACATCATTCTTGATTATATTTTTAATCAATTCTCACAAAGACATCACAGAAATCACGAATCCCTTCCTAAGGTAAAGCTTTGAGATGCTACTAGTGAAATTTTTGATCTCATCCTGTAGAAATCCTTCGAACTTAAGTATAAATCTCTGAACGAGTTCTTGAAGGAACTATCATAGACATCCCTGAACACATTTTGTTAGGAATTTTTAATCATATGCAGTATATTTAGGATTTGAATAATACTATGTCGCATGAATGAAGCCAAGATGAATGGTGAAGATAAATTGAAGCCAAATCTCAAATTTTGAAGAGCACAAATCTGGACAACCAAACTTCCGTTGAAGCTGAAAACACACAAAAATTTGGATTTATTCTACGACTGCCGTGAGGTGACAATTGTCGGTCTCGTATAGCGAGGTGACAATTCTCGACTCGAATGAAGTGACTCGCCGTGCAAATCAAATGGAGAATCACTTCACTCGTGTCGAGAATTGTCAACTCGCTATACGAGACCGACAATTGTCACCTCACGCCAGTCGTAAAATAAACCCAATTGTTTTTTTTTTTTTTTTCAATTTCCAAAATGTTTAGAATATAAACTAAATACTTATTTTGAAGAAATTTTAATGCTCAATAGCATCAGAGTTGAATTTTCAACTTGATGTTAATGTTGAACACCTACGATACATGGTAGGTGTCTAGTCATATACGTTTCAATAAGGTTTGATTGCTTCCTATCCAATAATCAATTGGAGTTTTCAAACTTAGCATGGCCTGTGGAACAAGATTGGCCCGTCCTTCAACAGTCGAGAGTTGCTCTGGCCACGTCCTAGCAACAACTGGAATTTGTGATTAGTTGAATACGTACTTAAGAGGGACATACACTCCCGTGCATAAGTTTGGGTTCACCCCCTAAAAAACATGCAAAAGTGTTCTGTCCATATCTCTGTGATTACACGTCCAATTCAAACTCTTTAAGCCACATTCGAAAGGCAAAGAGTTATTCTTACTTCGTATGTATTTTTCCAAAAACATTCTTTGAACTTTGTATACTAAATTTGTACTTAAAGTTGTGACATTTTTCGAAAAACACACTGAAAAAACATTACTAATTTCTTCAGCATTGGATCGACCAAAATTTTAAAACAAGGTGTCTTTAGAATGGTAATCTTATATTCTTTGAAGAGCACTCATGAAATTTTTGCGGAAAAATCGGAAAAGTATTCAAAATAAATGAAACAGTCAGTCAAGTCATCGTGCAAAAGTTTGGGTTCACCCCTCAGTATGGTGTATCGTGCAAAAGTTTGGGTTCACCTGAACTTACATAAATCTGTGAAATCTCAAACCAATCATGTACGCGCCATTATTTGCACTCAAAAAAGCTTTAAACTATTAAAATCGGTTGAAAAATGGCAGAGATATTGACAAAAATGATGTGCGTGTGGCTCAGGTGAACCCAAACTTTTGCACGATTTGCATCATACTGAGGGGTGAACCCAAACTTTTGCACGATGACTTGACTGACTGTTTCATTGATTTAGAATACTTTGCAGATTTTTCCGCCAAAATTTCGTGGGGTCTCTTCAAAGAATATAAGAATACGATTCTAATGACACTTTGATTTAAAATTTTGGTCGACCCAATACAGAGGAAATTAGATATGATTTTTCAGTGTGTTTTTTGAAAAATGTCACAACTTTAAGTACAAATTTAGTATACAAAGTTCAAAGAATGTTTTTGGAAAAATACATACGAAGTAAGAATAACTCTTTGCCTTTCGAATGTGGCTTAAAGAGTTTGAATTGGACGTGTAATCACAGAGATATGGACAGAACACTTTTGCATGTTTTTTAGGGGGTGAACCCAAACTTATGCACGGGAGTGTATGTCCCTCTTAAGTACGTATTCAACTAATCACAAATTCCAGTTGTTGCTAGGACGTGGCCAGAGCAACTCTCGACTGTTGAAGGACGGGCCAATCTTGTTCCACAGGCCATGCTAAGTTTGAAAACTCCAATTGATTATTGGATAGGAAGCAATCAAACCTTATTGAAACGTATATGACTAGACACCTACCATGTATCGTAGGTGTTCAACATTAACATCAAGTTGAAAATTCAACTCTGATGCTATTGAGCATTAAAATTTCTTCAAAATAAGTATTTAGTTTATATTCTAAACATTTTGGAAATTGAAAAAAAAAAAAACAATTGGGTTTATTTTACGACTGGCGTGAGGTGACAATTGTCGGTCTCGTATAGCGAGTTGACAATTCTCGACACGAGTGAAGTGATTCTCCATTTGATTTGCACGGCGAGTCACTTCATTCGAGTCGAGAATTGTCACCTCGCTATACGAGACCGACAATTGTCACCTCACGGCAGTCGTAGAATAAATCCAAATTTTTGTGTGTTTTCAGCTTCAACGGAAGTTTGGTTGTCCAGATTTGTGCTCTTCAAAATTTGAGATTTGGCTTCGATTTATCTTCACCATTCATCTTGGCTTCATTCATGCGACATAGTATTATTCAAATCCTAAATATACTGCATATGATTAAAAATTCCTAACAAAATGTGTTCAGGGATGTCTATGATAGTTCCTTCAAGAACTCGTTCAGAGATTTATACTTAAGTTCGAAGGATTTCTACAGGATGAGATCAAAAATTTCACTAGTAGCATCTCAAAGCTTTACCTTAGGAAGGGATTCGTGATTTCTGTGATGTCTTTGTGAGAATTGATTAAAAATATAATCAAGAATGATGTCCAAAGAAATATTTTGAGGATATCTCAAGAAAAAAGGTAGACGGATTATGGAAAGATTCCCAAATTGATTTCTGAAAATGAAAAAAAATCATAGAAATGACAGTATTCCAGAATCAATGCTTAAAGGAATTTTGAGTGCAATTCCTGAAGAAATTCAAAAGGATTCACAGTATTATACAATGTATTGAAAACTCTCAAAAATTCAGAAATTTCTAGACATTGGGAGGGTTAGGGGGAGATCTCCCAGTACCGGACACTTAAGCCACTATATTATAAATTATATGAAACAGGAATAATGCCGACACTTGTAGTGACGAACCATACATAGTTTGTTTGAAAATTACATAAGTGTATTGCTGTGCATTTTTGTCTCAAGAAGAAAAGTCTTTGGTAGAAGTTTTAAAAAATACGTCAACATTCATAATGTCGAACAATTCAAAAAAGTATCTTAAGTAATATCAAAAAATTTATATGTATATTAGAATTGTATAAAACAAGCATCATGCCGACACTTATAGTGACGAACCATACAAAGTTTGATTGGATATTACATAAAACTAACGTTTTCATGAAAAAATGTGTTATCATAAGCATGAAACGAGCTCACCAGTTGGTAATCCATCCTTGATTGAACACGAATATTTTTCGCACTCACACAGCGCGAACAGCAAAACTTCTCGGTGCCCCGAAAACGAACCGTCTTGCTTGGGCCTTCCGAAGCACTCTGATAAATATAACCATTTTTATAGTGTACAAAAATAAAATTGAAAATATAAATAAAAATTTTGACATTGCATTTTGATGATGTATTTTCGTACCAAATTGATCGATCTTGAAAGGTGGCACCCAATACCGGACACGATCTGGAAATGCCTCGAATTCTGTAAATTTGAACATTATTGAATGTGTTTACCATAGGAATAATATATCATTGCCAAATCAATGCATTTGCAACATTTACAAGAACAATTTGAGTTTTTCTTAGTGTGCAAGATGTTCATCAAAAACCTCTTTCATATATGATGAAAAATAGCACATTTTACGATGTTTGTTCTGAATGTTCAATTTTCTTAATTTTATTGCATGTTTGATACTATGATCGACAGAATCCATGGAAAACGAATATATTTTGAGACATTGGTGCAATAATTATCTTTGTAATCATATCAAAAATCAAGCTGTCCGAAACTGGGGGACAGGAGGTGCTTTACCAGAATTGTAATTTGTCCATATTTAGTTCAATTATGGTACAAATACTTTCATACTAACAAATTATGATTATATTCGAAAATGCTTGCGTATTTTTCATATTCAAAATAATTTCTCAATAGGCTCAAAATTAAGGCAATACGTCAATTAAAAAAAAAATCTAACTTTTGTAAAAAGGCATGCATTTTTCAAGGATGTGATGTTCTACGCAAACATTAGTCTTCATAATAGCTTTCTTTTCTACTAATACACCATCTCGATTGGACCATGATTTCTCAATTTTTCGACTTTGTCCGGTACTGGAGGATCTCCCCCTACTGTACTTGCGAGATGCCTGGAGAAGTTTGAGAGTTATTTCTGGAAGAAAAGCTTGTGGAATATATCTTAGAGATTTCTTGAAGGAACTGTATGAACTCTGTATATACAAATAATAGCTGGCTAGGCTGCCAGCCAATGGGAAGTCTACCAATTGAAACCTCAGACTTTTCTAATGCGTTAGATGGGCCAGTTAGTCAGCCAACAAATTGATCAGAGATGCTTTAAGGATTCCACTCCACACTCATCTGCTCACTGTGAAAGAAATAAGGACACCCAGCCTTCCTTCATTGTTTAATGGGCAAAGAGATGCAGAGTTCGCATAAAGGTAATGATCGTTTTGCGTGAAATTTGTGAATGAACGTTTGGGGTCGCTTGTTACTAGGTGGTGAATGTAATCATACAACATTTTAATAAATATGTGCACTATGAAGGTATTATTTTTAAATAGCAATCAGGATCTTAGCTTAAAAAGGTGCTACCCATAGTTGGAAGGGATATCTAACAAAACAAACAAAACTCACAGGAATGTTCTTTCGCAAGAATACCGTCCAATTCAATTTTCTAATGTTTCTTCACTTTATTCCGTTTATTTTGATTCTTGTGTTGTTGTAGTTGTTCTGTCTGTAGTTGCCGCTGTCGGACTGATGGACTGTTTTACAATTTAGTGTCTGTCTGTGTTGCTTGGCTGAGCACTCTTTTTTAGCGTCTATTGCGATGTGTTTGTTGGTAGTAGAGTTACAATACCTAATGCTTGCTCTTAAATCCGATTCCTCTATCCGCGAACGCGACCGAGACTCCCGCTTCCCCATCCACGCTGACCGTTGTCCAAAAACTTCGAAATAGGACTCCCGATCATAAAAGTTGCCTTCACATTTGTTTTACTTATTTCGTTTTCTCGCGATTTTACAACCGATTCTGTATGTTTTTGTGTATAGTTATTTTTATTTAAATTTCAGTTATTTTTTTTATTACTCGAGCTAGCTTGACATTCTTTCTTTAAAATTGACAATTACATCTTCTATTAAACTGCGGGTGTTGTTGGAATATGATTTTGCTTGTCCGGTTTGCCTTCGTTTCTCTTTGATTCTGGTTTTGATTTGATCCCGAGACGGAGGTATGCTTTTTAATAGTTTTGCTTTAAAAAGTGTATAATAGTTCGATTTTCAAATATTCGTTTATGACGATCGTTCTTAACGGTGAGGTGGTTGCTGTTTTCTGGCGTGACGTGTAATTCGTCACACCAGTCATGCAGCGTCAATAAGTCTGTCTGGCAGTCTTTCGGTGTTGCAAAAAATTTCGTGGGATCTCGTGCTGTTGTTTGCACCACGGGCATGTGGGCCTGGCTAAAATGTATAATTTGCTCTATAGAAAATGGATCGTTCTCCTCCTCGTCTAATTCGCGCGGATTTTATTTTGGTTCATACTTCTATCAGAGGAGGGAGGACGGGTGTAAAAACTGCTGCTGCAGCAAATGTGGCGCACGCTTTTAAAATGGTCACTCTAAAAACAGAGTTCGATCCAAAAGGTGGTGGTGGTCAACTCCGCGTCGGGATTTCGGCTCAAAATGTCTTTGTGAGTATGTGATTTTTTTGTGTGTATGCCTCGTCTGGTTTTTGTTCTACTATTGATAAACTTTTAAAAACTACAGTTATGCTTTTTTTGTGTGAATTTTTGCTTCGTTTTATGACATGTACTATGAAATTTTGGATTAAATATGGACTTGCTTTTGAATTCGTTACGGCTAGAATTATGAAATTTTCTCGTTCTCTACCAGCAAAAATTGTGTTCCTGCTCCTCCTTCTTATGCTTCAATCTTCTTCCTTTCTTTGAAATAGAATTTACAACAAAGTTATAAAAGAAAAGAACTTACGCTTATGTTTACATTTTTTCTTCGAAAAAAGTTTAGCTTTATAGGATAATTTATCAATTATCAATTAAACTATAAATAGTATTCCTTTTACATTTATAAAGTTGCGACCCAGTTTAGAGAAGTGGAAGGGGAAACCAGCCAGAAGATGGTGCAAGCTTGCTTCAAACTTTCCCTTGTCGGAGATCATCTGGCTGACCCCACTCTTCCTCATCATCCGTTAGTCGCCACCATTTTTTATTTTTCCCACTATTTGTGTGTCGATAATATCCCAAGGTTTTGTGTTTGTGTTATCCCTAGTAGTAGAGGAAATGAAATTGTTTGCGTCGTTTTCGTTTTTCATCAATCATATCTTTTATTTGCTTTCGATTCTATCTTGTAAAACTGGACAATGCAATCATTATGGACAATCAGTAGTAAGTTGTAGTAGTAATTACTCTCGTAAACTTAGTTGCTTGCAGCTTGAATAATTTTCCCTTTTTATATCCTTTTTTACTAAACTTAAAGAAAAGAAAAAAACATGAGGTGCCTCTGCCTTACAACATATCCGAAAAAAGACCGATGCTTCTCGCTCGCTCTACAACACACGCACGCTATATGTGCTTCACCTTAATGCGATTTTTTTGTTTTCTTTATAATCGAACCCTTCTAAATATATTCGTTTTCTGAAAGTATTTATGGTGATTTTTCTTTAAATATTTTCATAAAATTAATTATAATATAACTTTAAATTTTAAAAATATGTAAAAAGGTTCCGTTCTTCCCATTTCTATTGGTGGTGTGCTGCGATCTGGATGCTCCTTCGTTTGCTGTTTTCGGGTTGTTCCTACTGTTTCCTGCCTGTCTGCGGTTGGCTATGGATTTGTTGATGCTTCTCTGCCTTCAATTACTACTTCCCCTTTTCGGGAAAAAGGTGATCCTGATGGTTGCTGTTGCTTTCGTTTCTGTTTTATTCTGTCCACTTGCTCTCTCATCGGTATTTATATTTACGATTACAATTAATTAATTAATAATAATAATCAATAGATTTATTCAGCCGTTACTTCTGCTGCCGGCGGAGGTTGCTGAAGTTGAGCTGCC
Organism: Aedes aegypti; assembly: GCF_002204515.2. Taxonomy (NCBI): domain Eukaryota; kingdom Metazoa; phylum Arthropoda; class Insecta; order Diptera; family Culicidae; genus Aedes; species Aedes aegypti. The sequence continues at coordinate 305,952,250 of NC_035108.1, forward strand.
TTCTCTGGAATTTTCTCCTGTGGATGGAACGAAGCAGAGAGGAATTTGGAATTAGAGATGGATAAACTTCTTGTGAATAGTAGAAATACAAAATAATAAGGAATGGAATATAATCCTGAGCCGAATCTCCACAATCTCCATAAAGACTTTCAACATTTACTGGATGTCGATCAGATTTTATCGGAAATGATAAAAATAATGAGGAAAAAATGGTCAAATTGTAAGTGCTGATAAAACATCAAGCTGAGAAGCAGACTCTGTTTCAATTGAAAAGTAACCTTGCGAGAAAGGAAATGAGAGGATGTCTATTCACTTTAGTGTGAAAAATTATGAATTTCGAGCCGTCACACGACAAGCGCACTAGATGTTCCAAAAGTGACCATTTGGAGTCCTGTCGGAAGTCATCGATTGTGGGTCAAAACCATTTAATAATGCAAGGCATGACGATTATTAACTTTAGGGTGGAAAATCATGCATTATGAGCCATCGAAAGGTATCAGTGCATCAGATATTCTGGAGATGTTCTTCTAGGGTCCCTACCGGTTGAGTGACTATGTTTTTGACCAAGTTTCTTGCATTTACTCGTGAACTTCGAATAGGACCTAGTCACATTTTCAAAGTTAAAGGGTAAAAGTTCGAGTGGGCAAGAGTTTCTTTTTAAGATTTCTAACTCAGTTCTAAAGAAAGATGTAAATGCCAGGGTGGTTCAAAAATCCACATATTATCTTTCAAATTAGCAAAGTTTGCGCAATGTCCTCAATATTTCACGTTTTTACTTAATTTTGCCAAAAAGTGCCATTTTTGGTTATACAGTAATGACCCGATTTTGTCTACCCCCGATTTTAGCACCCTTTTTGACCCGATTTTATCTACCCCCGAAATTGATATTTATTCTAATCAGAATAAGCACGTATTTACTGGGTGCATAAAGTCAATTTACCTTGGCCACTTCCATACAATCATCTAAAGACCAAAATTTTGAATTTTGAAATTTTTAATAATAATCCAAGAAATTGATCAATGTTACCTTGGATTACGGTACATAGAAAATGGAAATAAAAAAAAAAAAACAATTTTTTATATTAAACAGAATCATAAAACTAAGTCCTTAAGTTAAAATAAAACTTGAAATCAGCCGAATTTTTTTTCCCGATTTTAGCTCTTTTCCAATTTTGTCAACCTTAAATGCAGCATGTGGCTGACAAAATCGAGACATTACTGTATTTCAATTAACCTTGTTTTAAGCATTTTTTTTGTAAAAGTTCAGCGTGTGTTTGTCTGAAACAATAAGTTTATGACTGTAAATAAGTATTCCTGTCCTAAAAGTATCGATGATTTGTGTTTCAGCCAGCAAGCAGACACTAGATTAAAATCTTTCCCTACCGGTGGGCAGATAGAGGAGTCCTTTCTACGGCTTGCATATGCATGACTATTCACTATTCAGCTGTAACGCTACGGGCTGGATGACCATCGATGATTTTTTTTGCGTGGTTTGATCATTATTTTTTTTACAGCAGTGAGTCCAGTGTAACTGCTACTAGATGGACATGCGTCTCACAACAAATAACTTGGAGTTCCTGTATAAAACTAGGCGTTCACATGCCACGGTAGTTTCCGTGCCTCTTCACTGTAGTCACAAGCTTCAACCACTTAACGTCAGCATCATGGTCCCTCTTAAAACTAACTTGTCTCAAGTAATTGAAAAGTATTTAAAAATGAATCCGTCAACAGTTTCAGGGTTGTAATGATGGCCTGGCAACAGTTGATTTTACGAAACACTTCCAAACACTGTTGAAGTTTTCCAGTGTAACGTCCATTTCGACGACGAAGAAGTGCCATTTCTAGGATTCGATGGCATTGACACCATTACCTGGAAAGTGCCGATTCCAACAAAGCGTTCGACTCAGCTGAACAACGGCTGTTCGGCCATTTCCCAAAATTGCATTGAAGGAACGAAAGAATGAAAGGAAGAAGAAAATATCTAAAGAACTGACATTCAGCCCAAATAGCAATGCTCCAAGATCACTGCAAGCTGCTAAGGAAATAAGGCAAATGAAGGTATCAGAGAGAAATTCAAAAAAGCGTCCTTATTGCCAAAAACGGAATCCCACTGTATATTCGTATAAATTGTCTTCTAGAATTATTTCAGAGAGTTTGCAGCAATTTTTCCAGGATTTCATACAGAAATGGCTCCATGAATTGTTTCAGTTTCAGTAGAAATCTTTGAACGATCTCCTAGACCAGGGCTGCCCAACGTACGGCCCGCGTGCCGCATCCGGCCCGCGACCTCATTTTGTGCGGCCCGCGGAAGGTTCGAAGATTCTTCCCGTTGGCCCGTTGAATATTCTACCAACCCGAAATTAGAACATACTAAACCTAATTAATTTTCAATTTAGTTTCAACCTAAAATTTTGGTAAGGTACCGCGGGGCAAGTGGGTAAATGGGGTAAGTGAAAACAATTGATATATTTTACTGAATATGTGAATTAACGTTTTAAACTCATGCGTAAACCTTTGAGGCCATTGAGAACATTACGATAGGTAAGAGATTTCTGAGATGTTTCAGCCATTATTGCATAATAGAGCGAAAAATTGTTAACCTGTCAACTGTTACTCCGTAACAAGTTGGCGGCGTGCAATCTTTTTTTAATATTTTCAGTGGAAAAAAGTTGCGGAAAATGATTTCCTGTACCACTTTTTAGTTGTCCTCTGTGACAGTTTCAAACTGCAATAAAAAAAGTTTTAGAATTAATTCGACGTAGACCTAAAAATAACTAAATTTAAACACCGTCAATTATCTTATCAGGTGGGGCAAGTGAAAAGTTTATCATTAGAGATTGAATTTGTGTTTTCTCTTTAAGTAGCCATAAGTAAGCATGGTTCGCAATTATCATAGAAAAACATAACGTGCTGATAATTCAAGAAACTCTATACTCAAGCGTTAAAAGCTATTAGAAATCATGGAACTTCTCTAAAAGATGTTGCCAAACATTACAATATTAATATGTCTACTTCGGGCAGCCAATTAAAAGGAAGACGTTGACTGAAAAGTTGCAATATTAGAGAACACACGGAAATCTCGTGGAATGTCTATGTAAAGCTAGTTAAAAACATAAAAATGGGGTATAGGTCTATCCACATAAAAAAGATTCTAAATACGTTATTCAAGGATTCCGTTTGATTTCTCCCGAAGAGTTATCCGACGTCATATCCAACTTTCTCAAAAACAAATAACGAGCTGCTTATATTTGGTGGGAGTCAAGTTAAAAAATATACACGACCTCATTTGTTTCAATTTAAAGTCTCTAGAATTTGAAGAATCTCAACTATGCGAATTCCATTACCCACTTGCCCCACGGTACCTTATAGTAATTATTTATATTGTTTTGTTTATAAACCTTCTTAGATACTAAATTTATTCAAATTCTAAATCTAAAATTATGAGTGTTAAACAATGTTTCTACCATGGCTTCTTTCGACATTCATTCATTTGTCCTTGAACATTTGATCCTTGACGGGATTATAAGAAAGGCAGGATTTTTTTCAAAATCTTGAACATGATTTTTTAAGAATTCTGGACACGACTTTCACGGATAACATTGACAAGATTCTCACAGAATGTTTACCAGGATTCCATAACCATAATTTTCAACGAATTCAATACATAGGTTTGTAAAATCCTGGGCAAGATTGCAACATAACGTTATGTAACATTTTGCCAGAAAACTAAACGAATTTATAATAAAATTATGAGCAGGTTAATTTTGAAATAATTTTAGGCATTTTCAAATAATTATAGATAGCAGTTCAAAATGATTATTGAGTAAGATTCTGAAGGAAACCAAGGCACGAAAGTAGTAAAATCTTGGACATTTTGATCAAAAATTTCGTAGAAGCTTGATCTAAATTTTAGCACACTTCTGCTTATGCTAATAATATTAGGTCGGATTCTGACAGAATTTGGAGTAGGATTCTAAAAAACAATCCTAGATATTATTCTCACAGGATCCAAAATTTCTTGGGTAGATTCTTCAAAATATTCTGGACTAGATTATTATATAATTTTGAAAGGGACTCTCACAATGTCCAGCAGCAATTATCTTTTTATCGATTTCTTCAAATGAAATTCACTCCATTCACTGAATTTCGTCGGGTTTTATGAACTTCATTTACTAACTTTCGTCAGATCGCATAGGAATATTTGTGCGTTTAAAAATGTGGCCCGCGACACAAACTTATTCTTGCGATTTGGCCCGCGGTTTAAAAAAGGTTGGGCAGGCATGTCCTAGACTCTAGAGTAACAACTGGAGAATTTTATGAAAGAGTTAGTAGAAACGTCTCTGACGCAACCTCGAATTTTTTTTTATAGAGATCTCTGTGGAACTTACTGAAAAAAGTAGCGTTGAAATACTCAAAGATTTCCTGGAGCTAATTCTGGAATAATTTCAATAGCTACACCTTGACAAGTCGCTGGAAGAATTTCTGGATGAATTCATGGGAAAGTTGAAAAAAAATCTAGGGAAATTTCTGGGATGATTCCTGGAGAAGTATTTCAAAAGAAACCTCTTGAGGAATCACTCAGAAAATGTATATAGCTTTTTCTCGAGCAATCTGAAGGGAGTAAAAATCTCTGAAGGTTTCTCTGGAACCTCTGAAATTTTGCACAAGGATTCACTCCAAGCAAAACAAAAAAAAAGAAACGTGGCTTCAGAAACCATTCTGGTTAAAAAAACAACTTTAGAAACCTTCCATTAAAAATAAATACTTTTTAAGGACTTGCATCAAAATAGTGATCAAATCACTAAAAAGAGATCTGTCAATTTATATTGAATTGGTCCAAGTGAATTAAAAGGTGCCGACCGAAGCTAAGGAATTTCGGAATCGATTTGGTGTTTTCCAGCAGAGACAACCATATTCTAATTATCATCTTTTCAGCACTAAGGATGCTCAGTTTACACTCCATTGGAATTTAAACATTTTTATCTGTGTGGCTTATCTTTGTGTAGGGCAAATGCTCCCTTAGTGGAGGTAGCTCCAATAGTGGAGGTAGTGTGTTTTGGCATGTTTCGCGCTAATAAATGATTATGTGATATTTTTTTATTATGTACGATGCGAAAATGATACAAGTAATCGAATAATATTCATGAAATTTAACCGTAAAACTATTTAAAACAATTATTTTGCTTAATTTTTTTGCTCCTTTGCACCTATAGTAGTGCATCAGTACCCATAGTGGAGGGTCCCATAAGAAATCAATGGTTTGCGCCACTAAAGGAACCATCCTTAAAATATACCTCCACTAAAGGAACAGTGTTCCTATTATTGGTGCAAGGCTTTTTGCAGGGAAATTTCAAATGAATCGTGATTTTTATTCATTTGAATGATAGAAGGATTTGAGATCTATCGAATGATACGTTAAAATCATACATTTCATGATCTTAACACCGTGTTTTAGCAGTTTTTCCTTAGGTGCACCACTAATGGTACACTTGCCCTATAAAAACCAATTCGAAAAAAACAATTCGAACAATAGGAGCAATAGGGGCAGTATGGTCCACCTAAGCAAAAGCTCTTGAAAAGCATAGAAACACAATACAATTTAATCGTTCCATAAGCTACATTTGTAGTTCAAAGTATCTCTTTTCATACCACAGTTGTATTTTGTAAAAAAGATTACTCAGAATTTTGTTCTGAACATTTTTTTTTTCCTTAGATTTATTTGGTTCTGAACATTTTTGAAAAACACTATTTTGTGTGTAATTTTACACTATACGGGGCGAAATGGTCCCCCATACGGTGAAATATGAGCCACCATACTAAATCTTATTATTTTATTTGGAAAACTGTTTGCAAGGCTTAACTTAGAAGAAGTCAATATGTATGAGAGAGTTTTGTACAAAAAACTGGGTTGAAGCCTGATTTGAACCATGAAATTGTATGTTTTGCTGACAGTTCAATAAATCATGGTTCTAAGAGTTACATTTTTCAAACATTGACGTTCACATAAGTTTAACGAGTTAAAAAATCTAGTTTTAATGAAAATCACGTGCGACGACGAAACTGCAAACATGGCATGTATTGATTGCCCATTTTCGTGATAAGATAGCTTTGATTGGCTATGACCACATTACCCCGTTCCTTGTTTCATATAAATGCTGTTTTATTGATAATTTATGGAGGATCTATACAAAGTGTAGGCATCAAAATGTTGATGAGTTTTGAAAGTTGATTGTGACTCCTTTTCACAAAGTTGAATAAATACAATATCGTGAAAGCATTCACTTGGAAGCAATCTTGCTTGGGTGTTTCCTCGCATATTGAAGGTGCTATTGATAACGTGTCTTTCGATACCATATTGAAAGCTGCACAAAATCAAGGACCAACTACAATGATTACCAATTAGATTTCTCAAATGATCAAAACCTGGTATCTTTTCTCGACATTGCGTCAAGCAGAGATTTAGAAATTGAGTGCTTGCGGATGCTTTAAAGGGGGAGACTTATTACCAACTTCATGGAATCTTGTAGCAGATAAGCAGATACAACTCAATCATAGCGGTTATCCAACTTATGGATTTGTCGACTATTATTTAGCTTTGTCAATTAGTATTCTGTTCGACCTGATCCGAAGTGCTTTTCAGGTAGTTGAGGATTGGTGTCGCCAATATGGCATCTCAGTTAACTCGAGAAAACATCAATTGTCTTCTTCGCGGAAAGATCAAACATCGATGGAAATAGATTTTTGCTTCTTTTGGCTCTTAACCTTTCGGTCGTCGCGCGAATTTTTGTAACGCAAATAGTCGCGCGTTTTACTTTGTACAACACCCTTGGTTTTGCGAATATCCCAGGAGTCTGACCACTTAGAAAGATGACGCCTTCGGCAAAATTGTTCAGTAGCTTAAGGGCTATTATTATTATAGCCAAGAAATTCGGGATGTTGCCGCTAGGCGGCGCTAGTGAGCATGAAACTTTTGTTTCTCAGATCTCATGATCCTGAGCACTTAGAAAGATGACGTCTTCGGCAAAGTTGATTGGCAACTCAAGGAGTATCATTGTTTGAGCTAGTTGATTCAAAATTCTGCCACTAGGCGGCGCTAGTGAGCATAAAACATTTGTTTCGCAAATATCTCAGGAGCCTGATCACTTAGAAAGATGCTGTCTTCGGCAGAGTTGTTCAGTAGCTCAAATTTTTTCTTTGTTTAATCCTTAAAGTTCGAGATTTTGCAAAATAATGATAGTCCCTGAGCTTCTGAACAACTTTGCCGAAGGTGCCTGTCTAAAAAGTCGAGATCATGCAGTATCCGCAAAACAAAAATTTCATGCTCACTAGCGCTGCCTGGTGGAAAAATACCCTATTTTTTGGTTCAAACAATGATAGCCTTTGAGCTACTGAACTACTTTGCCGAAGACACTATCTTTCTAAGTGGTCGGTCAGGCTCCTGAGATATCTGCAAACAAAAGTTTCATGCTCACTAGCGCCGCCTAGTGGCAAAATTTTGAAACAACAAGCTCGAAAAATGATAGTCCTTAACTTACTAAACAACTTTGCCGAAGACGACGTCCTTCTAAATAGTCAGGATCATGAAATATCTGCAAAACAAAAGGAAAACTTCCATGCCCACTAGTGCCACCTACCAGTCAAATTCCGAATTAAATAAGGTACCATCAGATAGCGCTTCACCTCCAGAACAACTTTAATAAAGACTCCAAGTTTCTATATTATCTGGATTTTGAGATATGACGATTTGAAACTATGGTTTCCTTGAACCGTACATAGTGCGTTCATTATTATGCGACTTTCAAGTACATTTGTTGATTTTACCGTATTACAAAGGGCCATACTGTAAATAAAAACTGTCGAGTATTATTCTTAAGAAGATTCTTGAGGAATACATTTTGGTTTGGTGTCGATAGATATCTTTGTTGCAAAACGATAACATAAAAATCACAACTGTTGTATTAAGTACAAAAGCGCGACAGCCCGAAGGTTGAAATACGTCGGAATCATTCTAGATTTTAAACATAAAACAAAGCACAAAATTACATATTAAAATATTGATTGAGTGAACAAACTGTTCACGAAGCAAAGTTTTGCGAACAAGTCTCTCACAATAAAACGATCGTAATTCATGAACAATTCTTAATGTGCAACTCACCTCCTTTTTGTGTTCGGTGTCGCCGTTCATGCTCTCCGTGGTGGACGTCTCGTGCACGCCATTCTGGCCATTTTCCACCGCCGTGCCGTTTTCGGTCGTTCCGTTCTCTGTGGTCGTGGTGGCGGTTTCGGTTCCATTCTCAACGGCGGCGGTTCCATTTTGCTGCTGTTCGGTAATTCACACAATAGCGGAGACACATTGTGATAGAAAATCGGACAGGGCACACGCGCGAGCGAGATGCGAAGAAAGTTGAAGTTGTAGAGGGAGAGCGAGAGAGAAAAAAAGAGGGGAAGAGAACAAAAAACCAATGGTGAGGTGCGGGTGCACTTTTATATGTACATGTTTTTTTGTTGATCGTTGCTGATTTTACAATATCTTGCAGGAAGAGGTATGATGAGCTAGAGAATAAGGGATGTGAGTTTGTAGCGGAAACGCTTTTTTTTGTGAGGGATGGATCGGAGGATAGTAGTTCACTACGCTAGTAGTTGGTAGCAATCTAAGGGATGAATCAAATCTACGCTAACAGTAACCAGTTGATTAATAATGCTTGAATTTGGTGTTAATTTCAATTAACTAAACCGTAACCACTTAACGACTACGTAGCACGTGATGTGTGAAGAATTAGGAAAGCTCATCTGCATATCAATGCTCTGGACGGATAAAGAACGTTGAATCTTACTCCAAACAGTTGGCTTAGTACAGAGTTTAGTTTACTTTTACGAGTTTTATCTTATTATGATTGTTATTTTTATTTTTTACTAACATTTATTGAAGCGATTTAGGGAAAAGTTGGGAGTTATTCGGCACGTGGGAAAGGTCATGGAATTTGACAACACGGTACAAGCGATACGAAGACTCGAATGGGATTAAGGGACGATTCACAATCTGTTAGTTGGTTGCAGTAACGCGCAATTTGTCGGGATGAGCTTAAACGTATCGCTGGCACTTCAACACGAATGCACAAAGAAGAGACACGTAGGTATTAGGAAGCGGTTCGGAAGGATAACAATCGCGGGTCTTCGAATGCGTAGGCACCAGGGTATCACACGGGAGGCCCATCGTTTGCTCTGTTTCGGCTCCATGCCATTCGATCAGATTGGCCAGCGCTTCGCATTTTCTGTCGTCTTGCTGATTTATGGAAAACATGATCCAGCAGAGAGTAAGCAGCGGATGCACACACAGAATGGACCATTAACACTCGTACGATCAAGATTCAAGCAGTTTTCCGAGCCTCTGATTTACTTCTTCAACGCCAGCCTCTTATGCATTCTAATACTATGGATCTATTTTACTGAAGGTGATCTCTACTAGATGGCAGGACAGTTCACGCTCAACTGAGATGAGTGGTTGCACGGCTGCCGTCAGTTGGATGAGCTTACTTTTTCTAAAACATGATATGAAGATGTCTAATGACCTATATGATACATCACCGGGTGTATAATTCGTATAATACATTCTGGAACTAGGTATTTAAATTTTTGCTAAACAAATCAAAGTGTTGGGGATTGTGTTTCTATTCAACTTAACCAAGAATTATCTTTATAGTAAATATTGTTTTAGTACTTAATAACAAAAGTGATGGAATCAAACCTAAATTGATACTATAGCTGTACACTGACTTATAAAGAGTTACAAGTATGTAGAATATTGCCTAGAAAACTACCAGATGATGAAATTCTAACCCAATCTCGACGGCTCTCTAGTATACTCCAGTAGAAATTTGAACTCCTGAATTTCAAAAAAATAGCCGTGGTATGCTTTTCAGTTCATAATTCCAAAACAGTGCTCAAAAATGTCATATTCAATCAAATTCGATAGGAACGCTTCTCCTACTGTCATCGGAAGCATTTATTGTGTTCTTTTACTTCCCGAAATTCATCGTAATGAGACAGACATTACCAATCTCGAAGCCACAATAAAATCGCTTTCGTGAGGGATTAGTCAATGCGACATGTCGGAGGATTTTTTTCCCTCGGTGATCGGAAATGATCGACATAGCTCTCACTCTCTAAATCAAGGTTCAAATCCTAAAAACGCTTAGGGGTAGTCGGGGCGGTTTGGCCAATGGGGTGGGATGAGCACTCCTTGAAAACTGCATAAATTCTTTAAATTTCATCTGAAATAACATGCAACCCCAAAGCTTATAAGGAAATAAAGCAATAGGCATGTTATAAGTCAGTGTTCGAAACTCAAATAAAAATAAATAAATGATGTTCGAAAAAACTGCCCATATTGCCCCGAATGGCTCTTTTAAATTTCATCATTTCAGAATGTTGATGTTTGACTGTTAGAATGTTCCTAAAAAAATATATCTTCTTGCATGGAGTGTTTATAAATACTAATAACATTCAAGTGTAGTTACAAAATAATTGAATTTTTAGATTATATGAGATTATTTTGCAATCAAAAATGGGGTGCTCATATCACCCCATCAGTAAAAAATCGACTCGAAAAATGACAAATTTTGAAAAATCAATCATTCATCCGTGAACTTTATAAGATAAAAGAAATCATGCGGATCTAGTGTGCTCATCTAAAAATTGTTGGAAATCATGAAAACATTCGAAAAGTTCATAATATTTTCAGCACTTTTATCGACTTTACCTTAAGGTGGCCAAACTGCCCCACTTTCCCCAACTCCTTTTTTAACGTCGCAAGCGGGTTCCGGTTCAATAGAACCCCGAAATAGAAAAACCCCGATTTCCAGCAGTCGCCGGCTGGCTTTATAAAATTCACAGATGTTATTGTACACCTTATTTGCGACGCGACTGATATCCAGCTAAAACGACGTGATATTAGATTTTATATCTTGTTGTATTACTATATTGTCGCATACCGGCACTGCTCTAAGATCATTCTGAACCCGATCCTGTAGCTTCCTAGCCGAACCAAGTTTTCCTTCCAATTCCTTAGAAATATGGGAATTTATAGTAGATTCCTGGAAATCTTAGTTCAGAGAAATCTTATGAATCCAAGAACAATCATCATTTCAGCAGGATCACTCAATCAATCGAATCGAATCGCATTTTTAGATTCTTAGCGGATTTCAAAGATTTATTACGGGAACTGAAACTTTATCCATGCCTACTTTTTCGAGATGGGACTGACATGCGATTGACGGCAGTGCGGGTCGCAAAAACCTTATATATATAAGTATGAATTATCATCATTTTTAATTAGCAGTAGCGGAGTTTTACAATTTTACAATGTCAAATTTTAATGGAATCCAGGTATTCCTATTAAAATCTTGTATATTTTTATCGGGTTTCTGAAAACTAGGCGATATTTTGATGAAACCTAATCTTCCGTGAATCGCAAGTCAGTCCCATCTGCATTTTCGTCAAAATTGAGTTGAATTCAGTTTTCAACATATATTCCAATGCCCTTTCTGTTGCTTTAATGAAACAATCGTGCCAAGGGGTGTGGGTTCGATTCCCGCTTCAGCCCGGAAAAATTTTCGTTGAGAAAGTTTTTCGACTGTGCCACTGGGCGTTGCATGCTAGTCCGTTGTCTAGTGCGGTGCTTCCTTCAAAGGGCAAATCGTCCACTGGAAGCATTAACGTGTCGGGTCTTTTTAATATAATTTGTTAGGAAAAAATAAGAAAAAATCATAATGACAAGTATTCGCATAACAGTCCCACTAGGGATCATTCAAAAATAACGGTCTAGAAAAGTGTGACAGTACGTGTATAAGGTATTGGAAAAAGCGTGACAGAGGGGGGAGGGGGGTTCTATAAATCTTGAAAAACGATGGACGTCATGTTTGGATCGTCCCCTACAGATTTCAGCACTGTGTAACACAAAGAAGAACCATGTTCTTATCATCTTTATATTTTTCTCGGATAGATATCATAGTGAAAAGCAAATCGTGAATGTTTCATAAATATTGGAAAATATTCAAATCTCCTGGAATTTTTTGAATATTCGTATGGAAAACGAGTTTTTAAACTTCTAAGTCGATTTTTTCAATGCCTACTTTTTACAGATGACTTGCGATTCACGGCAGTAACGGTCTGAAGATTTTCATCGGACTCCAGAAATTTTCTAATCAAATCCTTAGGAGTCTAAACGAACTGGATAGCAGATAGGCTTAGCGTAATCTTGAGGATTCCTAGCATGCACCTGAGAGTTTTGACGGAAGCTGAGAAATGTGGGAATTTCTAGCAAGATTATTGAGAAACTTTCAAAATCCCAGAGAATTCTTCGTATTTCAAAAAAATAACCGGCTTTTTAGATTAATCTACGAAACTACTGCAAGAGGCCACATTCGTAAATCTCCAAGGCCATATGCAGTCTGCGAATCGGTAGTTGAGCACCACTGCTCTATGTCGTGTTCATTTTTACATTCTCACGTTACAGCAATATGCCAAGTGTCGGAATCCAAACATGGCAAGCACAATAACCGACTTGTGTCCCTACCGAAACATTCTGCTAGTGAACAAAGCTAAAATATAAATTGCACTGAAGTTTTAAGCTTCTTTTGCAAGATTTGTGCCTTCAAAGTTTTGGTTGCATTATTGAATTTAAATTCTAAGCTGTTTCATCTTCAGCATAAAGTAAGGTGTGACCCATTTAGAATTGGAACAAACATGTTTGGTTCTTACAGCGACTCTAGTGGTCGGATTTAAATGTTCAACCTTCTAATGTGTGTTCTATAACAATAAAACCATCATATATTTTTTTCGCAGCACAATTCGAATGCACGTCAGAAAATTTCACATACAAAAAGAGAGAAGGTAAATAATTGTGCGCAAAAATTTGGAGAATCCATCTTGGTCATTATCTAAAAATCGCTTAAGTGATATATTTGTCCAAGAAATTTTTTGTGGCATGTAGAGCTAAAAAACAACAGAAAAACTATTTTGACGGATCGCAAGCCACAAAGGCGGGTACTGACGACCGTCAGCAGTGGGGGGAAGCTATTAGGACCATCAACGATCAACGCTCCGTCATCGTAATTATCGTCATCATCGAAACTTCGAAAGCAGTTTTTCTGTTCAAAACTAAAAATTATTCGATGAAAACGTGTTCACTGCGTTTCGGTTGGAGAATAGAATACAGTGAACACATTTTCCTGTAAATTTTATTGATTTTGAACGAAAAAACTGCTTTTGAAAATTCCGAAATCAATGACGGATCCTGCCCCCTTAAGCAATCTTAGTCCGAGATTTGACCAAAAATATCGGTGCCACACTTAGTATCGTGCAACAGAATCAGCTTCGGGAATCAAAGCATTCGGTCATACCATGTCTGCAGACAATCAAATAGGGACCAAGCAGAGCAATGTGGTCAGATTCAGAGCCAGGATGGTGTATGGTCAAGTGTTGACCAAATAAGGGTTTTTTTCCGATAGGTGAAGAAAATCTACGTAAACCCTCGGCCTACCTAATGATCCCCAGCTTAGCCCAATTGAGAGATTTTGGGCAATAATGAAAAAAAGCTAAAGGCGAATGTCTGCATTGTCAAAATATCAACGGACAGAAAACTGAGTGGAATAAGTTTGTCAAAACAATAGATGAGAATACTGTGCGCCAATCAATGAACCGTATGCTCGGAAAATTCCGAAATATTCTTCAAAATCGAGATGCATATTATTTTTATATTTTACCTCTGAAGTGCACATCCAATGCAACATTTGAGTGAGACCAGGCTTTTATTTCGTTAATTTATTTCCGAAATATGCCCAACTGTATATGTTCCAGTTCTAACTGGGCCACATCTTAGACAGAATCGGTAAACTCTGCCACTATTGCGGCAATGCTTTCTACTAACATTTTCCAGAGCAACTATCTCGTTATCTAGAAGATCTCAAAACTAAAAATGCTATTCGTTGTACATACTGGGGATTATTTTCAGCGTAATACATTTGAAAGATATAACACCTGTTTTGTACCCGAGAAAAGTTAACCTTAACACTTCATAAACCGAGCACTTGGCAGGTTGTATTGGAGAACTTCTATTACGTGTGATATATCTCTTCTAATATTGGAACATTTTGCATAACTTAAAGCACCCTTTTAAATAATGAGCTATTGTCTAAGGCGCTTTGTCATTGAGTGCTTCACCACCAAATACATTTGTTCTGTATCTTTCTTTATGCTTTTCAGCAGCTGTACAGGATTTACAGCAGCTGTATGGGATTTCCGGCTGGTTATGGAAGGTTTTCAATGATTTTTTTTATACTTGGCTGATTCTTAGTAAGATGCTATCAGATTCTATGCAAAATCAAGGTAGCAAGGAATTTGCTGATTCCTGGCAAAATTTTTGGAAAATGTCTAAGATGTTGTTCGAAAAAACTCTTTGCAATTCTTGGCCTTTTTTCTTCTGTAATAATTTACAGATTTCTGAACATTCCATTGTGGATTCTAGGTCTCAACTCAGACTTGCTTCTTTGCTGACTTTTTTAAACCATTACTAACGAATACCTGCAGTAATATCTTGGGTAACTTCGTTGGCAGATTCCTGGTATCACTGTTTTTCAAAATGATTGTTTTCTTGGGTGTACCCGACTTTATTATTATTATTTAAGCATATCCTTTTTAGGCAATCCTTAAACTTTTCAATAGATTTTCAAAAACAATTGAAGATACATTTTACTAGAGGTAACGGGATATTTGTAGAACCTCATATGGAATTGAAACCCCAAAGAGGTTGGGAACCACTGGCATACCGTTTCGTCGTTCATGCTACATGATATAAAAATTTAAAAAAAATGTTCGTTTAAAATGGAACTTCTCAGTGCATTACTGTGGAAATGCATATAAAATATCCATACCCGCTTTGAGGAAAAGGTTTGGTCTCAGTTCGTACTTAGGGGATGAACCTGCCTACGGCAAAAAATCCTTTCAATAAAAAGTATTTCAATGCAATTCGAATTCGTATCCAGAAAATCTGCCAAGACCGAAAACTCAAAGGCGTAGTTTTATGTCAACCGAAGTCACTGTCGGAAAAACGGAATGTGTGACAATTTAACACAATATACTGAAAGGTATATCTGTTGAAATTTTGACTATTATGACATTATCTACCAAAATCTAATAGTGGCCTATAATTGGGAGCAGAATTTAATAATCAGAGTTTTTGTAGTGCATTTCCTAATATGTTTTGGAATCAGGTAGTTTCCTGACGCCAGATTTTTGCCCTATTATGTTTTCATGTTTCGATTATTGATGCAAACTGGTTAGTATTTATCTATAGTAAGTGTAACACTCATGATTCAAACAAGTTTATGATTACACATTTATCGTTAGCTAACAATCTATAATTCAGTGTACAGCACTCTAACTAGATTACACAAATCAACCTGTAACTCACAATGATGAACGAATTGAGTATTGTTGCAAACAAAACTTTGTACAATCGTATTCGCTGGCGTCTTGATTGGAATTCTAGTACATTTTAGGAGTTATGTGCTCAATTAGCAGAAATGATAGATATCCCTCCTAAGAAAAAAAAATCCTTTAAACAACAGAAGTAACAATAGAGCAAACCGACCCCAATCAAAACCCATTGAACGTAATGTACAGCCAAAAGTAGGAAGCGAAAACGAATAAATGAAACGAAACGAAAATCAAAACGATGTGTTCCTGAGCCTGGTGGTGGTGGTTTTTGGTGGTGATTGTGGGCGGTAAGAGATTTCATTTCATTAGGAGGCGCAGTAGTAGAGCAGAGATGGGGAGCGAGCGGCAAATATACAAAACGAGACAAACAAATGGCACTATTTTAGAATAAAAATGATTGTTAAAAACTAGTTCAAAATAAAAACAACGACAAACAAAACTCACAACTCTTGGAAAGTTTTATGGTGAGAGGCAAAGAGAGACGAGCTGAATACCGTAAGGGTATCCGAATCTGAGTTTTTTTTGGTTTGGTGGGTTGATTGACTGGATGTTTGGTTTTGGTTTTAAGAAATGGTATTCACCTTTTTGACGACGATCTCCGTCGCTTCGGTTGGCTGCGGCGCCGGCGCCTCTGATTTTTCCTTTTCTTCAACCACCTGTTCTTCTTTCTTGCTAGATTCCGGAGCTGGTGCCGCCGCCGTCGCCGTCGTCGTCGCTGCCACCACTGGTTCTTCTACCACGGGTTCTTTCTCAACCGTCGACGTCGCCGCCGCCGCCGCCGCCACCTCAACTGGTTTTTCTTCTGCTACCTGAGGGACCTGAGCTTCTGACTGTGGTTCGGAGGTTACTGGGGCAGATTCTGGGGGCGTGGGAAGTGCAGAAGGTTCGGAAACGGGAGCAGCGGGAAGAGACTGTTCGGTGGCCTCCATCGAGGTCAATGTGGCCGAGGGAGATTCTGGCGGGGGAGGTAAGCTCATGGCGTCACTCTGGGATAGTGTGGGCGGTGATGGAAGAGATTCGAGCGAGTTCTGTGGAAGTGGTGAGGAAATGTCGACGGAGAGATTTTGTTCATCGGCACAGGTGGCATCAGTCGGGGCGGCAGCTGCAATCGTGGGCAGAGGCGAGGGAAGCGAATCGGGCACTGGCTCATCATCGGTTGCTGGTGGTGGTGGTGGGGGTGGCAAGTCGTCGATTGTGTTGCTGATTTCATCAGCTTCCGAGACCGGTTCTGGTGCGGGAATAAGTTCCTCTGATTTTGGTTCTTCGACTGGTGCGGCCACTTCTGCCGGTTTGGCTTCTTCCACGGGAGCGGTCACTTTTTCAACTGGTTTCTCTTCAACGGGAGCTACTTTTTCTTCCACTGGGGCTGCAGTTGGTTCGACTGGTTTCTCTTCCACGGGAGCCGGAGCTTGCTCAGCTGGCTTCTCTTCTACTGGAGCCGACACTTCTTCTACTGGAGCTGGCTTTTCCTCAACTTTGGCTGCTTCTTTTTCAACTGGCTTTTCTTCAACAGGAGCAACAGCTTCTTGTACTGGAGCTGGCGTTGGTTCGACTGGTTTCTCTTCAACAGGAGCCTGAGTTGCTTCAACTGGTTTTTCCTCGACTGGAGCTGGGGCTGATTCTACTGGAGCTTGCTTTTCCTCGACTTTGACTGGTTCAGCAACAACCTCTTTTGGAGCTTCGGCTTCCACTGGGACCTTCTGCTCTTCAACAACTGGAGCTGAAACTTGTTCCTCAACCTTGTCGACGGCCTTTTCCAAGATTTGCTCAACAAACTCAGCCACCGTTTCCTTCAGCTCTGCAACAGCTTCAACTGGAGCAGCGGCTTGTACAGCTTCGACGACTTTCTCGATGATTTTTTCTTCAACCACTGGAATCTCTTCCTTCTTAGCTTCTTCGACTGGTGCTGGGGTGGCTTCGACTGGTGCTGGAGCGGATTCAACTGGCTTTTCCTCAACCTTCTTCTCAACGACTGGCTCATCAACTGTAGCCACAGCAGCTTCAACCGGAGCTGCAACGACTGGCTCTTCTGCTTTTTTGCTTTCTTCTACCACTACAACCTGCTCTTCTTGTTTAGGTTCCTGCTTTTCAACCGGCAGAGAGGACGGTTCCGGGATAGAATTCAGGGAATCGGGTTCGGGTTCGGTAGTACCCTGGGACATAGAAGCTTCTGCAAATACCATCACCTGGGAGGGAGGAGGAATGGAGGGCAGAGGAGGTGGAGGCGTGCTATCACCATTATCAGCGACAACAACCGGTTCAGCAGAAACGGGTTCAGCCACGACTTCGGCTACTTCCGGCGCAGCTTCGGTCGCGACCGGCACCGCCTCCGCTGTCGGTTTGTCGCATACTACTTCGGTTACTGGTTTCTCTGTTTGCTCAACAACAATAGGTTCGGATTTGGTTTCAGTCTCAACGGCGGCGACTACTTCCGCCGGCGGCGTCTGTTCGACTTGTTTAGCTTTGTTTACCTCAACAACGGCCGGTTCGACCACTTTTTCGGCCTCCTTCTCCGGTTCCGACTCTGGGACGACTGGGACAGGGGCGGCTGCTGGCTTTTCCTCTTCGACCTTCTTCTCCTCTTCCGCCGGTTTGTCAGCAACAACAACGGGGGCAATTTCGGTGGCCGGAGTAGTTTCAGCAGTGGCAGGGGCAGTCTCTTGGGCGGGCGAGGCGACGACGGCTTCTACGGCTGGTTCCTCAACCGCTTTCACGACCTCGGCAGCAACTTCGGCGACTTCGGGCTTCGTCTCGGTGACATCGCTTGGCGCTGGGGCAGCGGCCGCAGCAGCAGCAGCGGCATCTTCGGTTGGCTGTAATTACATAAGCAGACGGGAGGGATCGATTAGAAAAAGGTAGCCTTTTGCACAAACGGTAAATGGAAGGATGGATGGAAAACAAGTTCGATGGAATCACCCACGGAAAGATTTAAATAAGAAAATTTTCTGAACCCACGCTTGATCCAGTTTCTCGGAATGGGAATTGGTACTGCTTGCGCGGAAGGTGTGGGGAGATAAATCGCATTTTCTCCCTCAAGCACAGGAAGTTGCTAATAAAATTCGAAGATCGCTTGGACAAGCAATGTGCATGGCGACAGTTTGAATGAATTATAGCAAAGCCAATCAGGAGACCACCTACGAGTTGTAAATCTCGCATTAAGACTTGGTCGTGGTCGCGCAAAGCAATGGATAGTATTAGTAGCTAAGATTTGCAGATGGTTTCTTGTTAAGTAGTGATGTAGGTCTGCATGCCTTTGTACATTTTTTACAGTTATGTATAGGAATGGGGTAGGATATGGAACAACTGATTTCTTCGAAGTTGCGAAAAGAATTTATTCAAATTTGTGAGGTGGTTCAAGTTCAGTTGAGATTGTATTTTAAATTCAAATATCATTTCATACTTTAATTATCTTGTTTGGGTCAATTTTGAAAAAAAATAGCTTTTAAAAGACAACTGTTTTCTGTGCCACTAATTGAAAAGGAAATTTTATGATTACATTACACAGTATTCGAAAACATTTATTGAAAAACCTGAAAAAAAAAACAATGAACATAATTTTGATCAGATAATTTATGTTTCGACAACCACAACGTTTCGATTCGTTGTATTTGCAATTAATTAACACTTTTTTCTGTATTATCGAGTTCGCACAATTTCTCAGTTTTGCTTATGTTTTCACTTATTTTTCTAAGAGTTCATTCACATAAGCACTTCAGTTCTGTACAACCAAAAACGTTCAAATTTCGTTACGTCTCACAGTCCTCAGCTACTTTTCACTTTTTCAGACTATACAAGTCCCAATTCGCAGCACACAAATCGTCCATAAAAGCGGTAATCCAGCAGCATCAAACGGAATAATCACCTTAACGGCTCCCATCACGAAATATGCAGTCAAACAGCAAACAACAACACTGATCACTATTACCACAAGAATCTTGACGGATTAACGAATTTTCTTTGTGGCCAAAGAAAATCCTAAATGCACTTTTCAACTATATGCAACGATAAATCACAAAGTTCCGAACAGGATCGGGTATCAGTCCTTTTCCTCTTATCACAGATTTCCACAACTGAAGCGGCACACAACTGTTGCACTTGGACACAATGTACTTCAGGACATAAGAGAAGGGATTCCTTTTCTTGCGCACACTTCTAACTTAGCAGGTCCTTTTTGGGGATTTTTTGTTCCTCAAATCTTTCCGAGAGATTCTATGTTCTCTTCTCCTAGACTCGTTAAAGGCTTAGTAGAAACTGAACTAGTGCAGCCGGCGTACAATTTAATTTATATGGCAGCCAGCGTGTAGGGGGTTCGCGGTTGCGTCGTCGCCTTCGTGTCACCAGCCCCAAACCGTGCCCCAGCCCCAGGAGCGCATTCGTATCTACGTATGTGCGATGGGACGTAAGTCGGTTCGGAACAACAACAACAAATACCTACGCCGAAGGAGAAAAACTGCCGGGCGTTGCGCCTTTCGCGCATCGATAGATGTGTGTAGAGAGGAGTATCTACTTCAGTGGTTTTCAGATCGTTCTCCCCGGAGCACTTGGTGCTCTGCGAAGTTTTTTCAGACGCTCCGCAACAATTCACAAACTTTCAAAATTTAATAGTAGGTACCGGACTTAAATATATCCACTTTTGATTGAAAATATACAGTATATTATGTAAAAATTACGTACATCTACCATATGGTTGATCATAAACCACAATTTCTGCGAGTTTTAGACAAAATAGGAATATTTTGACAGAAAAAACATGCTTAGTTACCTAAAAACTAACTAACAATTAGGGTAGAAGTACCAGTTATGGTTATAGTACCAATTATGGCAATAGTGGGAACAAAAATTTATTTTTTTATTGTTTTGAACTGCTCCACTTTTCAAGGAAACGGGTCATTCGAGGAATTGGCGTTCGGGAAACCGATATCCGGGGAAAAGTAGCACAATCGTGTGAGGCCGGATTTTAAAATGTTAATTTTTGGAAGTGTGCTGCACGAACGTCAAAAACACAACTAAAATTACAATGTAACGACTAATATTCACAGGAATGATAAAACTATTTGTTTTGGATAATAATTATACCTTGATTTGATAAGAACACTTGCGCAACACACTTCGGAAAATTAACATTTTAAAATATTGCCTCACTCGATTGTGCTACTTTTCACCGAATGTAGGTTTCCCGAACGCTAGTTCCCCGTATGACCCGTTTCCCCGAATGCAATTTCCTCGAATGACCCGTTTCAGCAGTTCAAATTAGCAGTTTATTAGAAAAAAAACGATAAGCAATCAAAAACAAGGAGGTGTTTGGTTATTCTCGGCCATACACATGTGTCCAAATATGCTGGGGACGGTAAAACTCGTAATAACCGCCAATCAAATAAAGGAGGGTGCATATCAGGCCTATAAAGATATCAGGTATAAAGATATGACAAATATGAGTGCCAGAAACCTTTCGGGGAAGTGGGCTATTCGGGGAAACGGGAGTGAGAACAAATGAATAGATTAAGCTGGTGAGCAATTAAATTTACCGTTTAAATTTGGGATACGTGTTATATCCACTATGGTGATATCAGGTACAAAGAGTGTATGAGAACCCAATTATGGGGATACACTGAAGAGGGTTGGTTTCCATGTTTTGTCCAGTGAAATAAAAGAAGTAAGGTACCGCGGGGTAAGTGGGTAAATGGGGTAAGTGAAAATAATTGGTATATTTTACTGAATATGTGAATTAACGATTTAAACTCGTGCGTAAACCTTAGAGGCCATTGAGAACATTACGATAGGTAAGATATTTCTGAGACGTTTCAGCCATTATTGCATAATAGAGCAAAATATTGTTAACCTGTCAACTATCACTCCGTAACAAGTTGGCGGCGTGCAATCTTATTTAAATATTGTCAGTGGAAAAAAGTTGCGAAAAATAATTTTCTGTACCGCTTTTAAGTTGTCCCCAGTTTTGAACTGCAATAAAAAAAGTTTTAGAATTAATTCGACATAGATCTAAAAATAACTTAATTTAAACACTGTCAGTTTTCCAATAACATGGAGCAAGTGTAAAGTTTCTCATTAGAGATTGAATTTGTGTTTTCTCTTTAGGTAGCTATAAGCATATAAGGCTCGCAATTATCATAGAACAACAGAACGTGCTGATAATTCAAGAAACAAATTAAATGCTATTATCATGGCCAAATCATGGAACTTCTCTAAAAAAAAAGGTTGCCAAATATTACGATATTAATATGTTTACTTCGGACAGCCGATTAAGAGGAAGAAGTTGATTGAAAAGTTCCAATATAAGAGAACGCACGGAAATCTTGTGGAATGTCTGTGTAAAGCTAGTTCAAAACATAAAAAAATTGGTATAGGTGTATCCACATAAAAAAGTTTCAAAATACTTTATTGCAGGATTCCGTTTGATTTCTCTTCAAGAGTTATCCTACGTCATACCCGATTTTCTTAAAAACAAATAACGAGCGATTGAAATTCTACAGAGCAGAAATGCAATTGCTGTCCCATGATGTAAGAACAGTTGCAGTTATAATGTTGTCGAATCATTTCAACAAACATAACTGAACAAATGAAAATTCAAGTAACAAGAATAAAATTGTCTTTGTTTACGTGTTACTTATGTCATTGTTCATTGGGACGCCTTAACAGATGTTAAAGGTAATAGAAATCTTGAATGTAACTGTTAGTTATTGAATGTATTGTTCAAACGATAAACTTTTCACTTGCCCCACCTGTGGGCCGACATTGACGAAGACACCGATTTTTAAAAGCTGGTATTGAAAAATGCTTGATGGTCCGAGTTAGAACAGGGTCCGAATTAGACCAGGATCTCCTACATACTGTTGACTAATTGCATCCATAATTGGTACACCTACCCTGAACACAAAAAAAATCTAGTCGAGAAATCATTCTAACAGATTATTTTACAATATTTGATGGAAATACAATTCCATGCCAATGTCAATTTTTCACAATTTAAGCTTGAAATAGAGCAGCTTGCTAAATCTCGCATTACAAATTAGTTGGTTTTAAAATAAAAAAAAAAATGTTTTCGACACAATTCCTTTTTCATGATTTTTCTTGGAGTCATAGGATTGATTTAAGCATGTAAAAACAATCCTGATTTCAAACGGAGTCACGATACCACACAGGTGCTTCGCAAAACAATTCAATTTTAAAAAGTGCTTCGCGAGACAGAAATCCTGAAAACCCCTGATCTACTTGTACACACAACTTCTGCTTCGCTGGTGGAGCAAAGAAAACACCCATAGAAGCGGGACGTGTGGGTTTTTGGTCACACCGACGACCATCGAGAAGATGATTCTGGGCTGCTCTGACTGGCTGGTCTGGTGTGTTGGCCCCCCAATATCGAAGACGTCATTGGATCGAGAGCAGCAGCAGCATCGTCGTTTAAGTGGCCGTTGTTGTTTGCCCTGATCGCGGAGGAAAAACTCTCTTTTCGGGTCGCGAACTAGCGCGATTAGGATGGAACAGTTGTTGGTTGTCGAACAGGATCGCTTATCCGTTGAAAGTGGCTAAACGAGAAGTTGTGAATGGAAAAAGGTTGGGATTGATTTTCACGAAAGTAGTGCTTGAAATGTGAAATATCAAGCAGAAGTTATTTGCGAAATCCAAATATATAAATGTGAGAAGAATATGGAAGTTGTTGGTTAAATACGCCAAACATGGTCTATTCAACCTTTTCTTTCCCACAGCTTTATTTGAAGATTTGACGGCCATGTTAGTTATAAAACGTTGTCAAACTTGCCCTTGGATATAATTTTCCAAATAACATCTGATTGATTAATTTTCGATAGTTGACCAAGAAGTTCTTTTACAAAAGTGAGAAGAGTTTTAATTTCATCTCATGTTGTGGTGAATTCATTGTAGAAAATATAAAATATACATATTTTTGGTTTACATATTGAATGACCCATTTCTTTAGACGAAATATCTAAATCTTGGTGTCAATCAAATACATGTTTGCATCATCATTAAAAATAGTGCAAAAGTTCCAGTATGGTAGAGGATTCTTTAGAAGTTCCTAAGCTCAAATCATCAAAATTTGATAGATGTTAGGATGGTTCGAACGCTATCCAAATTATATAAAGTTTGTAAAAAATATAGCGAAGTGTCTAAACCGAAAAAACTGCATTCTGCAACTGATCTACATTAAAAAACATAATTTCGCAGTTCCCAGTATGCTAACTGGGCGATTCAATCAGCAACCTGGACGACAACCTGTAGGGCGGCGCCTGACCTGAGTGGGAAGTGTGCTTGTCGCTTCTCCTTGGGCCTTATTTTTCTTTTCAGTCACCCAACAGCAGCAGCAAGTTTTTTGCACGTCGAGATGTAATCCAATAACATTACATTTTGATTTGAGAGTCATGTTACAGCTTCTTCCTCCTCCATCCGCATCCTCCCACTTGAATCCGCCAGCCACCGGCCCAGGAATGCCTTTTACCCGAGATCCAGTTTTGTTTCGCTCTTGTTTTCAATCATGCGTAAATGGAATGGGAGTCTCACAGCAGCAGCATCCCAGGCACATGTTGCTTCTTCTTGATAGATGATACATCGATTTTTCATGCCCTCCAAGCTTAACGTCACGTGTGACAACTACCTTTGAAGTTAAGTGACTTTTTTACGCACTAAGTAAGCAGTGTCGATGCAAAATTCTGCGATGCGGGCGATTACTTCATCGACAAGCCATTGTAAATAACATAGAAATTCCTCCATAAATATATTGAAATCGAGTCTAGTACACGACATTGAAGACGGCCTTACAGTTGAGGTCGAAATACGCGTATCTGTCAAAGGATACAAACTCTAGTGGAATTAAATGGTATATTACTAAATTCGTTTTTTTCATCTACTTATAGGTATTCTACTAAACAGCTCGAAGATTTATTATTATTTTGACATGATGACATTGATGACATTTCCCAATGATATGGGAATTCGGGGTAATGCCATTCTGGGTTATCGGTCGTTCGGGGATTTGGAATTCAAAGTATTGACAGTGGAGAATTGGCATTCGGGGTAATGGGGTAGAATCACAGAACATCTAATAAAATTGGAAATACTAGATAAAGATAATATTTCAGAGACGTGACCTTTAAACGTCGTCTAAATGAGAACAAATGGTTGACTTAAGCCAAGTGTCCATCAGTAAATTTTATAAAAAAACATATATTCAAAGTTTGAAAGGTACACTCCTTGCTAAAATTTTAAAATCAGTCGCTTAACTGCCCTCATTTGGATCTCACATTCAAAAGACAATACATAAAAGAGGCATTTTTTAGAAACTTATATCTAGAAACAATGTATAAAAACATTTCTTAGAAGGTGGATTTAAAAAGTGTAGGTCCGTCCGGATGTTTTGGAAGAATTATAGAAGTTTTGCATATGAAGGCTTTCCAAGAAGTATAATAATTGACATTTAAAAATTGTGTATGATACAGTGATCTTGAACATTCAGTTTTTCTTGGGTATTCTAAATAGATCAATCATGATTCTTGATATTTTGTGAATTTATAATATATTCAAACCCATACCTGTTACAGTAATCATTTCTGAAGATTTTAAAATTTTGTGAAATTTTGAACAAAGGGTATGTACTTCATACTAGGATTATATAGTTTTGATGAAGAAAATGATAATGATCTTCTTCTTTCTGGCGTTACGTCCCCACTGGGACAGAGCCTGCTTCTCAGCTTCTTATGAGCATTTCCACAGTTATTAACTGAGAGCTTCCTATGCCAATGACCATTTTTGCATGTGTATATCGTGTGGCAGGGACGAAGATACTTAGTTCAGTTCATGTTCAGTAAATTTGGGATTGTTGAATCCGTTGTCGCTTTCTGAAGTTAATATTTCTAAACCTAGACGTACTCTGATATTTTTGGAAACGGCAATAGATTCAGCGTTTTTAAATTGAATAAATAGCAGTATGGTGCTTGGGACAAAAGTTTGTTTGAACCTTTATTTTGATTCTGAAGTTATTCTGGGTATGAACTTGGTTTAATTTCAAGAAGACAAATGGCAGTACCATACTTTTCCCTAGGAATTTTAGCTGAAATTTGTTATCGGAAAAAAGAACCTAAGGTGAATGCCTTCAGAAAACGATATTAATAGAGAATGGCTTCAAAAAAATGAGTCGCTACTAGCCCTGTAAATACTTGATTAGAATATCTAATTGCTAATACCTTCCCAATTCCGAATAAAACATCGGAAATAACCATGATCAACAGCTAGCACCAACGCCTGGCGAATGGCATCATACAATGTTGCACCGGTAAACTACGGTCATGTGTAATCCGTTCAAAGCCACAGACTTTTCTCCAACCTTTCCTACGCAAAAGAAAACAAATCAATTCCCACATGAACGCTTGAGGAATGTGGCACCGCCGCCGACGACAAAACGACGACCGGTAGAGACACTTCACCCCTTTCTACCGACGACGACGACGACATAGTCGTTGATGAGATCCTCACAGCAGCCAGCAGTACGGTTCAATGCTCAACTTGAACTACAATCTGTCCTGAGGTGTACCTATAGTCTGTACGTATCTCTGTATGTAAAGCACTTTTTCAATGGTGGGCAGCATCCTACCCGATTTGGCTCGGAATCGTCGTCGCAAATATTCATAGAGGTACACGTTTGATATAGTTTACCGATCTGCTCCGGTGCATTAAAAGAAAAGCGACACTCGTTTCCCTCAAACCTTTGAGGCAACCGTAGGGTTATATGTGGTTAGGGCGGTTCAAATGGCAAACAAAGTTTGAAAATCACATCTCCAATATTTGTCTTGTAATCTTTATGATATAATCTACCAAATCTTCAGCCATTTTGGTGAGGATTTAAAGGTGGCCCAAAATGATACTTCCACCGGTACAATATCAATGTTGAAGCTAAAATACATCACAAAAACTTATTTTTTGCAGCTGTTATGAAGAACGTTGCTTAATTAACAAATTCATCATGCGCTAATTTTGTTCGGGGTTTTCTAAGAACTTTACTGGAATATACCCTCATATCGATATCCTACATTGTCTTTGGAACACCTTCAAATAATGGCTGAAAATCTGGAAGAACTCTATGTTTATCATAAAGATTGCAAGAAAGATATGACACAAAAGATATTCAAACTTTTTTCGTAACTCGAACCGCCCTAACATGTGGTTTAGTGTGTGGGGGCGGCGCCCTGCAGCAGCCGAAAGCACGCGCACTTAATTGCACTCAACGAGCTTACGACCGAGCGATTTAAGAAGTCGAATCGATCGTTCCCATAGGCTAAATAGAGCCCATTCCGGTACGACAGAAAAATGGTCTCGTTCATTGAAAAATTGCAGCAGAAACGAGCGGTGGCAAATATCCAGCTACGACTTCTCGGTTGCCGGCCGGTTAGTTTATGTGCACAAAAAGGTGCTTGCAAGAAAATTTGCGGAGGAAGAAATGGCACAACTTTCTTCGTCGGGCGGATTGCATTTTGATTTGTCACTCGCAGTATCGAGAGGCAGTTGCGTGGGTGGATTCGGGCTTTAGACCGAGGAATTAGGTGCTGTAGGAAAGTTTTACGACCACCATTCGACGTTGATTGAATTGTATGGTGCGTATTTAATCGCACTTGCGGAGGAAAGGACAAGCAAATTGATTTACTTGATTTGTAGGTAAAATGGTGAACAGCACGTGGAAAATTGCGCACCAATAGAAAACGGATGTAGGCGATTTCGCCATAGTAAGGAAATGTGGATAACATATGAAGTAAGGGACATGATTGTATGAGAGAAATAAATTTGCGATCTGATCGGTTTTTAGGGCTCTACGAGTGACAACTGCGAATAATTCCAGCTTGGAAAGGAAACATTTTTTTCCGCTTAAAGTTCAAAAAGTTCACATATGATCAGGACTTTTGATTCCGGAATGTTTTGCTCTTTCTGGTTGGCCTTTTTTTAATAAGAACAACATATCGACGATCCGCTTGTTCTCCATGGTCGACGATCTCTTTAAGAATGAGGGTTCTTACAACCAGTACATCGATAGAGTAAGGAACTCCTCATAAGTGCATCAGTTCATCAATGACCGCCAATCAGTGAATCAATTGTCAACCAACACACAGCAACAAAAACATTGTCCCCTCCTATTCTTGATTCTACCCAAAGTTATTAGGCAAAAGGCACTTCCTATTTTTTTTTTTAAAACGCGTTTTTTTCACAAACTCAACGATAAAACAAAATTTAAAACGATGACATTTAGTTTCTTCGACATTAATTTGCTTGTTTGAGCATAGTAAACACGTTTGAGCAGAAATTGAAACGCTTGATTACACTCAAAATTTCTTTCACTCTAAATATTACGAAAAACCCTATTATTTGGACCCATTTGTCTGTAACTCAAAATTCAAAAGGATGACATATAGTTTTTTTGACGTGAAATTGATTGTGAAAGTCAAGTGCACATGTTTGAGTAAAAAAATGAATTTCCGAAAACGCTCAAAATTTATTTTTCCTAGAAAACCACACCAAAAACGTATTTCCTGAACTTTTTTGTCTGTAAATCAAAATTGAAGGCTATGAAGTGTAGTTTTTTCGACATGAATTTACTTGTAGTAGTCAAGTGAACATGTTCCAGCAGAAAAAGAAATTTTCGATAACACTCAAAATTTCTTTTACCTAAAATACTACCCTTTTTTTAACACGTTTGCCTATAATTCAACATTCAATGCGTTGGCATATAGTTTTTTCGACAAGAAATTGATTGTGAAAGTCAAGTGAACATGTCGGAGTAAAAAAAATCTGATAACACTCAAAATTAATTTTACACAAAAATCTCACAAGAAACGGAATTCCTGAGCTTTTTTGTCTGTAAATAGAAATTGGAAGCTATGATATTTAGTTTTTTTATGCATGAATCTTTTTGAAAAAGTCAAGTAAAGATGTTTAAGCAGAAATTGAAATATTTGTACACTCAAAATCGAAATTGAAGGCTATGACATGTAGTTTTTTCGGCATGAATTTACTTGTAGAAGTGAAGCAAACATGTTTGAGCAGAAATAAAATATTTCAATTACACTCATATTTTCTTTTACTTATAATATCACGAATATTCGTATTATTTGTCCCGTTTGCCTGTAACTCAAAATTTAAAGCAATGACATATAGTTTTTTCAACGTAAAATTGATTGTGAACATGTTCCGAGTAAAAAAATAAATTTTCGATAACACTCAAAATTTATTTTACGCAAAAAACGTATTTCAAGAGTTTTTTTGTCTGAAAATCAAAATTAAAAGCTATGACATGTAATATTTTCGACTTGAATTTACTTGTAGAGTATTGTAGAGTAGAAAAATAATGTTTGTTAGTCCGTAAATAAAAACTCAAGGCTAAGATGTAGTTTTTTAAGCATGTATTTACTTGTAGAAGTTAAATGAACATGTTTGAGCAGAAATTAAAATTTTTGATTACCCTATTTGATTCACTGCCTCTAATATAGTACCAATCCCCACCTTCCCAACATATTTGGAAAGTATTTATTTTTTACTCAATTAAAAACGAATGAAACATTTCTTTATGTAATCTCAATGAAGTATAATGACTTTGTTAGTAAAGGAATTTCTGGCGGAATTCTTAATAAATCGAAAAAAAAAGTTCTTCTGATATTGAAGACTTAACGATAAACTTCGAAGAGAAACCTTGGATGAAAAAAAAGGTGAAGTAAGAACCTTTTTATCGAAGCTCCTGCATATGTTTGTACTTGGGATTGGCATTTGCATCAGAAGTTTCAAAGTTCTTTAGCACAATTCCAGAACGTATTTGTGATGGGCGGCTGGAGAAACATATAGAAGGATTACAAGAAAAAGCTCGAATGCAATTTCTGATAAAATTTCTAAGCGAAATTTCCTGACAAAATTTTTTAGTGGAATGAATTTAGGAACGGAATTTTTGATTGATTTACTAATTTCAAATTTTGAAAAGTTCTTCAGATATCCTAATAGAATTTCTGGTATAATTTCTAAAATTATTTCATGATATGAAATGAAAGAAAATGGAAGAAACAAAACTCGAATAATGGCGATGAAATAGAAAATTCTTCCTTGAAAATTCTTCCACCAAAAATTTTTTACAGAAGCTAATGCTTGTCTGGCCGCTAATGGTTCATATTAAAGTAAAGCAATCTTGCCAACCGTGGAATCCACTAGGTAAGGTAAGGCATTGCACAGGTCTCGAGAGGGTTTGATTTGTAATGGCACAGGTTCGCTTTTTGATGCAACAGATTCCCAATGTATCAGGCGTAGGAATAGAACATAGAATGATGGAAGATAGAATGTGAGACAGACTATTCTGTTATGCACTTATATGAGATGTATAGTAGAAGAAAGAATTAAACGACAGATAGATATAAACAACAAGGAAAATTAGGAAAATTTACATATATGTTCAAAATTTATAAAATTAGAATAAAATTGCAGTATAATCTAATTTTGTTAGTAAATTTGCAGCTTCACATGCACAGATAACTGTACATTTTAATTATACACATTATACAATTATTCAATGAGTATCCTTAATATTTAAATTGGTAAATGAAAAGGTGACATAAAACATCTATGACCCGATCCCAGTAGGATCACAAATCTTATTTAAGATCCCCAAAACAAATTGTACAAAGCATGATCTCTGACGGAATGATTCCTGTTGTCCAATTCGATTTCGATCCGAATACGAGTCATGTTGCTTCAGCATTACACACCAAATGCAACACTGTCACACGGTTTACTAATTAGTTGTTCGAAAAAAAAATACGCTATCTATAGGATCTCGCAAAACCAAGTTATCTAACCGGTCACACGCAACGAGTACGATTGGTCAGCACATTTGTCTTTGGTTTTGTTTTGCTGGATGATGCTGGCTGCGTTTGCGTTGACTGAAGCATCTACCCATTAGTGGCAATCGGATTGACAAGAGTCGGACGGGTCGGCATTTCCCGGTGACTGATTGATTCGGTAGCTCGGCTCATTTTTGGCACAACCGTGGCTAAAGGTGATGCACCTCCTCGGATGGTTGTAAACAACTTGTGACTACACTTGGGAGAAATCACTTTTTTTTTTTGGTGGACACGTCTAGAGCTACCGATTTGCAACGAAAGTGAATCCTTGGGGCGGCGCACTGATTTCAGCGTTTAGTAGGTAAACATACGCATTTGGCGCGGTTACAATTAGAGGATCCACGGCGAAGAAAAGCGAAAGCTTTTTTTCCTTTAGCAAGTGGAGTCATCATCAACGTAGGTGGGCATTAAGAGTCATGTGATCGGATTTTAGAGTGTTTGGGTCTATTTTGGGAGCTAATGAATCGAAGCGAGGGGGGAACAACCGGTCGAAAAAAGGCGCCGGCAAGAGTACGTAGAGCTGGCGTCTTCTTCACCGTTGTCGCCGGTGTGCATCGATCGGAATGTTAAGGACATTCCTATTCTACCTTTTCTGCGGAGGCAGTCTCTGCACCGATCGAACGTTGCTGGGCTGCGTCTATCGATCGTAGAATAATACATAGTTTAAACTCTGTATCGAGTTTCGATTTCTGTTGAATGTCAGCCAAACGCGAGGAACGAGGAAATTATTTAGCACTGCCGGGCCACTGCACTTGTTGTGTCTGTCGCGAATGAGTACATACGGTCGAAAACAGCTTGACTCATCTAGTTCATTTCGGATGTAGTTTTGGATTCAGAGTAAGTAGGAGAAAAGATGTGAGACAATTGGTGGATAGCTGAAGATCTAAATCTGAAAGTTCACAACACAAATGCAGAGCTGATAACGACTGAGTGTCTCAAAAATATAAACTTTTATGACCTAAAACTTGATAAAGTAAGTAACTTTTATAAATTTATTAAGAAAATCCTTAGTTCTCCATTAGTTCATTCATCAACTAGGATAAGATTCTACTATCAACTAGGATTTCGCCCAAGATTTCTGTTTAGGACAATTATCTCCAGAGATGCATCAACTGATTTCAAAGACTATCATCTAAAATTGTAGTTCAGTTTTTGTTTTCAAGATTACAACCCAGAATTCAGAGGGTCGTGGGTTCGAATCTCAGTGGTCGAGAATCCTTTCGGGATGGAAATTTTATCGAATTCACAGGGTATAGAGTATCCCCGTATCTGCCACACGATGACATATGCAAAAATGATCAGATGACAAAGAACGCTCTCAGTTATTAACAGTGGAAGTACTCGTAGAACACTAAGCTGGGAAGTAGACTCTGTCGCTCGCAGTTTGGACGTAACATCAGAAAGAAGAAAAAGGACTTCTTCAGGAATTCTTTGAGTTATTTTACAAGGAATGGCTCGAAACATTTATCCAGGTTTCTTTTGAGGCATGTTTTCAGGGAATTGTCTAAATTATTTTTTTTAGAAATTATTGCAAGCAGTGTTGGTAGACTCACACTCAAATCTCAATCATTGAGTTGACTTGCGAGAGCAAACTCAATTGAGATCTTCTTCGCAAAACTCACGCATGAGATATTGATGCAAAATCACTTGTTCTTACTCACGTTGTCAAAAATGATTCAATCATAAAAAATATCAACGAAAATCTGACAAACCTAATGTTATTGTTTATATTGAGTTTGCTATATTTCTAACAGAAAAACAAAGAATTCATGTTTTACGTGAAGAAACTATGGCAATACAAGCTAATGCGTCAAACGGATGAGCCAACTCAAGTATGATATTCTGGCTTTTTAGTTGAGTGAGCTACTCAATTAGCTACTGATAAAAAATCAAGCATGAAAAATGAGAATTTGGGATTTTCGCAACGCTGGTTTAAAATATAATAAATTTCATAACTCCTGAGGAATTCTTGTTGGATTTTCTCGATAAATTGCTAAGATAATTATTTGGAAACATAATCAATCGAATTCCTGGATAATATCCTGTAGGATTTTCTGGAAGAATTTCTTGAAAGCCATCGAACTAAATTCTTAAATTTGTGCTATTAAATATCATGAATATCTCGTGGGTTTGAAATTTATTATATTATATTGTCAATATCATCATTCCCCGTCTCATCGGAATCTATATTTTCCTGTGATACACAAATGGTCAATTGGCAAAGATACCCAAGTAACCACTAGCCCGCTAATTCGCCTTTTTGGCCTTATAGGGCCATTATACGGCTAATATAGAGCATGTCAGCTGTATAATAGCACTA
The DNA here is from genome assembly GCF_002204515.2 of Aedes aegypti. Taxonomy (NCBI): domain Eukaryota; kingdom Metazoa; phylum Arthropoda; class Insecta; order Diptera; family Culicidae; genus Aedes; species Aedes aegypti. The sequence goes on from NC_035108.1 coordinate 305,984,956, forward strand.
CATTGGCACGGAGGGCGAATTAGAGTGCTAATTGGTTACTTGGGTAGCTCTCAGTTAATAACTCATAAGAACATTAAACTGAGAAGCAGGCTCAGTTGGGACGTCGTTACGCCAGAATGGCTAAGTATTTGCTGTAGTGAAACTTTAGATGAAAAATGGCCTAATCTAATGTAAATAACCTTATTCAGTGGACAGGATCGCCGAGTTGGAACGAAGAAGTATGCCTGCTACAAGATCAGGGCAATCAATTAGTTATGACATCGCAAGCGAACATCTTTTGGAGGAATACCCGATGTGCTCGTAGAGGCTCAAGCCTAATCTCTCTACCAGCAAGTTAATTTTTTACCACACAAAATATTCAAATTGTGATAACTTTTTTGTTTTCTAATATTTTTACACCATTTTTTTACAAGTTCTCAAAAAACTCTTCTAGTTCAAGAATCCATGTCGATAATAATCATTGGTTATCTGGATTTGAAGATTTTCCGATGCTCTTTGAGGGACCAACATTCTTCATATAAAATATCTTTGGTGGCCATTTAGTTTATGGCAAATTATCAAAAAAATAAATAAAATAAAATGTGGACTATACAATGACAGGTAATGAGGAGTTTCTCTGAAAAAAAATCGTACAAATCTGTTCAGTATTCTTGAAGATATCTGAAGATTGAAAATATGAAGTTTTGAAGATCTTCGTTTGGCAAGTGTGGTTCCAGAAATCTAAATGCTCATTAGCCAAAGACGGCTGCACCAAATTGCTTCATTTTTTCATAACATACTCTCATTAATGTATTGTTCCAAGTAGTAAATCTCTTCTGTAGCCTGAGAAATTAACGTGGGTTATGGTTACGCATCGGTCCTCAAAGGAATTTTAGGATATCTCCGGATCCACATGACTAATGATCAATATCGACACAGGTTCTAAAACTAGAAGTTTTTGGAGAACTTGTACAAAAATGGTGCAAAAATAGCTAGAAACAAATAAGTTATCGCGATTTGAATGTTTTTTGCGGTAAAAATGAAGCGCTACTAGAGGGACAAATAAGTCATAACGATGCTCCTAAGGAGGCAGTCTGCGTAGTGTCCGCAACGCAAACCGCCTGAAACAACGTTGTATTCTTTCGAAGAGTAAATGGAGAGTTCACTTCAACAAATTACTCCAGAATTGTTGAAGCGTTGCAAAAGTAATTCGTAGATGAAATATTGATGAAATTTTGGGGAATTGGTGATCGAAGTCATTCAGAAATTCCTGGAAAAGTTCTTAAAAGACTTCTTGGGATAATCTTTGGAGGAATTTAGGAACAATTACTAAGACAAGGACAAGAAATGAAAATGAAAAACTCCTGTAGGAATCTTTGGAAAAGTTGCTAGAAAAACTACTCGAACAATTGATAGATTGATTGGCTGAAAAATTTCTGGAGGTAATCCTGGAACAGAATCTGGGAAAATTTTCAAGGTTATCTTTGTGGAAAATTCTAGAGGTAGTTGCGTTGGATTTAAAAACCATTTTTTGAAGCAAATTCCAGAGAAAATCACAAAAACATCTCTTCAAAAATCTCTGTTGAAATTTCTAGACGACTCTCTATGAGAATTCATGAAACTCTCTAGACGGTTTTTGGAGGGATGCTTGTAGAAACCTTTGAAAGTATTGTAGAGGAAACCTCTAGAGAAATCAGTAGAAAAACTCCTAAAGTGTTCCCTCGAAGAATCTGACAAAAAAATCTTGAAGAATAATGCGTAAGAGGTTCTTTTCTTTTAATCCGAGAAAACGAAAATTAGTGAATTTGGATACCATACTGATTAAAAAAGAGACTTTGGAGAGCTCCCATCAAAATAGAGGCTTTTTAGAGACTAACATTAAAATAGTGATCAAATCTCTAAAAAGAATGTTGCTACCAGTCCTGCGAAACGACTAATTAAGAAGCGGTTTCAAAGTTAGAATTATCGTTATGTGAAAAACCATATCGAAGCTGGTTATGTTCGGGTTTCAATCTTTTCGTATTGTAAGTTTTTGTAAAACTCTCATATTCTAGACCAGAAGCTTCCTCAAAAAATACTGTCCTCATAAAATACGGATTTTAGAAATGATCGCAAATCATCGGCTTTTACAAAAATGACAAATGACGAAAAGTCGAAATATTTTATCCCAAAAAAAAATGATAAAAGGATCAAATTAGTGGAAGATTTCTTGCTTTGTAAAACTTACCTATAGAATTTAGAATTTTTTAAAATAAGATTTTTACCATTTTTCAAACTGATATTTTTGTGACAACTCAAAAGTTTTTGAATGAAAGATTGCAAGTTGTATACATGCTAAGGAAACATATATTCAAGCTGTTGTAAAATCTTGATTTTAACTTGGTTCTCCATAGAAACGCATTTTTGACGTAGTAGAAGTAGCCAATTAAAATCGTGGGTTAAGACTCAATTTACGGACGCATTTTTATGAATTTCCATAGAAATCCGCAAAACAATTTAATAATTTTTAGTTCAAAGTCTTCAGATAAGAGACTCCTAGCTTACAGCCGAAGATAACACCACTCAATTTCTAGAGCAAACCTATCAAAAATTTGTCATGGTTTTCGATCAAATCGATTTAACCTCATCCGTCATAAAATTTAGCTCAAAACTGTTCCCATCGCACCTGAACATGTACATCTCTTGCAGAAAGTTCGCTACGATTCTCTTCCTTTCTTGGTACTTTGATTTTCGGACGAAGCACCAAGACCTACCTTAGCCGAGTGGTTAGAGTCTGCGGCTACAAAGCAAAGCCATGCTGAGGGTGTCTGGGTTCGATTCCTGGTCGATCCAGGATTTTCGTACATGCCACACGATATACGAATGCGAAAATGGCAACTTTGGCAAAGAAAGCTCTCAGTTAATAACTGTGGAAGTGCTCATAAGAACACTAAGCTGAGAAGCAGAGTCTGCCCTATTGAGGACGTAATGTAAAGAAGATGCATAAAATAAGAAGACTAGGTCGAAAATAGTGACCAAGAAGTGACTTACTACCACCAAAGCACAAGGTAGAAATAGAAGATCAAAAAACAAAGGGTGATTTAAAAAATTGCCTAACATCATGCCTAGTATAAAATATTAAATAAAATTTTAAATAGGTTCAGATGGAACTCGAAAAACAATAAAAATTGCTAATCGTTTCCACGTCGAAATCGCGTCAAGTAGATAAATCTTATTTTCGTCAGAGAAAATAACCTGATGAAAAACTCCCAACAGATAGATAGAATCATTCAAACCTCATCGCTTGATTCGATTCGTAAAATGCAAAAATCGTGGATGCAAACTACTCAGTGGCGAAAGATTTTCCGTTTGTATACCATGATGCTTGAACCCGCGCTTACGAAAGGGCACTAATGTAGTTCGGGGGCACTTGAAGATCTGCTGCTTCGAGCTATCTTTTTCCCAGTATACCAACAGCCGCCACTTCAATCCATTCTCCATCGATTAAATGGGGTCGATCTAGATGATGATCCCGATTGTTGCGTACATCAGCGAAAAAGTGTTCGTGTTATTAATAGCGCTGCTGCGTATCATGCGATAGAATTTTGACCATTCCCGTTCGCCTGGATGCTGTGCAAGCCGAGCGTTTTGAAATCGGAAGGAAACCTCCATCGACAGGCAAAAGCGGATGAGCCGTCCGTCGCTCGCTGATGGTCCCCAATAATTTTAATCCTCGTCAAACATTTTGGCTGCCGGTGTGTTCCGGTTTGGTTTTTTGGCGGCGACATATGAGGTATGCGTCAATCGAATGACGTCCAGCCATCCCGAGGCGACTGAGCGTGACAGCCTGGCGCTCATATCTCGGGACGGTTCCCATCATGGGACGGGACAACACAGCATCTGAAAGCTATAAAATGCGAATTTTAATTTTCGACTGCCGAACAGAACAACAGTGAAGCGGCAAGCTACTTCCGGTCTGCGTTGAATTGCGTTTGTTTGTCCATTGAATTCGATTCCTGGCGCGGATCGGTACGTAGATATCGAATCGGAACGAGCGCGTGTGCACATCTTGTTTACAGATCGGTTTTTCTGCTAACGTTTCTGCGACACTTTCAAGGCCATTCCGTTGCTGTTGACGGGTCATCTGAGGAGACTTTTTTTCTGCAATGCTATCTTCGAGTCACATGAAAAGACGAAACCGCAACCGTCCGTTCGTTCCTGTATGTTATCGGTTTTTGCCAATTCATCAAGGCCAAGCCAGGAGACGGAGGCTACCGTACGCGAGCGGGTCTTGTTTTTCAGAAAGTCTCTAATGATTATTTTTTTAGATACGTACGTAGTGTACATGCACCGGTATTCACCATATGCTGTTTTGCGATATAAAGTAGGCATGAATTGATTAGTGTTAATTTATTCGCTGAAATTTCAATATTTGCTAAGGATATAAAAAAAAAATGTTTTCCTTAAAATTTCAGATCTTTTGCATCCTATTTCTTAATGGTGTTTCTAAATTCACCGCCTCCAACGAGAAAACAATAAAGGTGGCGAAATCAGGAATCAAATCCAGAGCATGGCGAATATTGATGAAGTTGTTCCAGTATTCGCCACCCCAATTTAAAATACATGAAAACAATGTTTCTGGTCAATTTTTATAGTTTTCCTGCTAAACATTAATTGAAAGCTTTAGTTTAACATATTGGCAGCATTCAAAAGTATTTTGTTTGTTTTGAAATAAATGGTTTTCCTAATGTTGTCTAATAATGGTACACCAACCCTACGTCCAAAAAACGGTCTGTCCATCCGTTCGAGTTTGAAGCCTTCGCGGGAGGGGAATTGAGTGGAAGTGGTTTTTAAAAAGCTTTAGCTTCTCTTGTTCGAAATAATATTTGTGCTCATGCATCTGGTATTTGTCGTAAGAATGCTTTGTTTATTTTTGGAGCGGAAATATATTGACAACGATTTTTGAGGATTTACGAGCTGTGCGTCATTACGCTATTCCGATGGAGATGCATGGCGGTTGAAGGTCGGCTTTTTGTATTTTTATGCACTCGAAGATGCCTCCGCAAATAGAATGTGTTGTACTTCCCAGTTGTCCGAAGATTGAAAAGCACACAACTTTGTTGCAGATGACGAAAATTTCCATTTGCATAATAAGTTGACTTATGGTTGCCAACTTAGAAATATAATCATAGGTTATTTGACATTCATTAAAGTAACTTCTATTCAGCGTTCGAAAATAAGTAATCCTATTTGCTTCATGATTTTGTTGTTATCAGTCTAACCGTAGAGTATACTACCCAAGTTGCAATTCGCACAATAATGGATCAATCTAGTATGTCCTGTTTCGGTGAGAATAACTTGGCTGCTACTACTAATAGTCGCCTTTTATATCCGTGATATTCCACATCTGCGTCAGATGTGGATCTGCGAATCCAGTGTTGAATTTCACACAATTCCACGCAATGCACAGGTATCTGCAGTTTGGTGTTGTAGCGGAATCGCACTAATATTTGATCTGCAGAAATTTCATGCTAATTTTCAGACTGATAAACAAATAGCGTTTGTTGAAACCGTGCCTTTTTCGAAATATGGATTTGGTGGTATTTGATAATAATCATACGAATTGTTCTGGCAAAAGTAGGCATAAGAGCATCAACGTCGAACAAATAGCTATCCGTTCCTATATATTTATAATGTTAGCACCTCGTTACTGGCGCCAATCTAACGGTTGCAGTAGTTGCAGTTCAACACAAGCGGAAGAAAACGTGATAATTTGTGCTGAACGATTTTGTGCATCTCTTACCTAAAAGATTCAGCTAGAAATTATGGCATTCAAAAATTCATATGAGTAGTAGATTACGTAAAGTAAGCCATGTCTATGTACATGTCTACTCTCTCGTGCTATGCGTACACTAATTCTTTCCGCTAACGGAGTTTTGATACAACCTGAATCAATAAAACAATACTTCTCAATGATACAAGAACATAACGTTGGCGAAAGTAGAACTTCGTTACCCCCGCAAATGTATCCTTCCCAAAATCTACTTGGAAATTGCTCTTAGAGGTTATGTTAGCTACAACGAATACAAGAAAGGGTGAATCTGGAAAACGAAATGAGAACCCACTTACAATCCAAACTCACCACTGTTTATTCATGAAAACTATCGAGAAAAGCACGTAGCTGTTAAGTGAAATTTTAGTCAGCTCGAGTTTTACGGAATTGAGTTTTGATACAATGCACATTGGGACAGATTGCCAAATTACATATTATGAGGACTACCTACATTATGACAATAAAATACGGAAATATTTTTGCCAACTTTTATGCTTTTCAAGTTAGCGCTTTGAAGTGTTCTAGAGAGTTGTTCTTTGTTTAATTTTTAACAACTTTGCGAAAGACACCAATTGTGTAAGTCTACTATGTCCCCTGCTATGGCGTTTTCAATTATGCAGGGTAGGGTGGTCCATGAAAAATTGATATTTTGTCCATATTTTTTTTTATTTCAAATTGTATCAAAATTAGGTCTTCTACAAAGTTTTAGAACTAGTTGAAACGCGTATTTTGATGAAATATTGGATTGAGAAGATTTCCGATGGTATCGACTTTGTTGTTAACAGCACCCATCAGCTAATATTACGAACTCTCAGTAAAAATATGTTCGTTTTCACATCAAAATTATACTTTAAATCTTCCAATATTCTCCAGAGATACAATATACCATTTGAACCTCTAAGTTATACCTTTCAGGTCCTACTCAAATTGCATCCCCGCTTTCCCCCTTTTTAAGACGTTCGAAAAATATGATTTTTTTTAATAAAAATGGTCATATCTCATAAACGAATGAATAGAATCACTTAATTCTTAATACGCGTTTCAACTAGTTATAGAACTTTGTAGAAGACGTAATTTTGATAGAATTAAAAAGTTATGGGCAAAATATAAATTTTTCATGGATCACTCTACCCTGTATCATTCAAAACGCCATAGCAAGGGCTACAGTAGACTTACAAGGTTGGCATCTTCGGCAAAGTTGTTCAAAACAAAGAACAGAGAACAACTTTCTTGGACACTTCAAAGCACTAATTTGAACAGCATAAAAGTTGGCAAAAATATTTCCGTATTTTCTTGGACTACTCTAATATCACTGATAGTGGTAAGCTCCATCGAAGTTAATACGCCAATCGCGTATTATCCTCGATTTCACTATAGTAAAATCGAGGATAATACGCGATTGGCGTCGTAACTTCGATGGAGCTTACCACCATGAATGTCAAAATGTAGTCCTCATTATATGTAACATTTTTGCCCAAGACACTTTTGTTCTAAAAAACCATCTTCATAGTCAAAATATTTGTTTCCTCCTTATTTCGCGGTCTGACGCAATGGGCGGTATGAATAAAATGCGTTGAACTTTACTACATGTAGCATCTACTCAAAAACAAAATCCACAAAGTTTACAACACTTTTGGTATGAATAAAAAACCTTTCGAACATGTAGTACCTACTACTTTCGAACATGAGCAGTGACTGATACTGCACGTTAAGAGAATTCTAGTCAGAGTGCAGAGTGATGCTGCACGAAAATTCCATTCAGAGTGACACTTAAAATCATGCATATATGCCAAATTTGTCGATTATTCACACGACAAATCATGTTAAAATATGAATATTACTACATTCCCGCTATACATCGCGTAATTGAGCATAGAGGTCCCCAAGCAAACTGCCACGGACACCAACGCGCAATCATTCTTACACAAGTCGATTTCCTCAGAATTAAAACGTATCGATGTTTGTTTGACGTCATTGAGCTTTCGGTCAACGGCAGGCCAACAGGGAAGTGGTTGTTTTGCAGCAATTCTGTTTATATTTGGATTCTCACAGCAAACAAAAGCAATGTTGGGACAGTTCTCACAGCAAACAAAGAAAATTTTGTCAACATTGCACTACTACGCAGGCAACTGGATTGATCTATGCACACTAATTCATGTAAATTATTTAATTTTAAACGATTTGAAGTATAAATTTGCCATAAATCTAGCATTCCATTGCATGTGATATAACAACAAGGATTTTTCAGAGAATTTTGGAATTTTAGCTAGAAATCTGTATCCTATGAAGGAATCTTGAGATTACAGCAATTGTGGAATTACAAAGTTCCTAACATTTTCAAGATTCCAGTACTGAGAATTTTATGAAATAGCGGTAGAATTTTGAGCTTCCTCTATGAATTAAAAAAAAACAGCATGTTGAACTCCGATGATGGACATGGGATTCTTAGTATTTCTGTGGTATTCTAGTTATTTCGGTAGGTTTTCTAGTAGTATCCCTGGAATTCTTAGAAATGAAATAAATTCTCATAATAGTGGGTGAATTAAGGATTTTCTTTTACATTTTTACATTCAGACATTCAAAGGTTTATACTATAATTGAAAATTTCATCTGAAATTCCAACTGGAAATCAAAGGGATTCAAAGTCTACAAGAATTCCAAAGATTCAGACCAGAGTTTGCAGGAATCTCACTGAAAGCTCAGAGATTCTTACAGAAATACCGTCTTGAAGATACCCGAATAATTTCAAAAGATTAATAGTCAGATCAAATAACGGATTTACAATATTCCCAACAGAATCCCAGAATGGCTTTCAGAATCCCAGAATTGTTATAACAAATCTAGAATGCCTATCGGAAACCCATAATTACTATAGGGACTCCAAAATTCCAAAGAAAATCAGAGAATATGGGATGTCATTTGTTACATAAAATTAAGAATTACTTTATAATTAGCTGAAATCCATCCGACATCCGAGAATTCTTAAGAAACAACATAATTATCGTAATGCCAGATTGAACATAATTATCGTAATGAGTATATTCGTACCTGCCACACGATATTCACATGCCAATTGACATTGAAAGCTCTCAGTTAATAACTGTTTAAGTACTCATAAATACACTAAGCTGAGAATAAGGCTCTGTCCCAGTTGGGACATAACGCCACAAAGAATACCAGATCTCTCAAATAAATTCCAAATTCCTTACCGGAATCTCAAAATTCTTTTCGAAATATCAAAATTTCTACGGAAATTTCAAAATACCTTTCAAAATATCAAAGCTGACATCGTTTTCCCATGATATTCACTCAAATTTTAATTATTCCATCCATTTCAACAATCTCAAATCTCAAGACATGAGTAGCAACATCTGCAGCTAACTACCAGTAGCTTTGTAGTAAATACTACCTTTATTCATAGCAACGCGTTGTTTGTAGTATGTTCGAAAGGTGTAGAAAGAGAAATGACACAAACATGTTCCACTCGTGGTCTACAAAAAGCGTTTACTACCGATAATGTAGTAAACTCAACTTTACTACATTTTATTCATACCGCCCACTGCTTCCCGAATGTAGTAAAAGCTCATGTTCGAAAGCAAGCAGTACGTAGGTACTACATGTTCGAAAGGCTTTTTATTCATACCAGAAGTGTAGTAAACATGGTGGAGTTTGTTTTTGAGTAGATGCAACATGCAGTAAAGTTCAACGCTTTTTATTAGTACCACCCATTGGATCAGATGTCGCATAAAATTATGAATGCTTTTGTGAGAATTCTGAGAGGATCCCATTTCAGGGTGGAATTGATCACTTGACAAAACAATTATTGTTAGATGTGAAAATAATTCTACATACTACATGCTTTCCAAATTCCTAACAATGCAATATTTATGGAAATAATTACAAATTAAAATTCAAAAACACCTTAGAAAACGCATAAATGTAGGCAATTTCCGAAGGAATATCTCGATATTTAAAAACAAATCAATAATTTGAACAAATTGAGCAAATTTTTATGAATTTCAATGATAATTTCTTCAATTGATACGACTAACTGACACTGAAGAAGACTGCAAGAGGTCGTCGAAATACGTGTATCTGTCAAAGATAAGCATTTAGGGCGGAATTAAAAGGTTCATGGTACTCCAATCTACTTTTAAGTTTCTCTATTGAGATTCTGTTCAAAGGATTCGAATACATTAAAAAGAGTTAGATTACATAATTAATAAATGTTCGAGGTTATGGCTTTCAATCTTCAATAAAACTGAGAAAACAGTATTGAGTTTTATTGGAGACTGAAAGACATAACCTCAAACATTTACCAATTGCTTTTAACTTTTACAAAATTAGGATAATAGTATCGCTTAACACATAACACCGTGATATGAAAACCAAATATGTTATTTAAAACGTTGCAAACATTGATATTGAAAAAGGATTTGGCTTATTCCTGGAATACAGAAAAGCAGTTTCTATACGAAACTGGGAAATTACTCTTGATCTCTGTTCCGATACAAATCAACCAACCAAGCAATCCAAAAATTGTTGCCAAAGATATTTTCACACCCGATAGGAAATCAACCGAACCCGTCACCAAATTACCATTTCAAGGAAAACTAAGGCGACAAAAACACCAACTATGTTTCCCCCCGGCCGCAAAACAGCTTGAGCAAAATCGTCGAAATAAGGCGTCATTGATGCGCAAAATTAGTAAAATAACACAAGCGCACCACACCACCAGACTCCGAAATTCGCCACCAGGAACATTCATATATGTACGCAAACAGCGCTGACATGCAAACGAACTTTGGGCATATGACTGAAATAATATTTTTCCACCAAACAGCTCGGAGCTGAGCAAACGGGGTGGAAAATGTTCGCAAAATTACGTAGTTGGCAGTCGATCACAAGATTGTTCGTTCACCACCCCAACCCCGTCCGAACAACGTCACCCCTAGGGACCCCCTCGCCCCATCTCCCTCTTGGCGGTCGTTGGTGGTTATGGTCAAGGTCGCCCCGTGCCGCCCAACGTTTGGAATGTTTTTTCGAGCGCACAATTTTCCGCCGTGGCGACCAAAACCGCGAACCACTAACTAGTAGAGAGCGGGAGTAATTTCGCGGTGCTGCCGGATGACAAAGCCAGCTGCAATTTTTACTTTCGCTAACGATGATCAGCACACCGGAGCAGCCGCGTACAACTTACTCATCATCAATCTGTGCACTGATGGGCTGCGGAGACAGTTTCGGTGATTGGGAGCAGGGCTGTTAAGTATCATGACGGACTTGCGACACTGACGAAACGGGTCCTCTCACTGTCACTAAACGAAGCTACATTTCATGTGCTCACTTCATCTCGTCGCAATGACGGAGCTCTCATGAGAGCAATTGTTTTGTTGTTTTGCTGTTCAAATTTCTATCTATTTCTGGAGAATTTCGGGAAGTAAATGTGTTTGATAAGTTACGTGGATATCCTTTCATGATTCCAGCGATATAAATAACAATCATTCCAGATAATAAACTAAAAATTATCAAGTTTACGATTCCTTCACAAGCCGTAGCGACGGAACAATGAAAGAGAATTTGAAAAAAGTCTCTGTCATTGTCTCGCCGTCCGATGACAGTGAGGAAAGCATATATGTAAAAGTCGCTCGACACTTTCTGTTTACATTGACGCTTTCCAGCCCTGATTGGGAGTTTTGAGTGATTATTAGGCGTTGGGGTGAATGAGAAACCCTTCTGCAATTGATTTGGTCTTAACCGACTCTTGTCTTTTTTGTAGCCAACTGATTACTCACGCTGATTTCGATTCTGATCATGTCCCTGTTACATTTTGGATAATTTCTCAGTTGGATCCTGGCTCTAAGCTCTTTAGGAAATCATCTAAAATTTTGAAAAAACCTCAGAAGCCGGTTCCGACATTAAAGGAGGAAAACAAATTATTACTAACAAATTGCGAGAAAACTCAAAAACTTGTTATGCAGCTTGAAAACGCACACAATTTAATTTTATGACTCAATAGTCCAATTTAAAATCAAGTTACTTAGGATTTCGAAAGCATTCTCAATCAAGAGAACGTTTTCGAAAATTCCAGGGGGACTGATTTGGAAGAAGTGAAAACTATTATTAAAAAATTCAAAAATATGAAAACCTTTGGCAATGATGGAATTTTTTACTTCCACATCGAGAAACTTCAGTATCTTTTTATAATTTTGTTTTGCTGAACTTTAATGGTCTATTTTTTCATCCGAAGCTTAAAAATAGATCACAAATTGATGGACAGCTCTTTTCATATCCATCAAATTGAACTACTCTCTTCAGCAACTTTTCTTTTTATGATTTGAAGAATAAGTTCTACCGTCTTCATTTTCCTCCAGAATAACTTTTATATAAAAGTACATTGTATTTGAACCATCTTAAAATCATCCACAAAAATGATGATATTCTGAAAAAAATCTACGATATGGAAGACTGAATTCTTAACTTTTTGTTTTGAAAATTTAAATCGCCCTAGTCCCACACGTACCTTTTGCAAATCTCGTATCTTCTTTCAAACATCCATTTCATTCCCCCTTCGAATCATTGTTCGTGAGTCCAAGTGAAATTTCGACTTCAAAATTAGATTTATTCGGGATGAATAAAAAGGATTCCGCTGGCCACGTATGGCAAAGTGGTAAAAAAAATTGCAAATAATCCCATCCTCACGAGCACACACCGCAGCAGCATATGGAACCTGTCCCGCACCCGGTGGCGATGCCGAAGGGTACTTTTTTGCATTTTAGAGTTAGCCCATCGGGCTTACAGCGAAAATCTCTATGGAAAGTACAGTCACTCCCCTGCCATTTTTGTACACACGCATACAATCGTGGACCCAGTGATGCCACATTATAATGTATATGTAATGCCACAATTTTCTTTTCTTCTTCTTGCCTACAGATCACAGAATTTTGAGATGAAAAAAGATGTTTAAGATGTTATGATACTACACAAGTTAAGAACACAACAATTATTAAAATTTTTATCAATAATTTATTTTTAGTAGAATAAGGTTGCACGAAACATTGTTAACATGCCTGGAACAGCCGGGCTATGTTTGCAAAGATTCTGGGTGAGAAGGACCTGGTGTAGTAATTAGAATTAGAACATACACACCTCTCACGCCAAGAACCTGAGATTGAATACCATCCTAAAGATAAAGATAGTAGTAGAGCCTTTTTGTCCCGAGATGAACTAGCCAAAGGTTAAAATCTCGTTGAAAAAGATAATAAAAAGGTTCTTGTTGATCTAAACAGTTAAAAATTTCATAGTTTTGCACAACACAGCTTTTTAACCATTTTTTTGGAGGTTTACCTAAAATGCAAAAGATTATTTCAATCAAAATCAAAGATGGGAATCGAAAAATGTGTGGCAGCACTGCGTATATCCCTGCGAGAAAATGATTTTAGCTTCGGAGGATCGTCAGCCAAGCCAACGCACTCAAACTGACGTCAACTCGGCTAGTTAGGTGCTGGGAGTCCCAGAAGGAGCCTGCGAGGAGGAGTTGCGAATTTTCATCGACTGTTCATCGCTCGCCGTTGATGATGACCAAACGAAGGGGGAAAATCATTTTCATTAAGCTGAAGGGGTTTGCTGAAAGCAGAAACTTTTTTTTCGCATTTGCGCTCACAGCTCTTTTATTTTGCGAAAAAGTTCATTCATATAATGAAGGACTATTTACCGGGGGATTAATTTCTTCCTGCTGTACGTGTGTCATGGACGAGGCGAGGGTTGTTGCATGGCAAAACTGGGTTCGATGATAATGGCAGGAGCGAAGTGAAAAACTCTCAAACGATGAGTCAAACTTGAAATGGGCGTGCTGTACGTATTAGTCATAACTTCGTCATCGTTGGTAGGATTTTCCTGGTTGTTCCTGTTTCATTAGCAGCTTTGATAAATCGATTAATCGCTTTATAATCAAAAGTAGATTACATTCTCGTTTTCATCCTTACTGCAAACATGTTGGCATTACGTTGAATGCTTATGCTGAATTGGTTTGGGATGATTTCTTTTCACATTGAGTCTTATTTTGAAATGAGCTTGAATAAAAAGAATTAAGTTTAACAAGAATAAAATGTGTGTTCCAGAACAACCCTACATAAAGATTCTTGAGATTTTGAAAATATATAAATATTTTTAATCCTGATATTCGCTCAACCAAACCCTAATATGACAGTCAAAGAACACAAACAGTAAATGTCTTTCAAATTTGTAAATGTGGCACATCAAGCTTTATGATTTTGAAAGTTACCACTTTTTTAAAGGTTTTCTATCATTAATATGTGACCACATTGAAAACGAGGATCTATGTCATTTTTTGAAGAAGACTAAATGGTCCACTCTGGGTATTGTTTTAGGAGTTTACAAATTGATTTATTCTATTTGATATTTATTTTTTAGTACAGTACAAATCCGATTTTATCGCCTTAAAATTTGTGGCAAACTTTTTGTTTCACTGTTGACTGTTTTATGACTAAATTTTCTCCAATGAAAGATACAAGGTACTAATATCTATTTCTTTGATTCTCTATTGAGATTCTACTAAGAGGGTTCGAATACATAAAAAAGGTGCAAAACAATTGTATGCATTAATTTTTTTTTTTAAATCAAATCATCAATGTATTTCTATGAATGTTATGTTTGCATATTTCCAAAGCAGCTTTCTTTGCATTTCGAAATGTTTCGCTTTAATTAGACGCTCTATTTTGAAAGAAGTTTTGTAGGATTTCTTGAAAAAATCTTTAGTTGAATTCCAGGAACAGTCTTTGAAAGGATTCATTTATAAGTATTTTGTTAGTATTGACCTTTTTTTTTTGCATTGCGGGTAACTAACATTTTTTTTAACTTTGAAGTGATCAATCAATCAAGTTTTCACTTTTAGCCACTATCTGGTTCTGTAGATTAGTGCTCTTGAAGATTTTAGGTGCACTACCCGTCATAAATACGGACTAGCTTGAAAAAGTATTGCAACACTCAGCTGAATATTGAATCACACTGAAAAATTTAGCATCACCTCAAAACAGGAACATTCACGATGCTATATCTCTTGATGCTGATGCTTCATAATGATGCGGTCTTCAGCAAAGCTATTTAGCGCATTAAGGACATCCATTTGTTTGGTTTGCAGTTTTGCCGCTAGGTGGCGTTAGTGAGCATGTAAAATTAACCATTTTAAGCTAGTTATGTCTTGTGACCCACATGTGATAGAATGTTCGAGTCTTCTGCAATGTTGTTCAGAAATTCAAGAGCATCCGGAAGACAGGAAATTTGTTTCAAAATGTTGTCGCTTGATGGCGCTAGTGAGCAGATAAAAATGAACATCTATCTCATGATCCAGATAAGATAGTAAATTCAAGTCTTCAACAAAGTTGATTATAAAATAAGGACATCCGAAATGCTGGAAACAGCTTGGTTCTAAATTTTGTCTTGGTAGTGTCATTCTAAAAACACACCAAGCCGTTCCCATAGGGGACGTTCGCCACAAAGAAGGACTTTTCAAGAAATATAGCTTAATATGGTATGCCCTCTTCAACATCTAATCCAATTTCTCTCGCCGTTCCCTTACGGTACCTATCCATCTAGTATTCATTGCTTTCTTCTCCATGCTCCCTCTTACTTCGAGCAAAATAGACCGATATGCCGGTAAACAAATTCAAAACTTATAATATATGCTTACGAGCTCAACCTAGCGGCAAAATTGCGCAACACACTGTCTGTCTTCCGAATGTCCTTTACTTTATGAACAACTTTGCCGACTACTTTACTTCCTTTCAGAAAGAAATTGTCACTGAATATTAGTGACTATCTCGGAGATGCGAATCGAGCGTGAGAGGCGTGTGTTCTAACCACTATACCAGATACGTTCCCTGTAAATACAGTATAATTTTTAGAATAAATTCAGGCTTTGGAAAATTTAACGATCATTGACACACGAGCCATTATTTCAGCCCATTTATACGTCTGCATTCATACAACACTATTAAACTGCTAAATACCTCGAGTAGAATAGGCCATCGATGAAATTTGTAGTTCTTCAAGGATCTCATAGGTTGCTCACAAGTCTGGAGTAATCTACAAATATGAAGATTTTTGTAAATTCTGCTTGTTTTGTTATACGGAAATTACGCTATTCTACATATATTATAGTAAAATTGTTTGTAGATTCGATGCTCGGTATGGTTCGGGAATTTCGTTGACTTTCTATAAAAACACGTATTTATGTGTTTGTTTGATTGAGTATTTCAAGTGAATTGACATTTCTTTCAAGACGATTATAACCACTTTTTCTAGGAAACGATTTGCAATTGAAATAAAACAGATTATTGTGAATTCCTTACGTTTATCCTTAGCATTATTATGCCATAATGCCATTTTCACACATATTTTTTGCCAAGAACAAGGAATCGGAATGATTTACATGTGCCAAGTACATTTTCCTTTTGTCCTAATAGTTAGAACCCTTTCCGCTAACAAAAAAATCGTTACCGTCGTTACGACTGCAACCAAGCGCGTTGACATTTGTGACTACATATATCTTTCGCACAGCCAAATTTGTCGTTGGGATCTGCTAAAAAGAAGATGACAAATTTCCACTGACAACGAACGGGGACCGGACCGGAGGAAGCGGGCGGCGGACGATACCCGGGTGCCAAATCTGAGTGCAAATTTCTACGCCCTTCTGGCAGGGAGCCCAATTTATTTCATAGTGTTCAACCCATTTGCCATTTTTCCTTTCTTCGAAGAGACGGACGAAGAAGAGTAGGTATATGTACATATATTGGGTCGAGCGTGGGTGAATGTCAGGCTGCGATGACGACGGGAGACATTAGACAGCTTGTCAGCCCGTAAGTACAGTTACGATCAAATTTGGTTTTGCTTCGCTGCGATGCAATCCATTCATCAAATTGAATCACTGAATTAAAAAAAAAAAACATGTGGACACAAAGAAACTTTTTAGATACTACGAAGAAAACATTCGGGTCTTTGTTCTCTTGGCTGCTTCCAAGAGAAATAATGATTAGCAAGAAAATTTCCATCATTGATACAACTTATGAAGGGTCTTGTTTTTCAAGAGCTTTACGTGGTTTGACTATTGGTGCTTTTCAATGCTAATGATCTACTTACTCTACTACAGTATATTCTAATACAATTTTGTTGTAATCCATTTCGATTTAATCCACCCTGCCTTTCCCATGGTTGCTCCAGAGCTCCATTGATTTTCGACGAACTTGAGATAATCCGAATCAGATGTACACTATGCAATAGTTCTGTTTTTTAATCTGATTCAATATTCATCACAACAATCCAAAAGACAACTAACTATTTCAATAATATAACTACTCTTCATAAATAGTTAATTCACAATTGAAAAACAATTTAATAAATTTGTATTTTTTCTTTATATTTATGATTTTTCACCATTCATGACACCAAATAGTATAAACCTCAAAATTTCGTGAAAAAAATGGCTAGTGCTCAAATACGAGCAATTTGAATTTTTCAAAAAGCCGCGTAGCCTACAGATTAAGAAAGACATTTTGTTAACAGCTACTGAAATTGGAAGGTCAAGTTCGTAATTTGATGGAATAACATACGCGAGAAAATTCCACACAAAAACTTGTCAATTCGCTAACCAAACAACATTTTTAGCGCGTAAATAAGCCCCCCTCGGAAGCTTGCCAATTTTCGCTTTCTTCAAAAATTTCATACCACTCGGTACCTTCCGCAATGATGCGTCGCATTCCTACTTGCTCTCTGAAATGACGAAGTTCACTGTCAAGTGCACATTATTTTCTTCTCTTCTTTCTTTCTTTTTCTGGCGTTACGTCCCACTGGGACAGAGCCTGCTTCTCAGCTTAGTGTTCTTATGAGCACTTCCACAGTTATTAACTGAGAGCTTACTATGCCAATGACCATTTTTGCATGTGTATATCGTGTGGCAGGTACGAAGATACTCTATGCCCTGGGAGGTCGAGAAAATTTCCAACCCGAAAAGATCCTCGACCGGTGGGATTCGAACCCACGACCCTCAGCTTGGTCTTGCTGAATAGCTGCGCGTTTACCGCTACGGCTATCTGGGCCCCTAACCCTGGGCCCCTATTTTCTTCTCTAATCCTAACAAAACACACCGTCGTCGCCGCACCGCCCACTCTCGTAGACGAGGCAGCCGGTCATCCCAACCAACCACCAGCCAGCCCACCACATCATAATTTAATTTGAACACTCATCGCGCATTTCCCCATTCCACCGAATACCTCGAATATCCTCGAATCTGCCGGTCGCCGTTTAAATCTGAAATATAAGACGCATAGCTCCCAGCAGAGAAGCAGCTGCCGTTCGGAGGCAGAACGCTATGAATGTATAAATAAAATTTAGATTAGCCTATTCTACAGAACAAACCGCAGTTCGCCCTAATCTGCGATGAGCGGATTTTTTTCCTTCTTCAGGGCTGGTGGCGACGAGTGACTTGGTAATAGGAACGTTAGATACCTCTTGCCTGAGAAAACAGACCAAACAAGAACCGAAGGGAAACCAGACGTGAATTATAACAAAAATAAACCTAACATGAACCAGGAGATAAAAGTTTTATTCCTCATAAAACCTGACTAGACATTTCTCCGAGAGTATTACGTGGGATTACGACAAGCATTACTGTATTTATTTTATTATGATTTTATTTAGGGAATTGATCAGAAATTCATTCGTTTTCGTAAAGTTTGTTATAGGTATTACTCTGAAGAAGTTTTCAGTAGTTCATTAATGGACTTTTTTACAGAGTTCTTAACGAGTTCCTCAAGAAATTGATTGGAATTTTTTTAAGGATAATCACAAAAAAACCTCAGATATTTCATCAGGACTTCCTTTAAAAGTTGTTTCAAAAATTATCAATGAAAGTCTAAAGTTCTTCAGGAAGTTATCCAGTGCTTCCCAGTTAAGAAGATCTTCAAGAATTCAACCTGTAATACCTCCAAAGAAATCTCCAGGATAGGATAGGCAAAAAATAGTGACTGTAGTCCCTGAAAAGAGATCTGCTACCAGCCCTGCTGCTCGTCTCTCGTCGGGATAAATTGGCCACAATTTGCAGCAGCAACCACCACGACAGGAAGGGGGAAGTCTTGTTAATTTTCCTCAAGACGCGCATCAAGTGTTCCGGAGCCACCCCCGCGCGCGGTACCCGTCCATACTGTCGTCGTTCGTTAGGTTTATAAAAGCGGCTCGGCAAACAAACAAGTCCCAAAATTGAAATATCTTCATTCAGCTGACTAGGACGTGTATTACGTACGTGTTTTGGCTATTCCGCGTGATTCTTGGGGCGACCGGCCGTCGATTTGTACACAAGGTGGTAAGTTTTCGAAGGAATGAAGAAAAGCCAACCGATATGGCAGTGAGTGGATGGGAAGAGGGCTGACGATAGCAAACGAGGACGCAATTCTTGGATTTTGTTTTTGATGAGTTATGGTTGCAAATAGCTTTGGGGAATACATAATATTGGCTTGTTTGTAGTTACGGACGAGACACGCTCATTTGTGACATTTGTTGATTGGTTTTTCGGATGGACGTGTGATGCGTCAAGATTTTTTTCTTCAGGAAATGAAATTCTCGGAGGTTATCTGAGAAAAATCCTACATTAACCTGAAGAAATTCCCGGAGGAGCTTCAAAAGAACTACCGGAGAAATGCTGGATCAAATCCAAAGGAATTGCTTAAGGAACTCCAGAAGCATTTATGAAAGAACTTAGAAGCAATTCCCGGTGGAACTCCGGAGCAACTTTCGAGGAATTGCTGGATGAAATCAAGAGGAAGAAAGGAATTCCTGGAGGAACTCCGGAGGTATTCACGCAGGATCTTTGAAGGAACTCCGGAAGAATACTAGCTGAAACTCTTGGGAAATTCCCGGATGAACTCTGGAGGATTTCTGGGAGAAACTGGAGGATTTCTAGGTGGAAATCTAGGGTAATTCTCGGAGTAACTCCAGAAGGATTCCTAGTGGAATTCCGGAGGATTTGTGATGTATGACTGAAGAAACTTTGAAAAATTCTTGGATAAACTTTGATAAAAATTCTTGGAGGATAAACTTTGAAAGAATTGCTTGAAGAAATTCCTGGGAAACTCTGAAAAAATTCCTGGAGAAATTTCTAAAGAATTCCTGGAGAAACTTGGAAGCATATCCTGGAGGAACTCTGAAGAAATTCTTGGTTGAAGGCCCGGAGTAACGGAGATACTCTGAAGGAATTCCCGACGGAGGTCTTTAAGATTTCCCGGAGGAAGTATGGAGGAATTCCCGATGCAACTTTGAAGGAAATCCCGGAGGAACTCTTAAGGAATTCCTGGAGGAACACCGGAAAAATTGCTGGAGGAACTCCGAAAGAATTGCTACAGGAACTGCTCAAGAATTCCTGGGGGAAATCCAGAAAAAATACTGGAGGAATTCCTAAAATAACTACGGAATAATTCCAGAAGGATCTATAAAGGAATTCCCGGTGGAGTTCTGGAAGAACTTCGGAGGATATTCTGGATAAAATCCAGAAGAATTTCTGAAAAAACTCCGGACGAATTTCGGATGCAACTGAGGATAAATTACTGGTGATGCTCCGAAGGAATTCCCGGAAGAAATCTGAATGATATCCTGGAGGAACTCTGAACAAAATCCTGGAGGAAATCCGGAGGCGTTTCTGAAGAAACGCCGAGAATTCTAGCTGAAACTTTTGGGAAATTCCCGGATGAACTCTGGAGGATTTCTCGGAGAAACTGGAGGATTTCCCGGTGGAAATCTAGGGTAATTCTCGGAGTAACTCCAGAAGGATACCTAGTGGAACTCCGGAGGATTTCCGATGAATTACTGGAGAAACTTTGAAGTATTCCTGGAGAAACTTCGATAAAATTCTTGGAGGATAAACTTTGAAAGAATTCCTCGAGAAGGCACTCCGAAGAAACTCCTGGAAAACTCTTAAAGAATTCCTGGAGAAATTCCTAAATAATTCCTGGAGAAACTCGGTAGCAAATCCTGGAGGAACTCTGAAGAAATTCTTGGAGGAATGCCCGGAGTAACGGAGTTAATCTGAAGGAATTCCAGACGGAGCTCTAGAGGGTTTCCCGGAGGAAGTATGGAGGAACTCCTGGAGGATCCCTTAAGGAATGCTTGGAAGAACACCGGATGAATTACTGGAGGAGCTCCGGAGAAATTGCTGAAGGAACTCCGGAAGAACTGCTGAAGAATTCTTGGGGGAAATCCAGAAAAAAACTGGAGGAATTCGTGAAAGAACTACGGAATAATTCCAGAAGGAGCTATGAAGGAAATCCTAAGGAATTCCCGATGGAGGTATGGAGGAACTTCGGAGGATATGCTGGATAAA
Organism: Aedes aegypti; assembly: GCF_002204515.2. Taxonomy (NCBI): domain Eukaryota; kingdom Metazoa; phylum Arthropoda; class Insecta; order Diptera; family Culicidae; genus Aedes; species Aedes aegypti. The sequence goes on from NC_035108.1 coordinate 306,006,129, forward strand.
ATTCAGAAGAATTTCTGAATGAACTCCGGCAGAATTTCGGATGCAACTGAGGATAAATTACCGATGAAGCTCCGAAGGAATTTCTGGAAGAACTCTGAAAGAATTCCTGGAGGAACTCTGGACAAAATCCTAGATAATCTCCAAATAAAATCCTGGAGGAAATCCAAAGGCGTTCATGGAGAAACTCCGGGTGTGATTCTTGAGGAATTCCGGAAGCGTTTCTAGAGGAACTTTGATATAATTGCTTGACTGATCACGAAGAAATTTTCGAAGAAATTAAGGAGGAAATTCGAAGAAATTCCCGATGGAGTTCCAGGGACTTACTGGATGAAATCCAGATTAATCGCTGCTGGAACGCCAGAGGAATTTCTAGAGAAACTCTGGAAGAATTTCCGGTGGAAATCCGGAGGAAGTTCCGAATAATTGCTGGATGGAATCCACAGGAATTGCCGGAGGAAATCTGGAAGAATTTCTGGAAGGACTTAAAAAATCCTGGAGCAACTTTGGAGGAATTACACGAGGAACCCTGAAGAAATTCCCGGAGGAAATCTAAAGAAATTCCAGAAGAAACCATTGAGAAATGCCTTGAGGATTTTCCTCAGGAATTCCCGGAAAAATATAAAGAATGTTTCAAACTAACTCTAGAAGAATTCTTCCGGGGCAATTCCGAGGAATTTCTTGAGGAACTTTTGAGAATTCCTGAAAAAATCCAGAAGGAACTATGCAGGAAATTCGAAGGAATTCCTGGTAGACGAAAGTTCCGGATAAATTCTCAGGAAAAAATCCCAGGAGGAAATCCCCGAAGAAACTCCTGGAGCAAATCCCCGGAGGAATTCCTGGCAAATTTTTAAACATTTTACTCTTTCCTTTGAAATTCCCTACTTTGCTTCGTTTCAAGATTGTTTTAAAAATTGTTTGCTTTCTTCTGGCATCCTTTGCTTCCACGCCTTCCTTCTTAAATCACTCTTAACTTTTGCACCTTTACCGAAAAAAAATCGAACTGGTTAACAAACATGTGTCAAACCAGATTTGGAACAGCCCAAATCTTGGTCCAAATCCGACCAAAAATGGACTAGCTGTTCCAAAAAATAGACCAGAAAACTGGTAGGTATAAAATAAAATTGGAACATCATTTGCCACACCGGTGTAAGCTCTGAATTTTAACATGGTCCAAAATTTGGACCAAACCTGTGATTTGGTGACGTTGTCCTTAGCACAAAATTGAATTACTTTGCCTTGCTATATTCTGAATTTCAAGTTGGCAGAACAATCGAGAAGAGTCTTTCAACTCATCGCGAGCCGCACAAAACGGAGCTGTGGGCCTGATGTTGTCCGCGGGCCATATATTAGGCAGCTATGCTCCAAACCTAATGTCACTCAAGGAAATTTTCAGTTTTACGGCAAGTTGTCGGCAGATACAGAAATTATGATTAAAGAATACCGGAGAACAATTCCAAAGATACAGTATTTGGCTCGAATCTGGTGGGAGCAAGGAGAGCTAGACCTAGAAAACGTGAGATATCCGAGAAACTGGAGACAAACAGCCCATAATCGAGCGAATTGGAGAAACATTTTGACGCAAGTGGCGTCCAGAGGGATGTTTTACCAGCAGATATCAGTTATAGATTTTCCACGAATCTTTTCAGAAAATTAATGTAGGAATTCAAATGAACTGCTGAAGTGCTTGACAGAATATCCATAGAAATTGATCTATAGTCGTCCAAGGTTAGAAAATTGTATCAGGAACTTTCCAACGACTCTATCCAGAAATAAGACAATGATCCTTTCAATCCGTCAAAGGTCTAATCCATAATTAACAAAGAAAGATAACGACTGCAATTTGCTAAAATTTTAGCAATGAATGCGCCAAAAATTTGGTGAGATATTCAAATGGGAATGCACAAATAAATCGTAATGGATATCATCGTCACGGAAATGTTTCGCAGGCATCCGTTAGCAATCTTAAAAAGAATCGTTCTCAAAAATATCGCAAGGTTCATGAGCTTAAGGTCATTGAAGGTATCATTCAGATTAAATTGAGATAGATTACATATGTAACCATTATTTTTGTTCACATGACTGCTCTTAAAGAATTCCTGGAGAAATTCCTAAATAATTCCTGGAGAAACTCGGTAGCAAATCCTGGAGGAACTCTGAAGAAATTCTTGGAGGAATGCCCGGAGTAACGGAGTTAATCTGAAGGAATTCCAGACGGAGCTCTAGAGGGTTTCCCGGAGGAAGTATGGAGGAACTCCTGGAGGATCCCTTAAGGAATGCTTGGAAGAACACCGGATGAATTACTGGAGGAGCTCCGGAGAAATTGCTGAGGAACTCCGGAAGAACTGCTGAAGAATTCTTGGGGGAAATCCAGAAAAAAACTGGAGGAATTCGTGAAAGAACTACGGAATAATTCCAGAAGGAGCTATGAAGGAAATCCTAAGGAATTCCCGATGGAGGTATGGAGGAACTTCGGAGGATATGCTGGATAAAATTCAGAAGAATTTCTGAATGAACTCCGGCAGAATTTCGGATGCAACTGAGGATAAATTACCGATGAAGCTCCGAAGGAATTTCTGGAAGAACTCTGAAAGAATTCCTGGAGGAACTCTGGACAAAATCCTAGATAATCTCCAAATAAAATCCTGGAGGAAATCCAAAGGCGTTCATGGAGAAACTCCGGGTGTGATTCTTGAGGAATTCCGGAAGCGTTTCTAGAGGAACTTTGATATAATTGCTTGACTGATCACGAAGAAATTTTCGAAGAAATTAAGGAGGAAATTCGAAGAAATTCCCGATGGAGTTCCAGGGACTTACTGGATGAAATCCAGATTAATCGCTGCTGGAACGCCAGAGGAAATTCTAGAGAAACTCTGGAAGAATTTCCGGTGGAAATCCGGAGGAAGTTCCGAATAATTGCTGGATGGAATCCACAGGAATTGCCGGAGGAAATCTGGAAGAATTTCTGGAAGGACTTAAAAAATCCTGGGGCAACTTTGGAGGAATTACACGAGGAACCCTGAAGAAATTCCCGGAGGAAATCTAAAGAAATTCCAGAAGAAACCATTGAGAAATGCCTTGAGGATTTTCCTCAGGAATTCCCGGAAAAATATAAAGAATGTTTCAAACTAACTCTAGAAGAATTCTTCCGGGGCAATTCCGAGGAATTTCTTGAGGAACTTTTGAGAATTCCTGAAAAAATCCAGAAGGAACTATGCAGGAAATTCGAAGGAATTCCTGGTAGACGAAAGTTCCGGATAAACTCTCAGGAAAAATCCCAGGAGGAAATCCCCGAAGAAACTCCTGGAGCAAATCCCCGGAGGAATTCCTGGCAAATTTTTAAACATTTTACTCTTTCCTTTGAAATTCCCTACTTTGCTTCGTTTCAAGATTGTTTTAAAAATTGTTTGCTTTCTTCTGGCATCCTTTGCTTCCACGCCTTCCTTCTTAAATCACTCTTAACTTTTGCACCTTTACCGAAAAAAAATCGAACTGGTTAACAAACATGTGTCAAACCAGATTTGGAACAGCCCAAATCTTGGTCCAAATCCGACCAAAAATGGACTAGCTGTTCCAAAAAATAGACCAGAAAACTGGTAGGTATAAAATAAAATTGGAACATCATTTGCCACACCGGTGTAAGCTCTGAATTTTAACATGGTCCAAAATTTGGACCAAACCTGTGATTTGGTGACGTTGTCCTTAGCACAAAATTGAATTACTTTGCCTTGCTATATTCTGAATTTCAAGTTGGCAGAACAATCGAGAAGAGTCTTTCAACTCATCGCGAGCCGCACAAAACGGAGCTGTGGGCCTGATGTTGTCCGCGGGCCATATATTAGGCAGCTATGCTCCAAACCTAATGTCACTCAAGGAAATTTTCAGTTTTACGGCAAGTTGTCGGCAGATACAGAAATTATGATTAAAGAATACCGGAGAACAATTCCAAAGATACAGTATTTGGCTCGAATCTGGTGGGAGCAAGGAGAGCTAGACCTAGAAAACGTGAGATATCCGAGAAACTGGAGACAAACAGCCCATAATCGAGCGAATTGGAGAAACATTTTGAGGCAAGTGGCGTCCAGAGGGATGTTTTACCAGCAGATATCAGTTATAGATTTTCCACGAATCTTTTCAGAAAATTAATGTAGGAATTCAAATGAACTGCTGAAGTGCTTGACAGAATATCCATAGAAATTGATCTATAGTCGTCCAAGGTTAGAAAATTGTATCAGGAACTTTCCAACGACTCTATCCAGAAATAAGACAATGATCCTTTCAATCCGTCAAAGGTCTAATCCATAATTAACAAAGAAAGATAACGACTGCAATTTGCTAAAATTTTAGCAATGAATGCGCCAAAAATTTGGTGAGATATTCAAATGGGAATGCACAAATAAATCGTAATGGATATCATCGTCACGGAAATGTTTCGCAGGCATCCGTTAGCAATCTTAAAAAGAATCGTTCTCAAAAATATCGCAAGGTTCATGAGCTTAAGGTCATTGAAGGTATCATTCAGATTAAATTGAGATAGATTACATATGTAACCATTATTTTTGTTCACATGACTGCTCTTAAAGAATTCCTGGAGAAATTCCTAAATAATTCCTGGAGAAACTCGGTAGCAAATCCTGGAGGAACTCTGAAGAAATTCTTGGAGGAATGCCCGGAGTAACGGAGTTAATCTGAAGGAATTCCAGACGGAGCTCTAGAGGGTTTCCCGGAGGAAGTATGGAGGAACTCCTGGAGGATCCCTTAAGGAATGCTTGGAAGAACACCGGATGAATTACTGGAGGAGCTCCGGAGAAATTGCTGAGGAACTCCGGAAGAACTGCTGAAGAATTCTTGGGGGAAATCCAGAAAAAAACTGGAGGAATTCGTGAAAGAACTACGGAATAATTCCAGAAGGAGCTATGAAGGAAATCCTAAGGAATTCCCGATGGAGGTATGGAGGAACTTCGGAGGATATGCTGGATAAAATTCAGAAGAATTTCTGAAAGAACTCCGGCAGAATTTCGGATGCAACTGAGGATAAATTACCGATGAAGCTCCGAAGGAATTTCTGGAAGAACTCTGAAAGAATTCCTGGAGGAACTCTGGACAAAATCCTAGATAATCTCCAAATAAAATCCTGGAGGAAATCCAAAGGCGTTCATGGAGAAACTCCGGGTGTGATTCTTGAGGAATTCCGGAAGCGTTTCTAGAGGAACTTTGATATAATTGCTTGACTGATCACGAAGAAATTTTCGAAGAAATTAAGGAGGAAACTCGAAGAAATTCCCGATGGAGTTCCAGGGACTTACTGGATGAAATCCAGATTAATCGCTGCTGGAACGCCAGAGGAATTTCTAGAGAAACTCTGGAAGAATTTCCGGTGGAAATCCGGAGGAAGTTCCGAATAATTGCTGGATGGAATCCACAGGAATTGCCGGAGGAAATCTGGAAGAATTTCTGGAAGGACTTAAAAAATCCTGGAGCAACTTTGGAGGAATTACACGAGGAACCCTGAAGAAATTCCCGGAGGAAATCTAAAGAAATTCCAGAAGAAACCATTGAGAAATGCCTTGAGGATTTTCCTCAGGAATTCCCGGAAAAATATAAAGAATGTTTCAAACTAACTCTAGAAGAATTCTTCCGGGGCAATTCCGAGGAATTTCTTGAGGAACTTTTGAGAATTCCTGAAAAAATCCAGAAGGAACTATGCAGGAAATTCGAAGGAATTCCTGGTAGACGAAAGTTCCGGATAAATTCTCAGGAAAAATCCCAGGAGGAAATCCCCGAAGAAACTCCTGGAGCAAATCCCCGGAGGAATTCCTGGCAAATTTTTAAACATTTTACTCTTTCCTTTGAAATTCCCTACTTTGCTTCGTTTCAAGATTGTTTTAAAAATTGTTTGCTTTCTTCTGGCATCCTTTGCTTCCACGCCTTCCTTCTTAAATCACTCTTAACTTTTGCACCTTTACCGAAAAAAAATCGAACTGGTTAACAAACATGTGTCAAACCAGATTTGGAACAGCCCAAATCTTGGTCCAAATCCGACCAAAAATGGACTAGCTGTTCCAAAAAATAGACCAGAAAACTGGTAGGTATAAAATAAAATTGGAACATCATTTGCCACACCGGTGTAAGCTCTGAATTTTAACATGGTCCAAAATTTTGACCAAACCTGTGATTTGGTGACGTTGTCCTTAGCACAAAATTGAATTACTTTGCCTTGCTATATTCTGAATTTCAAGTTGGCAGAACAATCGAGAAGAGTCTTTCAACTCATCGCGAGCCGCACAAAACGGAGCTGTGGGCCTGATGTTGTCCGCGGGCCATATATTAGGCAGCTATGCTCCAAACCTAATGTCACTCAAGGAAATTTTCAGTTTTACGGCAAGTTGTCGGCAGATACAGAAATTATGATTAAAGAATACCGGACAACAATTCCAAAGATACAGTATTTGGCTCGAATCTGGTGGGAGCAAGGAGAGCTAGACCTAGAAAAAGTGAGATATCCGAGAAACTGGAGACAAACAGCCCATAATCGAGCGAATTGGAGAAACATTTTGACGCAAGTGGCGTCCAGAGGGATGTTTTACCAGCAGATATCAGTTATAGATTTTCCACGAATCTTTTCAGAAAATTAATGTAGGAATTCAAATGAACTGCTGAAGTGCTTGACAGAATATCCATAGAAATTGATCTATAGTCGTCCAAGGTTAGAAAATTGTATCAGGAACTTTCCAACGACTCTATCCAGAAATAAGACAATGATCCTTTCAATCCGTCAAAGGTCTAATCCATAATTAACAAAGAAAGATAACGACTGCAATTTGCTAAAATTTTAGCAATGAATGCGCCAAAAATTTGGTGAGATATTCAAATGGGAATGCACAAATAAATCGTAATGGATATCATCGTCACGGAAATGTTTCGCAGGCATCCGTTAGCAATCTTAAAAAGAATCGTTCTCAAAAATATCGCAAGGTTCATGAGCTTAAGGTCATTGAAGGTATCATTCAGATTAAATTGAGATAGATTACATATGTAACCATTATTTTTGTTCACATGACGTTTCCACTGAGACGGATTTTAATTATCAGTGTTTTATAAACACTTTCACAGCTTTCAATGGAGAGCTGTATTGGTTAAAGTTGCATTTTTTTTTTAAACTGCAATAAGAACCCCGGGAGAAACCTCTTGCTAATCAGCCAAGTATTCTGCTGCGGGCAAATAAAAAGCATAGATTTTCACGAATCTTTTCAGCAAATTCATCAAAAAATCTGCAAAAAGGGTTTGTCAGCGAATAATATTGTTAGAAATAAATCAAATATTTCCCGAGGATTTCTTCAGTAATTCGCCAAGGGTTTCATTTAGAGTACTTCAAGATTTATATATTTCACCATTAATTTACCAACGCTTTATCCAGAAATAAAACAAACATTCTTCTAAACCATTGAAGATCTAATCCATTATAAAACATAAAGATGCGTGACTGTATTTGTCAAGATTCTTGAACTGAATATTTCGTAGGCACCAACCAATGATTCGTTAAAATCCTTGTCAAAATGCTGCAAGGTCTACGAGCATAAGGCCAATTAAGATACCTTAGGCATCCATCAAGGATCTGGACAAACATTTGCCATCATGTATAACAACACTAGGTATTTTTTTTACATTACGATTCAACTGGGACAGACAGCTTTCAATGGAGAGCTTTCTTGGTTAACGTTGTAATTTTGTAAAATAAATGTTGGGAGAACCTCGAGAAAAATCTCGGAATATATTTACAAAGAATCTCGCTAGGGATAAGCCAAATTTTGACGAGAAATTCATAAATAAGAATTTTAACGGAAATCTTGCCAACACATTTCCGTTAAAAATCTCGAGAGAGGTTTGCCAAGAATTCCATCCGGAATGACATCAGTTCTCAAAGAACTGGATAAGCAAAGTATTCAACGGAAACATACGAAAAGAAACTTATCACACAAGTTTTTGCTATAAATTCGCCGAGGGTAATGCAAGGAATCAGGTAGAGATCTCGAACGAAATATGTTCATTTCAGGGTATCTGACCACTGTGAACATTCAAGTTCAATATCAAAGTAGGTTATTTTGTATGAAAATCAGGCTTTTGTCGATCTTCACTTGCACGCTTAACTGTAGCATTACAGTACGACAAAACTTTTCTCATCAGCAAAAACTGATGTGGATTGCCGAACGCCACCACACCATTAGATTGGATGACGTACATCGGCGTCGTCGCAGAGCGAATAAGCATTTCAGTTTTCCCGCTACCAACTCGAGTGTGGTGGATGGCTTCTTTCGCTGTTCACCACCGCAGCAACTTGATGCGCGCAAACTTTCTGGTGGGTACAATACAAAGTGTGGAGTACCGAGGCTGCCTACGGTTAGGGGTTTTTGATTGACGTCAGCCAAGCGGTGAAATGTAGATGTGTTAAGCTGAGCAAATCTACAAAGAAAGGATCTCTCTCAAGTGATTGTGTGGGTATGGTGATTTGAATTCAGCATGAAGTGCAACGACAGGATGAAATAAGCGGAACAATTTAGGCATTGAATTTGTTGTGTGTCAAAATTATACTTCTACATAGTTTGTCAAGTAAAAATATTGTTTTAGTTTGGTATGTAACAATGAATAGGTGAACAGATTGTATAAAACTTTTACTTGTTACTTATTTCTTATCAGTTTATGTTTTCAATTAAATTGCACTTGAAATAATCTTGAATACTGAAGAATGCTAGGTGACAATAACGACCTGTAGTAAAGGTCCATTGAAAATCAATGGAGCGTCAATAGAAAAAATGGTTACCGGGATGTAAATAAGGGTGCATAAAGCCATCAGCTTCTAAAATAACAAAAGGGAATATTCCCCCTTCTTCTTACCTCTAGTACAACTTTATAGCGGTAACTTGAGAACCCTTTTTTCAACCCATGGCGCCCTGTTTTCGCCCAAGGATCGTTAGTCACCAAAAACAGCAGACAAACGACTTACCCAACAATGACAAAACACGAAACATCTTTATCCTCAATCCCGGGGGTGACCAACCATGATGGATCAGGGAAAAAAAAAGAAACTATTGCTAACAAAACCCATATGAACGGGCTGGAGTATGCCACTTACCTCTTCAGGAACTTTCTCGCACTCGCCGTTCACCTTCTCTTCGCCTTCCTTCTCCTTCTTGGCGGGCTTTTGTTTGTCCTTCTTGCTGAACGAGATACTTCGGAAGGACCATTTCTTTTTGACCTTTTTGGGCTTTTTATTGCTGTCCTCTGCGGCGGCCTTGCTGTCGTTTAGGGTTTCGTCGGCGCTGCCGTTTTCCTGTGTCTTGTTGGCCGCATCCGAGTCCGACTCGGCGGCTGCAGGTGTCTTCTCTGTGACTGGGGAACTGGCACTGGCAGTGGCGCTGGCATCGCCGCCGCCATCTTTGCTCTCTTTTTCTGTGCTGGAGTCTTTCTCGTTTTCGGCGGCATCCGATTCAACCTTCTTTTCCTATGGAATTGGGGCCGATATGTCGATAGGGCGCAGTATAGATACAGGCGGCAAACAGGGTGACAATTCCGAATGGATTTACATCATGTACATGGCGCGAAGGGGGTTAAGTGTGGTGACCCGATGAGTGTAAATTTGTTTGAAAAAAAACGGGGAAAGACAAAAACGGTTTTGATTAGTTTGATGATTGTTAATTTTTGTTTGATTGTTATTTTTGTTTCAATCTAGCGGTCGGGTAAATTATGATAAGATTATCGTTTCCTGATTGGAGCTGATATGATGCAGAGAGTTATTCTTGGCGAAACGGACGTGACCGTTTGGAAATGACTGAATTATTAATGAACGATGAATGACGAACAAGTAAAACAGACAATCTCACACTCAAAACGAAAAAGCGAGCTTTTCTACTAGAAACGTTTATGCGAGCATGGTTTGGAAATGCGCCCGAATGTATACCTCTCGACGATGCCGTTGGCTGAGAGCACGTCAATACACCCACCAGCTATGTGCTCTCTAGCCGCACCATCAAGTCCTACCCACTGACAGATTGTCTAGCTTAGTGTTTCCCAACCGGTAGTCCACGGGCTCCTAATGGGCCGTGACGACTTCTCAAGGGGTCCGCAAAGTCGTTTGTTAATAGGTGTCGTATTTTTTTTTATTGATGAATAAACGTGAGACATATTTCAGAAGATTTCTTCGACAAAGAGATCAGATCGGCAGAAAATACGTAAGTTCGCCTACATAGTTTTGAAATATAAGTTATTTTGTTTTTGTTTAAAATAAGCAATTAATTCTAACATACCGTCAACCTACCAGTGCCCGCTCATGTTTCAGTAGCCCGCTCACTAGTTTAAAAAGTAAGGTAATTTAAGTAAATACGCAAAAGATTGTGAACAGTATAATTCAATTTGTCGATTTGAATCGTCTAGTGGCTATAGGTCTTATATTTACTTTGTTTAAACGATATATGAGACAACATTGAGTATGATTGTGGTGTTTGTGTCGGAGAATTTGAACCCACTGAGTCGATTACTTATTAAATTTCCGGCATATTTCAAGCTCGATCTTTAACAAAATTTTGCCAGCTTGCTTGAAAATTTCTTTAAATTTCCTTGTCGAATATTTTATGGACTAAAGAAATTTGAAACACTTCACTGTTTCTCCATTGACGAAATTCTCTCAAATTTTCCAGCATGATAATTTATACAGTTTTTAACTGCCATCTTTTATAGTGATACTTAGACAATTACTAATTATCATTTTCATTTTGCAGCGTTTGGTGGGGTAATAAGAGTGCAAGTCAATCCAAAGTTGATGGAAGGAGGGGTAATAACAGAATAGTCTAATAAAAGTAGGATTGGGTTAGGATATTAGGTAAATGGTATGGACTCTCAATTTGTGTGATTTGTGCTAACGTAAGAGCAACACGACATTCACGAAACGCGACGCGAGACAAGACATAATACTTACAGTTCCTACAAACGTCAAAAAAGCTTAAAAATTACCTTTCTGTCGACCGGTTTCGAGCACGATGTAGCCCATCTACGGGGCAATGTCGGATACAATAGAGCAGAATTTTTGGCCGACTTCACGTACAATTAAACTTTCTATTCCCCATGATAACTCTAGAACCCCATTAAGGTGAAGATGAATCGAAACCAAACTTCAAATTGCTGACCTTCTGGAGGAGCCTAGTTCAGATTCTTTTCTGCCAGCCGAAGATTACTGTAGAGTCCTCCCACAATGCAATCAACAGGCCTGTCAGATATATCAAAATTAATTTGAATTTAAATCGTCCAGATAATTCAGAAAATTGTAATCTTCCCAACTACATAGCCTGCTGGATATTTTTATTGGATGTTGGTAAGATCCCTTTACAGAAGTTCCATATTAGACTCTAGGAAAGATGTTAGGTAGTCTCCTAGTTTAATTCTCAATTCTCAGTGAACTCAGTAGACTCCAGATAATAATAGCAGAATTCTTACATTATTAGTGGTGGATTGCAGACGTACCTTTTGCGTGTACCTGCCAAAGCAAGTAGCAAAGTTGATGTTACACAATTCTTGAAGTGTTCTCTAACACCAAATCTCAAAAAACAAGAAATAAAACCAGTAATTCTTCAAACCAACACAAATCCAATCATAATCCTCTCACAAAACTGAAGTGGCCCACTCTAGACACGGTATTGGAAAGCAATTTTCAAGTATCTCTTAAAACTTGTAACCATGCACTTATGACAGTCCTCAACACTTCAATAAACCTTCCACTAGAAGTTCTCAAGATAAGGGACCGTCCATTAATTACGTAAGACAATTTTAGCGATTTTTCAACCCCCCGCCACCCAAGGTAAGATTGTTTTATGAAAATTCAAAATAATTTTATGGCGCTTAAGAAATGTTAAGCCCCACCTCCTCCCCAACACCCCATACGTAATTAATGGACGATCCCTAAGTTGAACTCACAATATATTTATCATGTTGGTTTGGTTAACGAAATTATAAATACTGTTTCATAATATTATCATTAATTAAACAAAATGCAAATGAAAACATCTGTGATGATAGCTTTTCGTTATTTCTTTCGATACCTTGTCACGCTTATTAAATCATGAATATCATGCATGAAACACTCGAAGCACACAATGCGCCTCAAAAATATTGAGTTATCAGAAAAACAATTTCATCAATTTGATACACGAAAATGTTGAACATTCAAAAATACATGGATTCTCCCATCAGGATTCATCCCAAAGCATCGATAATTACAGTCATGGCTGTAGTTTTACTCAACGCCATCATAGAATCATCATAAATTTTGCTGAACTCGGGCAAGTGTAACAAGTAGACTCAAGACGATCTTGTTGCAGACAAACTGATCTTCTTGAAGAACGTAATAAGATTCGTACGTTTTATTCAAGAGGAGTATATTTTGACGTTTGTTTATTTACACTTTCCGTTTTTGCTGTAAAGTTTTCGCACCTACAATAATTACCGCATGAATACTGCAAAATTACTAAAGGTAGGTATTTCCAGATTTCGTGAACGTCGTAAAAAGGCCAGAAGCACACCTCCATGCTGGCTGAATATTCAGCAACTTAATATTCCTCATGATAACTCCGCAACGCCATTAATATTCGTCAAACTCAAGACAAATCAGGATTTAAAATAATAGGAAATTTACGAAATTGAATGGCTTAATATAAGAGTTATTTGAAATACTCATAGCTATTGATCAACAATTAAGTAGCATTGCTACAGATGAAAGAGTTGTGCTCCGTAAGTTCAAAAATATTAAAACATCAGGAGTTCATACTCTTGCGCAAGAACGTGTTCTTGGAGATAAGTACAAGAGTTTCACAAAACTGTTGCCAAGGTCACTTACTCATATTTAAAATGAAGTTTTATGTGGTGCATCCGAAGTTATCTTAAAAATGAGTTCGAAACCAAAAATGGTCCAAAATCGTTTGTACTGGATGAAAATTACTATAAAACCTAGAAGAATACGCAAATCTACAATAAAACTATCATAAACATAAATAAAACCAGTAAAATTCTAAATTGTTACTTGGGAAGGATATCTGTTGATTCATTAGAAAATCTTTCCACAAAATTTGATTTTAGGCACATCATTTTTAAGGGGTCCGCAGGACGTTTGAAGAACTTCAAAGCGGACCCCAGCTTTGCAAAGGTTGGGAGCCACTGGTCCGGTCAAGTTCAGCGCTGCAACTGTGTTTTACCTACCCCCACAATCGGAAAGCCCGTGTTTGCGCTAATGCTCTCTCTCAGTGATGAATCATAAATAACGGGGTTTGATTACAAACACCAGAATTATTTTCAAATCCTATAAATATCAAATTTTATGCATCGTTTAATCCGCTGGGCGATCGGAATAGCGCCATTAGGTACACTCTATCGCAGTGCGCCGGAAGGAAGGTGTGCGGCACGTGTTGGTAACACTCGAGTGGAGGAGCCGTAAATCGCAGGGTACACACAATTTGACCGGACAACTTTCAGTTGCGCGTTAGATGCACGGAATGGGATGGGAGTTGGTCCGGTGATTCGAGATTAGGTAAAACAGGTTGATTGAGATAGGATTAGAGAGAAGCGCTATTGGATTGAGGGATGCCGCATCACATCCTGACCACATAACCTGCTCATAAACACAGCTACAGTTGTGTTCAGAATAATAGTAGTGAAAGCAGATTTCCATACAAAATGCTCAACTTTGGCATGCTGTCACTTTGTTTCCATATTAGCAATCGGCATGCAATTTTGGCAGTGAACTACAAATACACTCAATTTCATTATCACAAGATTTGAAAATTTTCACACTACCGGTTAAAAAGTTAAGCACCAGGTGAAATCGCTCAAAATAATAGTAGTTTTAATAATTTAAATATCTGCTGTATTTTGAGTTTTTGAATTTTTCTTTATTCATCGTTTCAACCATTTCCACCCAAGCTATAAATGTATAAGCAAGCCAATTTTTTATGACATTGTTGTTGTACAAAAATTTACAAAAGAAAAACTACTATTATTTTGAGCGATTTCACCTGGTGCTTAACTTTTTAGCCGGTGGTGTGAAATTTTCCAAATTTTGTGATAATGAAATTGAGTTTATTTTTAGTTCACTGCCAAAATTTCATGCCGATTGCTAATATGGAAACAAAGTTACAGCATGCCAAAGTTGAGCATTTTGTATGAAAATCTGCTTTCACTACTATTATTTTGAACACAACTGTATATTAATAGTAAGTAAATATAATCTCGATATCGGGATTGCTCTCTCCTAAATTTTATTTTTTCGTTTCAGATTTTTAACATAATTTGTTAGCTTTTTAATTTGTATTTCCCCATTTGTAAAAAAAAAATAACTATCAGTCGTAAAACAATCAATAATATCCGTAAAACAACATGCTACAAATTTAGTAATTTTTCGACATTCTATGAATCAAGTTTTATTATAACCCAACCAGCGGCAGCAATTCTGCATAAAATCTTACAAATGTTGTATAACATTAAGATTGCATTATAATGTTCTAATGCAAAGATCTAATAAAGATTTCGTAATAGTGTATTGTTGTTACAATTATGATAGAACTTGTTCTATTCTAGTAATCATTAGCGAAACAAGGATATTGAAATGAGATGAAATTGTAAGATATTCATGGAGATAACCAAATTTCGCTGTCATCTTATTTTGATAATGGGGTATTAGTTTGGGTTAATGAGGGTGGCAGCACACAGTTGCACAGATGTATATTCTCAGAAGTATCATATCAAAAAGTCCATAAAAGATTTCTCGTGGCAATCTACACCGATCACGATATCCACATTATTTCCCTTTATTACGTTACCCTTTCTCTTCGACGTACCTCTCTGCTGCCAAGAACGTGTTTCTATTTTCAGTTATTCTCAGCACTCGCAAGACCCCCACTCCAAAGGTTCATCGAGAAGCCTAACTATCATCCCATCAAAGTTGAGTTATTAAACGGATGTTTATAATTTTCTATTCGATTCAGTGATTTAAAGAAATTTTCACCTACGCCCCTGCGCTCCCACTTGGCCCCGTACAAGTTGACCACACCGGCGGTGTTCAACACGATAGCCTCTCACAGACCATACGGGTTCTAGGTGATCTCCTCACAAGATATGTAATTTTTCCTATCCCCTCCTCCTCTTCTCGAGTGGGGTTTTTCATTTCAAATCAAAACAATCGGCATCGTCCAACCGAACAACAAATGGGAAGGGGGTCGTGCGGAACGAGAGGGCTAAATAGACAGCGCAACAGGCAGTCTCGGATATTGACGCGGAACAAGCCAAAACGCATGGGATCCGTCAAGGTGTACGATATGACTTCGTGTTGAATGAAGACCTCATCATCATCATCATGGTCGTCGTTGAGCCTCTCGAGACGCATTTCGTCGGATTTTTTGTTGTTCGATAGGGTAGAATTCACTTTGAATAATTACGTGTATAACTGTTTCAATTCGGGAAATAATTACTTTTCTTATTCAAAAGAGAAATGGACGAAAAAGTACGAAGATTGTTGTATGTGTGTATGCGGAGCGTATGGATTCACGCGATCATCCGATGAAAACGAAGAATGGTTTTAATAGAAAAGAAAACGGTGTGCATCATATCACTCGCACTTGCGGCAACAGATACAAGTTTGAACGCGCGGTCAATCGGGGTTCGAGAGTTCTTTATTTTAATGAAGTCGATTGGTACGCGATCGAATAGCTAGATGGGCAGAGTTCGTGGCACGAAGTGTTCAGAGATGAACCGATACGTAATGTATACTTCAATTTCGATTTGGACTTTTCCGTATCCTCTACCTTCCTCCAAGTTTTGCACGTGGTGTATTGTGGTAGAATTTCTGAACAAAAACCGGGGAAGTTTGCTAAAGCAATTCTGGATATACTATAGTATACTGATACTGTATACTGAAGAAATCCTTGGTGGAATTCTACAACAATCCCTGAAGAAATTTATTTTAATTATTAAATTTCAAGGTAATCCTCCAGCTTTAGAAGTGAATATGCATCTCTATTCTTAGCAACGAATATTATTCGGTTAAATTTTAGATCGGATCGGCAATGCTATTCATAAGCTTCAAACGGCCACTATGAATAAAAAACGGACTTTAAACCGTAATCTTTGCTCTTTTACTCTTCATAAAACTGTACTCCCGTCCAATTAAAGCTTTCTTCACAATGCTTCAATGGGGCCCCATTAACTCTTCTCCGGTCACGGGAGTCAATCAATGCGAATAAGACATCATGATCGATGGCCGAGCGCTTCGACTCTTTACACAGTAGCCTCTGCTCGGTCAAGGATTCCGGACCATTCGCAAAGCTGCTGCAGTTCATTGTGCCCTTTGATCGATCCTCTTCCATCATCCGACGACGTCGTAATGCTCGTCGTGAGAAGTGATGCGCGAAACCGTTATAATCGATGACCTTGTTGCCAGCCGACCACAGCACAGCCAGAGTTCGAATCCCGCGTCCCATCACAAGACTGATTTCGCCTGTCAGAGCTGAACTGAAATTGATCGGTGCTAATTAATCATGTGCAATACAGTGCAACCCATAATCATCGTACCCCGCCGTTTGCCGATACGAGGCAATAGAGGAATAATCTCCCGTCTCGGGCACAACAGTAAACGAGCAATTTGCCCAATAACAATGAAACAAAGCAATGAATTCAGTCGTCTTGCGAAGAGATTGGGTTATCATCGGCTTCTAACGGATTGTGCTAATTTTAATTCACTACACCAGGAAGAACGAATCCGCTGATTGTGATTAGTTGCGAACTCGGGCTCGTGGGTTAATGGTTTGAGCACGGGACGTCTAGGCCCCAGGAGTACGTACTACGTATTCTAAATTTATCTATGCTCTTTTGGCGGATAGCGGAGGTATTCAACGCTAAACATCGATTGATGCCAGAAACTCCCTCATGTGGTGCAGGAGACCCACCATGAAGAAGTCGGTTGCCTGCCATTTGATAACGTCATTAAAAATCCTCATTACGGTACCTCACACTGCATAGTGGCTCGAAAACGGACAGAATCTCGAAAATGAAAGTGGGTTTCTCCGAATTATTTTCTTCACACTTGTGACTGGCGTGGTTTAAATGTTACGGTCACTTGAGGCCTCAGTAAATTATAACTCGTCAAAAACATATAAAATAAATCTCGCGTAACTTTTTGAAAGGACCTATGTACAAAATAAAGGATTCTCTAATCTCTCGCTCTCGATTGTAGAAGTACAACACTAAAGCCTTTGAGAAGAGAGCCTCTCAATGTTAGATAGATCCTTTTAAAAAGTTACGCGAGAGATCATTCTGTATGACTCATCAGCGTTATGTAGCTTTCGAACCACTTAACTTTTGAATGGTGTGATGGGTGAAGAGTTTGATTCCGCAATATGAATAATCTTCTATATATAAATAAAAATGGAATGGTGTATATCACGAAATGACTTGAGAACGGGTCAACGGATTTTCACAGATCTTTCACTGCTGTACTCAGCTGTATAGCATTTTGAATTTACATAGGTATCTTAGAAGAATGCTTATTAAAATGATCCTCGAAACATGTGCCTGGAATTTGAATCGGAACAGCACATATGAGTCGGAAAACATTTCAACAAATTCACGCAAACTGAATTATTGCGCGAAAAATCAATAAAAAGCATGCCATTTGTTTAAAAAGTTCACTAAGACTATAGTAGCTCGCGATTCGATTAAATAGAGGAATGTGGGGCAAGATGGAGACGCTCAGGTTTTGTCATAAATTTTCTTTATAATGAGATGCATAATATGAGGAATGTTGGCAAAACATCAAAACATCAATTTAATTAACTCTTTACGTGTGGTAAAGATGGAAAAAATATGAGTGAAACTATGAAAAAATTCACGTGCACAGGTGGGATTCAAACTTTTGAACCATGTATGCTAGACGAGTGTTTTACCAACTAAGCTACCGAGCCACTTTATGACCCAATAACTCAGAAGGTCACAAGTTTCGAATTCAAATCCAAACAACTCCGCAGGTATCCTTCATAACTCATATCCATCTCAAAAATCACCTTAAAGGATTAAGATTGGTTTTGTTGAAATTGCATTGATTCTAATTTAACCATTTATCGTAAAATAATTCACATTTTAATCAAATTTATTTTTAACCGAGCTGTTCCGTAATTATCTTCCCCCGAAGGAGTGGTCGTATTGACCGGAAGCGGCCATTTGGCATAAGAGCTATTATGTCAAATGTCCTTTATGCCAAACGGCGTTATGCCAAATGGTTTTATACCAAATGACTCAGACACGTCTTGAACTGCACAGTAAAAAAAATCAACAAACCAATCATCATACAATTTGAAAAATTTCTTATCAAAACACTGCTATGGATCGTGTGAAGTGTATCTTGGGATTCCTTTTGCAACAGTGTTTTATAAATAACGGACGCTTTCTAACAACGATCTCTTGAAAGTTTTATAAATATGTTAATTACTTAATCCTTTCTTTCCCACTACTTTACTCGACAATTTTTTCACGAAAAAAACTTTTTATAAAAAGTGCTTGCACAAACAATGTTGCAGAAACTCAGTTGCTCATTGATTCATATTCTTATGCAGCCTACAGGCGACTCAACCCGTTTGACCAACATTGACTTCGTCTCCAGGTTGGTGTTCATGTTGGCACTGAGTAATTCTTGCTGTGACCGGCCCATTATTTGCAATAGGGCGATATTCAAAACTAAAAAGACAATAGACGGCTCTTTTTCAGTGGTAGTAAAATCGAAATCCTTAAACAAAAAAAGCACCATGGCAGATGAACTAAACACAAAAAGTTATCTATTCACATTAAGCTTGATTTCTAATCACTACTTTTTCGATCCAGTTTCCTAATTGCTAGTAATTTACTTATTACATTATTTTCCATACGTTTTGACAGCTCTCAACTACCATTCTTCCATGCGCTTGTGTTGAAAGTTTGAGAAATTTGAGAATCCAGCGTAGCGCGATCAGTGAGTGGAATACAAACATCAGTGTCACCGCTCGGCGGCCAGTGAGAGAAACTGAATGTTCGAAAGCTTGTTGTCTGTACTTTTTGCCGCTGGCGCAAACGAAATAAACAGTCGCGCCTGGAATGCGCCTGGAATTTCTATAGGAATTCTTCCGAAATTCCTTCATGGATTTCATCTGTAATTCCTTCTTCGATACCACCAGGACTTCCTATTTCTTATTTAATCAAGATTATGTCTAGTGGTTTAACTTTAAATTCCTGTAAGAATTCCTTTAGGAATTCCTTCCGAATTTTTATCTGAAATTTCTCATGGAATTTCATCATTAGGAGTTCCTCAAGAGATTGCATCAGGAGTTTTTCTGGAAATTCATTTAAAAGTTTTTTTCAGGAATCCCATTAGGAGAACATAAAAAGTTTCCATTAGAAGTTCTTGTAAGGATTCCACCAGGAATTCCTTCAGAGATTCCAATAGGAACTCCGTCAAAAGTTCCTCCACGGATTCCATCAGTAGTTCCTCTAGGGTTCAGGAGTTATTCTAGCGATTTAATCATGAGTTCGTACAGAATTCCATCAGATTCTATCATGAATTCCACAAAGGATTCCATCAGGAGTCCCTCTAGGGATTTCATCGGAAGTTTCTTCTAGGATTCCATCTGGAATTCCTTCAGAAAATTTTAGCATGAGTTCCTCCTGGGATTCCATCTGGAAGTCCTCCAGGGATTCTATCAGGAGTTTCTCTAGAGATTCCATCAGGAGTTCTATTAGTGATTTCATCAGAAGTTCCTACAATGATTCCATCAGGAATATCCAAAAGAATTCATCCAAGGATTCCATCAGGAGTTTCTCTAAGGATTTCACCTAGAACTCATCTACCGATTCCATCAGGATCTCCTCTAGCAATTGCATCAGGAGTTCCTTCAGAGATTACACCTGGATTTCCTACAGGGGATTCTATCTGGAATTCCTCCAGGAGATTCTACCAGGAATTCCTTCAGAGATTCCACCTGGAGTTCCTACAGGGAGTCTAACAGGAGTTTTTCTAGGGATTTCACCAGGAGTTCTTCTAGGGATTTTATCAAGAGTTTCTCCAAATATTTCATTAAGAGTTCCTTCAAGAATATTTTAAGGAATCCATCCAAGGATTCCATCAGAAGTCCCTCTAGAGATTCCTTCAAACGTTCTTCTGGGGTTTCATCAGAAATTCTTCTAGCAATTCCGTTAGGATTTCTTTCTGGGATTCCATCAGGGATTCCTCCAGGGGATTCTATCAGACGTTCGAATTGAGATTCCATCAGGAGTTCGTTCAAAGATTCCACCAGGAGTTCCTTCAGAGATTCCATTTGGAATTCCTCCAGAGAGTCCATCAGGAGTTCTTCTAGAAATTCCATCAGAAGTTTCACCAGGAGTTCCTTCAGATATTAAACCTTGAATTCCTCCTTGGCATTCCATCAGGAGTTCGTCTAGAGATTCCATCAGGACGATCTCCACATGGAACTCCTACAGGGATTTTATCAGGAGTTTCTTTAGAGATTCCATCAGGAGTTCATCTAGGGATTTCGTCAGGAATGCAATGATTCCATCAGGAGTTCCTTCAGGATTATGTTTAGGAGTTGATTCAAGGATTTCATCAGGAGTTCCTCCTTTTACTGAAACTAGCTTAGATTAAGGTGGAGCAGAAAAAGCTTATAAGTTCCAAAAGTCATATTAGTTGAAGTAAAATGTGAGCTGTATTTCAATTGTAGAAACCATCTCGGTTTATAAGGGTGATCGGAATATGGAAAAATATATTAGAAATATGTAAGTTAAGTAAACATCCAACAATTTCTTCAATGAGAATTTGAGATTCTGGCTCTAGATCGAACCACTGTGCAATGCAGCGCATGGTGGGAGTCTCCATTGATGGCGCTATTTATAACGGCAGATCCTGATAAATGGATCCCCCAGGATGGATACGAGCTGAATGGAATTGAGAGCTGGGAAGCCACGATGAAATAATTGAATCCGACATGGATCCGCGCTTCCCTTTCGGCAGGCAGTGTGGTTTCTCACAGCTGTCTGTCTGTCTGATGAGTTCCGTCGTCGTCGTCGTCGTCGTCTTCGTCGAAGGGAACAGCCGATAATTTCATCATAAAGCACACCGTGGATCAATAGCAACCCGCCAACGACGGCGTTGAGTGTAATACCGTACTTAACCCGGGGGCTTAAGTCGAATGGGTGGTGGCGAAAAGTGGCAATATAAGCGCAAGCAGCGCATGATTTATGGATCGCTACCGCTAACTTGCGTACGAAACAGGTAAAAAAGCGTGTCTACCCGAGCAGGAACCAACTCGGTTCTATCCTATGCATACCATATTTGAACTCCTTGATTAGGTATTGTTCAGTAGTCCACTTTCACAACTTAATTAGACATTATTATGGTTTGAAAATATTGTTCAAAACAATCAAAATATTTTATAAGACTATTCTAAAGCTATTGAGGATTGCTTAAGGTATTGC
Source organism: Aedes aegypti (assembly GCF_002204515.2). Lineage (NCBI taxonomy): Eukaryota > Metazoa > Arthropoda > Insecta > Diptera > Culicidae > Aedes > Aedes aegypti. Next base: position 306,027,651 of record NC_035108.1, read on the forward strand.
ACTACTATTGAAAAATTTCACTTCTATATTAAAACTCATCAATTATTGATATATTGCAATACCTGATCGAATTATCAGTATGGTGTTTGTAGAATATGCATAGATTTTATGAGGTAAACTTAAGCAGGACTCTTTCATATTATTTCAAATGGTATGTATTGGAATTTTTCTATAATTATCTTCTGCTCGGGTAGAGCCGCTTGAAAAGGCCTCGAATAACACTTCGAAACAAAGGGAATGCTTCCAACATAAACGCTTGAAATGCGATGAGCAGAGAGTATAAGGGTCTTCCATAAACGAGTGCGTAAAACTAGTTTAATGCCAACCGTTGGGCTCCGTGCCCGTAAGGGCAGTAAAATTAATTATCGTTCTGCGGATATGAGCAAGCTTGCCCACGCTTCACTCCGACGGTGCCAGCAGGATACCCGCAGTGTCGGAGTTACAACCAAAGAGCAACTTTGTTGCAGCCGAAGCGGCGCTGAACAAGGAGGCTGTCTTCAACAGGGTATCGGCGGATTATAATTGAACTTCGTCGTTGGATCCACGCTAATCCAGTTTCATTAATGATTCATTGCAATGGTACTTCCCACGGGTTCGATTTGAAATCACTTGCACGAGAACAAGTTTGAAGATTGTGATTTCTTTCAGTCGGAATAGGTATTGGGAACGTGTGTGGTTTGAAAACCACATTGCTAACACACATCGCTCATTTGATATTCAATACGAATATTCATATGTTTTAAGTAGAAGATGATTGGCAAGAAGTAAAATTTTACGTGTTTTTTTACAATGTTTCCCCGTTTTATAATACCTTGAATCAGTCAAGTGTATTATGGCACGACAACATTTTAAGGAGGATTTCGCTAAAAATTTGCCAACAGTCAACGGTAAACTGATGGTACACTTCTCCAGTGTGAAGAAGAATCATGGTTAGTAAAACAGCAGTTGCTTCTAGATAACCGAGAATACCTCTGCATTTCCACGGGCATCTAGGACAAAGGAATGTTGGAACGGCTCCGACACACAAATTTCCCACAATTCACCGAAAATTATGCTGTGGAGTTTAGGGTATGGCTTCAATTTATCTTCAACGTACTAGAAATCCACCAGGAGTATTCCAGTAAAAAATCTCTCAAAGTGCTCTTGGACAGTTTCATTGAAAATTCATCAATTATCTGTCGATAACTTCAGACAAGAATCTGTCGATGTCTCACAATCAATCGTAAGGATTTTCTCTAAGAACTCCAAAAATGTTGTCATCGTTTTTTCTAATGCGTATCTTGTATCAAAAAACGTCGACAGCAGCTCGCCTCTAATCCAGAGTCTAGAGTTTAACTAAATAGCTCCCAGAACTTTTAAATAATCGGAATCTTCTGAAATAATAATTGAATATTCTTCATAATGCATCTCTTTAAGTTGTCGTCCTTTTCCGAAGTTTGCAGTAAAACAATCCATTTTTGGTAGTTCTACTACAAATTTGGATGAACCCGCAGTCCCCATCCCAGTCGCATCAACCTTCAATTTCTCCGTCAATCATGCAGTCAGTGCAAGCCCGTTAGACGATGGCGGCGCCAAGATGCGTCAAAACAAGCTCCACAGGAAAGTAATCAAAGGTCAAAAATCAACTTTGATTGCAATTACCGGCAGCAGCCGTCACTGACTTCGGTATGCTGCTGATGGCAGGAGTTATCTTCTTTCTCGATGCATCGTCTGACTCAACCAATTCGAAAAACAAACACTGGAAGCAATAATATAAACTATTGCTCGACTATTTGTTATTTTTAGAATCACTTCTCGATGGAATGCACCCACAAATTTTCCAAACAATCGTGCAGTAGTCTAATGGCGGACTTCGAACCGATAGTGCAGTGTTGAATTAACGGGGAGCGTTGTTTTGTAGTGTTCTGAGGTTCTACCTACTAACAATTGCGTCCATTTTCTGACAAATGAGTCGTGGAATTGGTGTTATCGCTCGCTGCCCTAGTCTGGGTTGGTGGTCAGGGATCGAATTGCCATAGTGTAAGCAAACGGATCACGTTGCCGATGGCGCAAGCTGATTAGTCTTGTTCGATTCGTGTTCCCAATCTCATGTTTGGAAATCGTGATATGGGGGAATGCGCAGGGAATTTAGGGCACGGAATTTGTTGATTGGGTTGGGATTCTTAGTAGAGGCTGTTTGTTTGTGGTAAATTTTAGTCACGTAATTCAACAGTATTGCGAAAGAATTGTGAGTTTCTCTCGAACGTGATTGATCAGGTTATAGGACTGTGATGCGTATTTCATCCCAATTTAATTAGGCGACTATGCTTAACTACACGTCTCGTAGATCTTCTTAAAAACTTTCCACTTGATTGAATTATTTACGACCTCATCCAAGCGTACCAATCCAACTTTTTTCAATCATCCAAAGTTCTATCCCCTTCTGTAAACGGATTCATTCCCAGCGGCTTCTCCCCAATGTTTTCAATCCAGCCGTTGATGAGCTCGAACATGACTCCAACAAGCAAAGTTTTAACACTTTGTTGCGCAAAGATGACTCTCCTCCTATGTCTTTGGAAAGGAACAGGGCTGCCATGAACTTCAGACAAAGTTGCTCCCGCCAAAATTGGCGAGAGGATAAATTTAAAATTCACTACCGACGAGTGAAGTTTTGCCCATTCCTAGCGAACACGATTGAAATATCTCGTATCACCTTCTAGTAGTGGCGGCAGTTAATAAGGGCATAGCTGGATGCTTTGGAAAATGCACCGATCACGTTTTGTTTCGTCAAGTATGGCCAATTTGTGGTTGGCTGTGCTGCCCTGGATCCGATTCTGGGACCAGTTGGCATTGTTTTCGTGCTCAGTGCCCGTGAGGTTTGTATATTGCACTTTTAAGGTTTGCCAGATTTCGTAAGGGTAAATTTATGTTTGATCAATCTGGGCCGCTTTTTTTGTCGATAATCACAATTTGTTGGTCGAGCACGTTTTGCCTGGGGAAACGTATGTTTTGTCATTATTTCCTTTTATTTGAAATATATTTCAATTAAAGTCAATTTGTTCTATGTAAATAAAACAGTTTGTAGTCAGCAAGTATTCAGTATATCTTTAGCGATTATTCGTATAAATTACTCAAAGTTAAAAATAATCCAGCACTTCAGCATAGCAGGCTAATGACTAATGAGATAATTTACTGTATCTATTTCTTGAGCTACCATTTTTTCAAAAGTTCTCAAAAAAATCTTCTAGTTTAAGAATCCGTCTCGATATAAATCATTGGTGATCTGTTTTTGAAGATGTTCCGATGTTCCTAGAGGGACCGACATTCGCCATACATAATATCGTTGGCGGTCATTTTGTTTACGATCTATTTATCGAAAAAATAAAATATGGACTGTACAATGACAGGTAATAAGGAACTACTCCGAAAAAAACATACAAATCGGTTAAGTATTTTTGTAGATATCTGAAAATTATGTGTTGTGTGGATGTGTTTTGAAGTTTTTAAGATCTTTATTTAGCCAGCGTGGTACTGAAAACCTTAATGCTCACTAATCAAAGACGACAGCTTCAGCTTGCTTCATTTTTTCACAACACACTTTCATTAAAGTATTGTTCCGAAGTGTGAATATCCGAATACGATTGTAGGCTGAGAAATTTACGTGTGTTATGGCTATGCTTCGATCCCCTAAAGAATTTTGGAATATGTCCGGATCCAGATGACCAATGATCAATATCGACACAGAATTTAAAACTAGAAGAGTTTTTTGAAATCTTGTGAAAGAAAATATGCATAAATATCGAGAAATAAGCAAGTAATCGCGTTTAAATATTTTGTTTGCGATAAACAATGATGCCGCTAGTAGTTAATATTGGCAATCGCCCAATCATTAAGGTATCTACTCTGCTAGATAAGAAGTGTTATAGAAAGAATTTTCGAACAGAATCAGTGACGACTTTTAAAATTTCGAAATCTGTAAAACTGGAAAACTGATTTTAGGAAAATAATCTGGAATTAAAAGAACTTCAAATTTAAAATGTTAGCAGGTCTTTTTAGAGACGTGGTCTCTATTTTAATGCAAGTCTCTAAAAAATCTCTATCGATGACAGGTCTCTACAGTCTTTTTTCTTTACCAAAATGGTGTATATAATATCCGTTTTCCATATCTTGCGTGCAGTGAATACTGATGCAAAATTATACAGCCTCCATAGAAACCATCAGAGACGGTTACGAAACATTTCAACTAATCCTTCAAATATTTCATCTCAGATTTCTCGAGTAGAAGCTTCAAGCATTATTATGATGGTTTCTTCAGAGATTTTATCTGGAATACTTTCAAAGACTCCTACAGGGATATCTCCAGATTTTTTTTCTAGAACTTCCTTCACAAATTCTCCCAGATATTCTTCCAGCGACTTTTCAAAGAATACTGCCATCAGGAAATTCTCGAGCACTTTATCGTTACTACCTCTAATGAATTGCTCAGGAATTCTATTAAAAAAATTACAATCACTATCTTTGGACTTCCTCCAGATATTTTCCCATTAATCTTTCAGCCGAATTTTCCAGTTGTTATTCTAGGAGATTTTCCAAAGATTTCAATGGATTTTTTTCCATGAACCGCCAGACAAATATACGTAGAGCGGCAGCATAGTTTTGAAAAAAAAGTATTCAGGGAGTTATTTCAAGAAACCCGACATGACGTACGTGGTATTTCATCCATGGTAACTCCAAAGAATATTTTCAAAAAATCCTCGAGGGGTTAATCAACAGAATCTATTAAGAACTTTTCAAAGAATTCCTCAAATTCTACCCTGTTTTTCATTATTGAGTTCCTCTAGATTTGTTTGCTAGGAATTTCCCCAAAATTTCATTGAAGAATTACAACTGCAGTTTTTCCAAACATTTCTCAAAAATCTTATGAAATCTACAAAAGTTTATTTTAAATTCCATAATAATGCCCACTGCAGCATTATTCCAGAAAATCCTCCTACACTTTTTTTAAGGGATTCTGTTCGATGTTTTTCAATGAGTTTCTGCAGAAAATTCTGCAGGATATTATCCAGAGTTTTGATTGATTTGTTTTTTTTATCATTGATTTAGAACTAGAAACTCTTCTAACTTTCTCGAGGGGCTTTTAGTAACTTCTAGTAACCCTTATTGAGCAAGAATAACTTAAAAGCTTACACAAGTTTCATCAGATGAAACTTTCAAATTTGTTTTAAAAAACCTCACGGTTTTCTTGGACATTTTCTCAAATTTCTGAAAAAATGCAATCACATTTCCATGAAGAAATGCCGAGAGTAATTCCTGAAGATATCCTTAGAGAAATTCATAGAGAAAATTTCAAAGAATTTCTGAAGGACATTTTTTAAGAAATCCCTAAAGGCATCTTTGAAGAAACTTCTGGTTGAATTTTTGAATGAAATCTAAACGAAAGTCTAGGAGGAAGTCCTAGAAAAATAGAAGAATCAACGAATAAAATCTTGATCATATTTCTCGAAAAATGTCAGAAAGAATCTTCAAAGAAATTCCTGATGATCTCAGAGTTAATTTCTGTGCTTATTTTTGGCAAAAAACAGGTTTTGTTCTGAGAATATCCTACCATCTTTTTTTTTTTTGAACATAACTTAAGGAAAATTTTCGAAGGGATACCATGGGTCCATCAATTACTGAATAAATTTGGGCCTTGGGCTGTACATTATTGTGGGACAAAATTTAGATTCTCGCTCCAGTCCATTGCTTTTAGGTCTCATACCAACTGTGCAAAATTTCAGCTCGATCGGAGAAATTATATTTTAGCGCCAGCCGTTCAAAGTTTGTATGGGATTTACTATGGGAAAACTTACTTTTGCAAAGAAAAATCGCCAGAGGTCGACCATTGACCTTTATAAAAATTCTAAACACAGACCTCGATAGATATTTTACGATGAAGAAACTCCTGGTTTCTGTTAGGTTTCGTTTTTTTTATTTAATTCCTGTTTGGTCTCTTTTTGGTTCCGGTTTGGTCTCTTTTTTCAGGGAAAAGGTCTTAAAAGTTCCAATTTCAAGACAGTCAGTCGCTACTAGCCATGCAATTTAGAAAATTTGGACGTTTTCGAATGAAATGCAAACAATTCATCATATATCTAAAATACAAAATTTAAATACAGGTCGGATACGTGTTCGATTAACTCTCGAGTATCTGGACAACACGGAATTAATATACGGCTAATATTGGATATGTCAGCTGTTCAATAGCCTTTTATTAGTACGCAGGACGAATTGAAGTGCTATTTGTTTACTTGGGAAAATTCTTCATTGTAGAAGCTGGCCCTCTACTGTCTGTGCAGACATCAAAAGGGAATTAATGATGAAAATCCATTCTGGCTAGATTTAGACAACAATGTAGAAGGGGGTTGAACAGACGCCGTTGAGCTGGATCAAAATACAGTTAAACCTCCATGAGTCGATGTTCCAATACTCGATATCGACTCAAGAACCATACTGAATTCAAAAATCATGGTTATGATGGTCCCCTCAAACAGCTCTCCGTAGAAAATCTGTTCCATGACTCGATATTGCCATGAGTCGATGGTCCCTTCAATATCGACTCATGGAGGTTTGACTGTATTCAAGTTAGCTCTCAAGGTCTACTATAAGGCTCTACAATCCTGGCTGAACAATCCTGCTGCTATGCCTTTGTACAATTGTTTCCAGTTTGAGTAAAGTCAGTCAGTTAACAAAATCCTTGCAAAATCTAAGAATTCCCAAGTGAAATGCAGAACTAATACTTTTTCAGGCAGAAATATGTGTGTTAAGTACAATCATCACTTCAACAGCTGCTGTTATGCTGCACGTGATGGGTAAAGTAATATACTTCTGCTCCTACAGTCAGGCTGCTGTTTAAAAGCTCTTGCTTCGGCCAACTCAAGGTCGAGGCTAGTTATCACATGTCGAACTTAAACGCAGGAACGAAATCCAGTCAACTCTGTAAACCTTGTATGGGTAATTGGCCATTCTTTCATCGCTGGAAATAAATTGGCCGATAAGTTGGCTCGCAATAGAGCACCACAGCACTTAGTCATCTATTCCAATTTAAAAGTATTGAAGTACTGGATGATGCTTCAGATCAATTCTTGGGCGGCAACTCAGCACAAACAATACTGGAATAATTAGGAGTAGTCTCCTCAAACAAAATTGTACAATATTGCGTCATCTCCAAGGGTGGGGAATACAATATTGAGTCATCTCCAAGGGTGGGGAAATATGTAACAAATCTGTCATAGACGAATTGTAGTTGCTTGGTAAGGGCATTGACTGGCCACTGTCGACTCAACTATCATATGGAAAATATTTAGCATGATGACCCATTTGTGAGTGATAGTAGTGAATCCAATTGAGGAACTTCGTATCATCTGATATGTATACCAATTTTGAGCATGTTCGATTCCAATAACTTGGTAAACACTTATTAAATATTCTCGAATTCCGTGATAAATAATCTTATCACAATAATTGAAGATTAATGTTCCCCCAAATGGTATCTTCCAGCAGTGCCAGTTGCAATAATAATAAACACATAAACATAAATTCCGCATGAGAAAGCCGGGCCCTAAGCTCCCAACAATCCCAAAATCGGGTGATAAATAATTCCTTCCCTTCATAGAATTCCCACAGAATTTGATCCACAAAGCCCACAGAAACCGATAAAGCAGAAGAACAGTTTTACGAGCTTTCATTCCTCCCCCATGTACCCTCACTTTCCGCAACATATGAGGAACGAGAGGGCGATGCCAAACAATCCCTCAGATTTATGATTTATTTCAAGCACGAACACACAAAGCACCAATTGAACCTGATGTGAAACGATATTCAAGGAGAACCGAGAAGGACGTCGTGGAGGCGGATTGAAACGTGTCCCTCCGGGAAACCTCCATCCATCATCCATGGAGGGAAAACTGAAAGTAACTTTTCCAATGCCAAGTCGTCTCCTAGCTAGACGATGTGATGCATGCTCATATGAATCCGGGAGAGTTCAAATTTGTTTTCCGGATCTTGGAATTCGTGCATGTTTTGCTAATTGCTCTTTTCGGTTTAGTCGAAGGTAATGATAAAATTTTCTTGTAGCTCGAAATGTAACATCTCTCGCGCATCCAAGCAAATAAGCCGACAATGAACAACAACAACAGGTGTACCACTCGTTTCCGAGGTCATTAAAGCCGAATGAGTGTGAATAATTCCGTGAAATTGCCACGTGAGGCACCTATGAGCACACGGTCCGTCCAGATAACGGTATTGCACGTTCTTCCGTGGCAGAATACACAGTGATGGACAAAAGTTTATGACCATCTCACTAAAAAAATATATTAACATATTACTGTACGTATCTTTTCATGATTTTCTCTCCGAATTTCATCAGAATTTAGGTCAGGCCTTTGTCCAAAGGGGAAGAATAAGAAGAAGAAGAAGAGGAATAATAAGAAAATAAAGAATATTCTACATAAAACCGTGGATGACCTTATGGTCTGCATAGTTTTTGGTATAATCCAGTATTGAAATAATACTTAAGTTACGTTTTTATCAAACATTTCATGTTTAGATGGTTTAGCTGATTCTGTTTACTACTAACTAGGACTAAATCGAACTCGCTTTGCACGCGTGTGTAGTATACATGAGATGGATGGATGTGGGTATGAAAAGGGTCCGCGAGATCGGTGGGGATTTGAATTCGAAACTTGTAACCATCTGAGTTATTGGGTCGTTGGTTTTTTTTTCATAATTTCATCCATAATTTATCCATTTTTACCACAAGTAATGAGTTAATTAATTCAATAACCATGCGGTTTGGAATATCGAACATCTCAATATATGTATCAATATACCATTTTTCTTGCTTATTATCATTGTGGCTAGGTGTTCCACTTTACTAGTATGATAAACAATCCACGAAAATCCTATAGCAATAGTGCCCCCCAGGGGCCCAGATAGCCGAAGCGGTAAACGCGCAGCGAATCTATGACAAAAGGTCGAAAGACAAAAGGTCGAAGAACAAAAATGAAGGGACAAAAGGTCGAAAATCTTTTTTCAAAGGAAAAATTTCCCACCATGTAAATCGTTTTCGACCTTTTGTCCTTTCGACCTTTTGACTTTCGACCTTTTGTCCTTTCGAACTTTTGTCTTTCGACCTTTTGTCCATAAACCCAGTAGACGATAAACAGTCTCTCATGATGTGTAGCGGATCATGATTGTTACAGAGAGCAATGAGTGAGAGATGCGATTTTCTCAGAATTCAACCCCTGTGAAAGGGAAAGGAAACACGCAAAATTACATAGGTAGTAGGCTAGAAAAAATGAAAATTAAAGTGAGGTGGTTTTAAAGTTTTGTACACCACTGTATTACGGCGGCCTTCCAATGCCAAGTGCAATCCTCCGAAGAGCCGAGCTGACACAGCAGTTCCATTATCAGCGGCCAGCGCAGCGCAACTGGAGAAATCATCTCCAAATGGCTATGACCACCGAAATTCCCCGGAAAGAAAGAATTGAAACATAAAAATTAATTTTATGGTAGCGTTGGCATAACCTACCACAGAGAGCCCGACCGGGTCTTCCGCATGTGTTTTGTTTCGCTTCGGGAAGGCGAGTAAACACACTGTTCCTATCCTGCAGAGCTGTATCACACCCAGCTTCTAATATAAACAACACGACGAACGAGTCGAGAATTCCTTCGTCGTTAGATGGCAAAAAAGCAAGAGTCACAAAAAAGTTGCTTCAGTAGGGTGTTTTGGGATCACTCCGCAGCGCAGTTCACAGGTTTGAGTTTTTATGGTTTTCAACAGAGGAATAGAAGCAACACACAGCACAGATGCTGTGACAAAGGCCAAGAACTACCGAACCAGAAAACAAGAGATTAGAAAGATAATTTTTATTACTTTAGAAGACGCACGCAATCGGCCCAGGTCAGCATCCTGCAGCAGCCAGTAGTGGCGGTTGGTCGTTGTTAACGGAAAGCTAGTCTTCTGTCGTTGCCTGAGGGCTGCCAGTAATTAACTTTGGAACGGAACGATCAGGCCAAGTGTGTTGAAGCTGGTTTGGTAAATGCCTGAAGGGATGACCTTTATTCGGCAAAGAATGGGTGGATTCTTCGGGATTGATTTAGTTTTCTGCTGGGTGGGATAGTTATTTGGCTTTCTGAGCTCTTGCAAGTGGGAACACGGAAATAATGCAGAATGATTCTACGTTTATAAAAAATAGATCAGAAACTGAATGACATTACGTTAGGACTGCGAAGGGCAACGGACAATTCACCAAATCTCATCTTTTCCTAATAAAATGAACTTCCTAACTTCATCTAATCCACTGGTTTAACAGTTTCTCAAAATTAGCCGAGGATTTAAGGAGAAAAACATAAAAGGTCAAATAAATCAAATGAATTTCGCTCCGATATGCCTGATGGCACTTGAGCCTTGTGAAAAAGCGTCTAAGTAAAATAGATTAAAACTTCAGTAGCAGTTGCCGAAAGAAATTATGAAGCATTTTTCAATGAACAGTGGTTTCCTACACCAAATGCAAATGCAGAGATTGTGATCATTCGTGGGTTGTCTCTTTAAAAATGACAGTTAAGTCTCTTTAACAAACACAGTTGAGCGTTCATGGAAGTACCAACTAAAGTGCAGTTTCGGACTAAAAGGCAGCCTAAAGTGCTTATCAACTTTTATCCATAGACAGACAACTATTTCGCTAGGCACGACAAAAACAGGTCAAAGAAGGAATTTGTTCACTTAGGAATCGAGTGCAAAGTTGTTTACGGCTCAGCTTTACTTTGGTTAGTATAGTGACAACGTAATGTATCATTGGGGAAAGCGAGTTGATTTTGACTGGTTCATCTTTTACATAGACTAGGACTAGCGTATGACGGCTCACCATAGTAGCATGCCGAAAGAACTTGAAACTATTGAGAACCAGAGCTACAGGTCCAAAGCCCTGATAAAGGTGGATAGTTGTGATGGCTATGACCGTGGTCATCATGTAAAGAACAAACGGACAATGCTTTATCGTGTCAGCACCAAGGAGGCAGCCCCTCTAGCACGATGTAGGTAGCGCTACCCTGGTTAGGTGATGAAGACTCTTCACCAACCAAGAAAGGCAAAAGTAGAGCAAACGGATTGATTTTACGGCAACAGACCCGCCAACGAATAAAGGACATCGTTTCCAATCGTTGGATCTTGGAACGTGAAAACTTTGAATTGACCCGCGCGTGTTGGGCTCCTGGCTCGTGAACTGCGGATTGTCTGCGAGAACGTGGTAGCTATCCAGGAAATACGCTGGCCGAGAACCGGAGAACGCGAATTCCGAGCGGTGGACCCCATCGGCAACACTTCATTCAAGTACCACATCTACTACAGCGTTGGCGACAGAGCAGAACGTGGAGTTGGCTTCATAGTGATTGGGAAGCAGATGAAGCGAACTATATGCGCCAACGAACGATAAGCCCGATGACATGAAGGTTCTATAAGAGCCTGGATAAGGCCTACGGAGAGTGCCCAAAACAAGATGTCAAGATAGTCATCGGCGACGCAAATGCGCAGATCGGGAAAGAAGATTTCTTCCGACCCGTCATTGGAACGGAAAGCCTCCATTCCGTTACCAATGATAATGGCCTGCGGTTAGTAACCTTCGCTGTTGCTAGAGGGATGGCAATCAGCAGTACCTACTTAGCACGAAAGAATATCCGCTAACACACCTGGCGACACCCGAGTGGCGATGTCTGCTCCCAAATAGACCACGTGCTGGTTTATGGGCGACATTTCTCAGATGTCATAGATGTCAGGACCTTCCGAGGCTCTAATATCGACTCAGATCATTATCTCGTTGTAAATAAAATTCAGGCGCGGTTATCCAGTGTCATGAGTTCCAGAACATACAGAACGCTGCGCTTCAATATACAACGCTTGTCGACTGATGGGGTAGCTGCACAGTATCGCTAGTAGCTAAACGTCGACGTCGACAGCCTGTGGGACCCTATCCACGAAGCTGTGACAACAACTGCGTAGGAAGTAATTGGCACTGGTCAACGATGAAGACGAAACGACTGGTTCGATGAAGAGTGCCAGAGAGTGATGACATGAAGAATGTCGCCAGAAGCCGTATGCTTGTGGCTGGTACCCGACAGAACAGAGAGCAGTACAAAGCAGCGAGAGCGTGAACCGGAATTATATGCGGAGATTCTATGCAAAGGTCAATGGTGCGCGGCACAATACCGTACCAGTGCCCGCCATGTGCAATGATCGAGAAGGGAATTTACTGACCGATAAAACGGCGGTGGCTGCCAGGTGGAAGGAGCACTTTCAGCAATTGTTGAACGGTGAAAATGAAAATGTAGCGAGGAACAGAATGAACATAGATGATGACGATCCAGCTCTGGACCTACCGACCATAGAAGAGGTTAAAAAGGCTATCAGCGAGCTGAAGAACTGTAAGGCTGCTGGGAAGGAAGAGATTCCGGTCGAGCTTCTCAAGCACGGAAGTGAGCATATTTACCAGTCGAACCACCGAGTACTTCAAAAGGTATGGGAGGACGAAGAATTGCCCACCGGCTGATTGGATGGCCTCATCCGCCCTATCTACGAGAAAGGGCACAGACTGGAGTGTGCTAATTACAGAGGAATTACCCTGCTGAATTCGGCATATAAAATTCTGTCGCGCATCCTGTTCAACAGACTGAGACCGCTCGAGGATTCCTTCGTCGGCGAATACCAAGCTGGTTTTCGTGAGGGCTGTTCGACAACGGACCAGATGTTTAGCTTGCGAATGATCCTAGATAAATTCCGGGAGTATAACTTGCAGACTCACCATCTGTTTATTGATTTCAAGGCGGCGCACGACTCAGTAAAAAGAAATGCGCTTTGGCAGATAATGTCTGAACATGGTTTTCCGGCGAAACCAATTAGGCTGATACGTGCTATGCTGGATGGTTCGAAATCAAGTGTTCGGATCGCAGACGAGGTGTCAAGCTCGTTCGTGACGTTAGACGGGTTGAAGCTGGGAGACGCACTTTCGAATTTACTGTTCAACATTGCACTCGAGGGTGCTATTAGGAGATCTGGCGTGCAGAGAAATGGCACTATTATCACAAGGTCGCATTGGAATCGATCGCAGGTCAGTGGAAGAGGCCTTCGTGCCTCTGAAAAGGGAGACAGCGAGGATAGCCCTGATCATTATTTCTACCAAAACGAAGTACATGGTTACAGGTAAAGATAGAGTCAGGCATGGTGGTGAAGGTGCTGAGGTAATGTTTGATGGGGATGTGTTTGAAGTTGTTGAAGAATTTGTTTACCTTGGAACACTTGGAACGACGTTTCCCGCGAAGTGAAAATACGTAACCAGCTTAGGTCCCGCAGCTTGCAAACGGAAACATTGATTCTTCCTGTGGCTCTCTACGGGCACGAAGCGTGGACGTTGAAAGAATCAGACCGGAAAGCTCTCGGTGTTTTCGAGCGTAAAGTGCTGCGGACAATATTCGATGGGAAACTCGAAAATGGTGTGTGGCGCAGACGCATGAATCACGAGTTGTATCAAGTGTATAAAGATGCGAATATTATCAAGCGTGTAAAATACGGCAGACTTCAGTGGGCTAGTCACTTAGTGCGAATGTCGGAAGAAAGAATTGCGAAAATAATATTCAGCAGGGAACCAAGTAGAGGTCAGCGGCTTCGGGGAAGACCACGAATACGCTGGCTGTACGCAGTGGAAGAGGACCTGGCGACCCAAACGTTCGGGGCAACTGGAGAAGTTTCGCCCAAGACCGACGAAGATGGAGCTCTACAATACGCCCGGCAATGGCGTGACGCTACGCTGTAGCCATCAAGGTATCAAGGTAGGTAATTCAGATCCAAGAATTACTTTCAAAATGTTTTACCCGTCATGTTTTAAGCATTACGCGGGGAAATATTGCTGATAATTCGGACAAATATTCGCTCATGACATTCATAGGACATTCCTTTGAAATTTTCTCCATAATTAAAGCACTTAAGTATTCTGTCAAAACTTCTTCTATAGATTGGTCAATCTTGAATGATTCAGAAATGTATTTAGGATCTGCGCAAAGAAATTCTATCGAAAAGTTAAATTAATTACATACATCTAGAAATCATTATTAATTTAATTAAATCTTTCCAAGTAATTTATCGCAAAACTAATCCGATGATTTTTATTTCTTTAATTTTTTTCAAGTATGAAGTCTGAAAATTGGACCGATTCAAGTTTTTTTCATTATTTCATTATTGAATCGTTGCATATTTTTATATATAACGTATGTTTTCTATCAAAAATCATTAACATACATATGTAGATGTCCTTAAATGTACGATCAACTCACAGTGCAAAAGAACAATTTGAATAATTTCTTCCAGCTGGATGTTGAATATATTGAAAAAAGACGTAGGAATCTTCAAGTATGAACATCAGTCCGTGATTTCCATCTGACACATGTCCTCCGGGATTCTAGTTCTCGTCTAACACTGAAAGTAAAGCGAACCGTCATAAATCTGCCTGCCACAACCCCACACATCTTCACATCTTCATCCGCAGGTCATCTGTCTCTTTATCCTTAGCATGGAAACAAGACGGCGGTGTGAGGAATGAATGATAAATTGATAGTGTTGAGCCCCATCAACCCAAGAATGGAGCAGTAGCAGCATGGAGCCCCCGCTCAACTGGACGAAAATATGAATAGCCTCAGGAAATTCAACGAGATGTGGCTATTTGTAAATATCGTAAATCTCGCGCTCTCACCGGGTTCGACGACTAACTATTACTGCCAGCAGGAGGTGCTTCTCTGTCCTCTGTTGGACCACTTGTTCTCTAGAGTACGCACAAATGGAAAAGATGCGTGTTTGGCCTGAATAATCTATGAATCACGATGATCACTACAGGGATTCTTTTCTCGTTTATTAGGCTAGTCTCATTATGAGGGAATCAGTTCAGTAAATATATGATGGATAATCATTATCATTAAGGTTGATTTCATAGATCTTTGTCAAAAGCTGTTAGGCTTGAAGCCATCATCAACATCATGAAGATTTAAGGTAAAACAGTTTGGAATCAACTTCTAAGATTGCACTAAAACTTCAAAGGCTAAATCTCGCGAAGAAAGCATCCCACAACAGTGCACTCTTTATTTTGGCTTTGTGCACTAGCAGAAAGCTTAAAATAAGAAGATCAAGAAAAGTGTTGTGCCTTTGAAAACGTGAGTAGGGGGAGAAGTCGGCCATTGTGCCGGCCATCTTTGGATTCCGAAATGTTTCACCTTGAGAAGGTATTCGCATATTTGGGAAAAAACGATGTCTTCCCAGTTACGACAAGAGCAACTCTACTGCTTCCTGCCACTAAAGTACATCAAAACGCGCCTTTGCTATTCAATGTTGGTTTTTTATTACCCTGCTAAGGCTTTCACAGTCTAGCACGAGATATCGCTAGTGGATTCGCAAAAAAGCTACTTTGAAGCGCAAGTAGATCTCGTTACGAGTACGTGTAACCAAGCAAAGACATCATCATTCAAGGGGTTCCGGCGCTTCGCAAAAAAAGGCAAATACACACATTGAGGCGAAGCGCAAATAAATCACCATGAGGATGATGCCCCTTTCGGAGTCTGTGGCAGCCGAGTGAAAAGGATTCAACCTCATCCGGAACGGAGTTCTTTTTATAGCTTTTCTCCTTCTGTAAGAGGGCCCGCTCGCGGTTAGTAGGTCAACATGGGCCCTAAGCCCATTTAGCAGTAAACATTTACGGAGTTCAAACAATTTTTCCCCGAAGCGAAGAACTTTTTCTGTTGAGCTTGTCCCCGCTACTTATCAAAGAAGCTTCTGAAGTTAGGCAGACGAATATTAGGATAACTTTTACTCTCTTCAGTTGGGACCTACTTTGGGGCGCGCGTGTTGAAGTGGGTACCCTGGCGTTAATGAGCTCTAATTAAAAATTCCAGCCAACCGCACACTTATCTGGGGTTGGGTGGCGTAATATTTATACAGAAGGTTAGCATTACTTTCCAGTTTCCATGCCCCTTCCTTCTGTGAAAGACTGGGAGGAAAAACTTCAGAGCAGAACGTGTGGTTTAACTCTTCAAAGGATCTATCCTAAAAGGCGTTCTACGACGACATTCCATGGGAACAACATTTCAAGTAATTAAAAAATGTTGAAAACTGTTCACTAGTAAATGCAGAAGGTTTATTTGCAAACGGGTAAACGCTTTCGGGTAACGGGCTTTCCATTAAAAAAAAATGTTATTTCTGGTATTAATTATGTTGCAACGAGTTAGGACGAATTTTGATCCATCAAAACATAGACAGGCATGGCTTTACTTACAATATCAACCAGAAAAAATGCCTCAAAGTATTATCCCATATAAAATGATCAAGTTTAAAAAATACTTTTGAAGAAATTTTGTGCTCTTGAAATTTCGAGGTTTGACTTCGATGCGTCTTCCGCTTAAATTATTTCAACAAAATGAGCAAATTGGTACGAATTTTGATGATAAATTTAAGCATCCTTACAAACTTGCAGGCTGACACCTTGTTCTAAACTAGAACTGTTTGGATATCTATCAATACTACACCGAACATGGTTCTGGAACATTGAATTGTTTTCATAGAAATAAGCATTTTTCAACAATTTAGCATAAGACCTTCTAATACACCCTTGAACAAATGTTCATTTGTTTCTCTAAAAATGAAATATTTGAACTACTTCAAGACGTTTAAGAATTAATTTGTCGAGTTTCCGACGAAACATGGCAGCCTTTCTTCTCGATATTGAAGGAAACATTGATCATCCTAATGGAGTTGAAGATCTTCTGCCAAAATACAGCGAATTCGGAAACACTGGCCACGGTTGGCGGTACTCTCTGCTTCCTCACTTGAATTGGAGAAAATGGATTAGAAATTTGACTGCTTCGATTTGTTGCTCGTAAAATTTATCTGAATTTCGAATAAATCTTTTCACACCAAGATTCCCTGCGTCAACAGGAATTAATTTTACGATTTACTAATAGCCCTCAAAGTATTACATCACTCAAAATCCATTTTATGACAATGATTTCGTTCATTTTCTCATTTCACATCTAATGAAACCTAATCCGTTTATTGGCAGAGTACATATCAAACCAACCTATTCGGCTAATCAGCAGACAGCTCGACGAATACGGCTCGTCTCGAATGACATCCGCGTCAACTGACCTCACTCACGTCAAAACTTCATGACTTGCCTCGAATGCCCGCTCCCACTCAACCGTCGTCTCGAACCCGAAACGTGTGAAATGCAATCCCACGCTCCAAAAACACGACAAAAGCCAGTCTTCCAACCTCTACTCAAACATTAGGTGATAATTTTAAACCGAGATGCATTCAGGTTCCCTCCGGTTGCTGCTCCCTTCGCTGCTGGGTCTAAGGATTATAAGACGCACGTGTACGTCGTCTTCCGAAGCAGTTGCACCGAAATCGAGACACTAGGTTGGTTCATGCCAAAACACCTTAACCGATTTAATGAATTATATAATAATTTCCATACAACCTTTAGAGGGCTTGTATAGTCTCAATATCCGTTCAATTGTAGTTCAAATTTAAAGAGGGCACTCAGAATTTGACCTAGAATCGTTGACCGGTTTAGAAAAAAAAACAATATTTTGAGCCACCCTATCGAGATACACTTGCTTTTGTTTGTTTTTCTCTTCGAGTTAGATGCAGAGAGAGGTACCGTCGCAGTTAGTCATAAATTTAAACAGCAACTCGTAACGTTCGTTCCTGTACGTTTCGTCTCAAACTCAAGCGTTCCTCAAGTCGTCGTTGGCACGAAGTTAATCACGGTGTCATAAATTCAGGAATTTATTTTAAGACTCAACTTGTTTAGTTGCTTCGGCACCAGAACCAGAACTAAAACGCCTAGCGAGTGAGAAAGGGGAACGCATAACAGCAGCAGCAGCAACAACAAGTTTTACGTGCTGAAGTCCCGAGCGAGATAAACTAGTCGAACCCACCGAAGGTCAAGTTGAAGGTCCCCCTCGGATGCTGGCTGCAGTCGTGATGACAGTGAGCGATTAGAAAGCCGTCATTTGTCTAATTTGTTGCTTTCTCCCTTTTGGGAGTTTTCCACGATTCGGTTCGGGTGTGTCGTAACTCGTAGGATTAATATTTGGGATTTATTTCCCTATGGAGCGAGTTGGATATCTTGGGTTCGTTATTCTGCTTGGAAAGAAAGTGAAACTTTTTATTCAATTTGTAACAAACGATTTAAATCTGGTTAGTTAACCTTGATTGATTCCATATTTTTTCCATATGAGTTCCTCCGGGAAATCTTGGATTTTTTTCCAGAAAGTTTCATTGGGTTTCCTCCAAAAGTTTTGCTCAGTATTTCTGTGAGATTATAACCAGAAAGTTTTCTTATAATTTTTCCAGAAGTTAACCTAGAAATTCTTCATGACCTTCTTTAGAAATTTCAGAAATCGTCTGGGAATTTATCCGGGAATTCTTTTAGCCATTTTGCAGATAGTTCCTTGAGATTTCCTCCAAAATTTTCGTTCAAGATTTCTTTAAGCTTTTAGCCAGAAAGTTCTCTAATTAATTTATCAGCAGCTATCACAAAAATTTCTTCTGAGCTTCATTCAGAGACTTTTCCGGACATTTTCCCTGAAATTCCTTCCGAATTATTGAAAGAAAGTTGAGCTGAGAAGCGGACTTCGTCCCAGTGGGAATGTAATGTCAAGAAGTAAAGGATAGCAATCTGGTACATAGGTACTTTGGAAAGTTCAGCGAGAATTGCAGCCTTCAATGCTGTTGTAGTATTTCTTCTACTCAAAAATACTACAAATTCGAGAGAAGAAATTTCTCCAATATTCTGTTGGTTAGCTGTTTGTAGTATTCTACAATTTATTGTCGTCTTTTGAAATTGAACTTGTAATGTTCTAATATTTAGATGAACTGTTGTAGTGCTCAATAAAACATTTATGTGAAACATTCAAAAGCGTTACTGACAGACGACAACTCTGAGATTTTATATATATGGTGATATCCAAATAGTTTGAATATGGAAATTGTTTGTTGATGGGAACTCTGATTGAACTTTCAGGAGAATCTTTGGAAAATTAATGCGAGAAAACATGAGGGAGAT
Organism: Aedes aegypti; assembly: GCF_002204515.2. Taxonomy (NCBI): domain Eukaryota; kingdom Metazoa; phylum Arthropoda; class Insecta; order Diptera; family Culicidae; genus Aedes; species Aedes aegypti. The sequence continues at coordinate 306,046,766 of NC_035108.1, forward strand.
TATTAGCAGGAAATGTCGGAAAACCGTTGTCAAAAATTCTTGGAGCAACTTAATGAAAAAACTCCGAACGTATTTAATGCTATATTAGTAGAGTAATTACCAAAGGATTCGTCAAACAAAAAAAAAATGTTTCATGAAGGTTTTCTCGAAATAATCTCTAGAGGGACCCATTGTGGAAACATTCTGAAGCTACTCTCTCCGATAACAAATGGAGAAATCGGTAAAACAGATACCAGTAGAGACTCAGTAGAGATTTGTTAATGGCAATGAGTAAATAAATTACAAGAAATATCAGCGTCGGACTGCTGGAAGATTTCCTGGAAGAGGTTATTGAAGAAATCCACTGAGCATTCTTTAAAAACAATCAAAGGGATTTCTACAGGGTGTCTACTTGTTTACCGAAATGAAATTCCCTGATATTTCCAGGTTTCACAAAATAATTCCAGGTTCTAGAAATACTCTAGTTTTGTATGGCTAAAACAAAATAATGACAAATTTTAAAGTGTTTTTCATTTAAGAGCAACTTATAAGCAGATTAAAAGGTACAAGGTACTCAAATCTACATTCTTGAATCCCTATTGAGATTCTGCTCAGAGTGTTCGGATACATTTAAAAGTGTTGTAAATGATGATTTGTTACATTTTACTCGAAAATGTTCAAGAGTTCTAAATTAATCCTCTCTTTCCCATCGTAGCCCCAGAGCAGCATTGATTTTCGACGAACTTAAGACAAACTGAATCAGATAAATACAATGCAATAGTAACATGAATCAGATTAACCCTCTACTAAATTTACTGTTTCAATAGTAAAACTATTTGATTTTTTTTAACTGGTTTCGAATAATTCAGCCCATTTGCTACTACCAGAGCAGAAGAAAATAACTTCTGAATACCAAACTAAGGTATTACATGCCGATAATTTCCAATACTTACAACCTGAATGAGGTATGAATGAGCTCTGTATAAGAGGTAAAATACCTCAAATAATATCTCAAGTATATTCTACGAACACCAAGCTGATAATTAGATCAGGTATTGTAATATCTCAATACTACTTGATGGATTTTCATATAAAAGTGAAATTTTTCAATAGTAGTTCAATATCTCCAGCAGACCTCAATAGCTGTCTGAAGTATTTTTAATTGTTTTAAAGATTTTTTTAATTACTATTATAATACTAAATTGAGGTATTGACAACCGAACAATACCTAATTTTGGTATGATATTAAAAAATGTTATGCATAAGTTATTGGGAGTTATTTGTTTCTCCTTGGGTAGCCTCACCCTGTTTGTTTTAAGAAAACGCTTTGTTTCGTAAAGAAATAGTTGATTAAAGTCGTGGTTATGAGAGGATTAATCATAATTGTTACGAAATTTTAAATATAAAGTTGTTTAAATCCCAAATTACGTTTCCAGAATCGTTTTTTTCTGAAATCAAATATTTTTCAATATTTTTAAAAATTGTACATGAAGCAGTTCTGGTAGCGACTAGGTGCCTTGAAAATATGAAATTTAAAAAAAATTCTTGAAAAAAGAGACTAAACAAGAAACAAAAAAAAAGCGAAAAAAGACCAAACGATAATCAAAAAAACAGAGGCGTCCCGTGAGGAATTTGATTACCTGTGCATTGACTCGCACAAACCGTTTATTTTGAATTATAAATACGAATTTTTCAATTGATTTTGTAAAATGTATTTCAGCTTAAAATGTAATTTCTTATTATTAACACCTCAAAATGTAATTTCCAATACTGTATGCAATCTTGAGGTGTCTGGAAGCTATTATATTTGTTGCTCATTGGACGTATTTTTTGTTTGCTTTCTGCGTTTCAATCACTAGATGTAAGTTTCAAGAATTTCAGATGATTCCTTATACAATGTTTAGGGACAAGGAAAATCCTCAAAATTTCGCTGATACCAAGGCGATGAAAGAAAAATTTTGCGTATTAATCGCGGTCCCATAGTTTGATCATATTTGGCCTAAAAATGTATATTTACAGTAAAAATGACCTTTATATGCGTAAATTTCAAGCATTTTTCGTATTTTACGAACTGAGATAATAAGTTTAATATATCATATTATCAATGCAAAATTTAAAGCAAGATGAAAGACGTTTAACTTGAAACTAAACGATTAGTACATTTTTTTATATGAAACTCGGCTTACAAATAAATAAACCATTCTTATGAGCAAAAATCTGAACTTTTCTGAGATAAATATAAACATTCATATAAACATTCAGAATTCAACTATTTACGCGTTATTTTCCAAGTTTCGCGATGAAGGATAAATTCCGTGGATTTCATGGCTTTCGCGAAATTCCGAATCTCCATTATTCCTAACGTTGTTATTCTATATAATAATTCTTATTATTTACAGCTTGTTAATTGTATCATGATATCTTAGCTTTTTGACGATGTCCAGCGCTGGTACATCTCTTTGTATACTTTTGTTGATACATCAAAGCTTTTAAGTGAAATGATGACTGACTGTTGAACGCTGAAACCCACTTTACGCCCACCGCAATTTATCAGTTGTCGGTCTGTTGAGCAAGAAAAGCTATATTCACACATAGTTTATAAATCAATTCAAAGCCACATGAATTTGGTTTATATAATAAGATAAAACATAATCAATCTGGCCAATATGTTTATAACATCTAGTTTTGATTCCAATCAATATTGCGCCTAGTATCGCGCGACACCTGGAAGCTCCATGCAACAACATACATACACACAAAGCATGTATGGCGTTGACGCTTTCTCTTCTAACAACAGACGTCGTGACGCCAGTTGCGCGCGCTTTCTCAATTATTGCAAACCAATGCGAGCGTCATGGGCAATTTCTCTCTCGGGTGCACAAATTGGAGTGAACCAGATTTTACCTATACAACGCCACTGTTGCTCTAGAAATGCAATACAAATGCACATTCCTGCTGTGTCCATACAAGCTATTTTCGTGCACAAGAAAAAGTGCACGGCTGAAATGAACATTCTCTGCAATACGATGGAGACGCATGGCAGTTTGTCTTGTTCGCTTTGCTGTTTTCGCTTGCTGGTTGAGCAAGACCATGGGAGGGTGAATCAAACGGTTTGTTTACTGAGGGCGATGCACCAATTGAAGGTGAAGAAATCAAACAACATTTTCAAGCAACTATACATTATGAATGTTGGAAGTATTGAGAATCATAATACATATATTTCATTTGTTAGTTTTAAATCTTTGACTGTGCAGTGCACCAAGTGCACCTTAGGACGAGACGCCACTGCAAAAAAACAAAACGAGACCTAACAGTACCTAGGAGAAAAGAGTTTGATAAGACCAGACAAATCATTTCTTCAGGTTAGATGCATGGATAGATAAATTTTTTTGGGAGATCTTTTTTCTTCAGATTTAAAAAAAAACATTCAATGATTATTTCCCATGAAATCTCTCAAAAAAAATTCCCAAAGTATTTCTTAAAAATAACTCAGGGGTTCTAACAGAAATTCCTTCATATATTATTTCTCATATTAAAAAAAAACCCTTTGTTTCCAAGACTTTATTCGATGATACTTCCATCGTTTTTTTTTCTGGAACATCCTCTTTTAAAACATGTCGGAATATTCAACCAGAAACCACTCCTGATGTCTCCAAGCATTTTTCAGAATTTTCTACAAAATGGTCCTTTAGAATTTCTTTAAGATTTTAACCAGAAATTTCTTCAAGGATACTTTCAGGAATTATTCTAGAGATTGCTCCTAAGATTTCTTTAGGAAATCATCAACAAATTCTAGGAGATTTCTCAAGAAAATTTTCAAAAAAAAATTTCAAGCTTCTTTTCATGAGTTTTCCATGTACTTCTCCAATGAAATGTGATGTAAACTTTCCAGAAAGCAGAGAAATTGTTGTAAAAAATCCCAACTTATTCCTAAAGTAAATATTAACGTAAAATCAAAACTTGTTTAAGTTCTTAAGTCACCCTTGATGAATAACAATTTCTAAAAGAACTCACTATTGAGGAAATTTTACAAGATTTTCTGGATTATTGCTAAGATAATTGAAATGAATAACACTTATTGAATTTATGGATAATATGCCGCAGAATTTTGCGAAGAACTCCTGGCAAAAAAAAAAAAAACAAAGGACGAAATCCATAAAAAATGTGTAGGAATGATCGGAGGATTACTTGAAAATATTGCTTCCATGGGGATTTTTGTGTAATTTATTGAAAATTGTTTGGAAGAACTCCAGTAATCTTTGGATGAAATGCTGAAGTAATTCCTAGAAAAAAAAAATCTATGAAATTCAAGTCGAATTTAAGGAATTATTTGAAATGCTCTTAATACCTAGATTCACTCGAATAACCCCTCTAGGAATTTTCGGAACAATTTTTTGGAATAACCGTAGATGAAATGGCGTAGAAATTCTTGTCAAGTTTCTTGGAAAAATCCTTAAACGAATTTTACCAAAAACTCTGGATTAACTTTTGCGGGTTTCCTTGAAAAACAAACTGTGGATATATTTGGATGATCACTTAGTAGAGTAACGACTGGAAAATTAGTTGAAAATTTAGTGAAAAAATATTCGGTGGAAGTCCTAGGATAGTTTTTGGTAAATTGTTCAAAGTGATCCCTGAGAAAATTACTAGAGGTAGTAACGTTGAAGTGCTCAAGGATTTCCTGAAGCAAATTCTGGAGAAATTGCTTTAAGCTTTTTTGAAAAATTACTGAAAGAATTGGTAGAGGATTTTCTTTAAGAATTTCTTGAGAGATCCCTGTATTAGTTCCTATGAAGTAGTATGAAAACCCTGGAGAAACCACTAGAAAAATTCCTGGAGCAGTTCTTAACAAATATGAGATTCCTCTAATAATTGAATTATAATAATTGAATTATAATTATCTGCAAGCAAGACAAGGAAAAAAAAGACTTTAGCGACCAACATGGTTAAAATAGAGACTTATCAAAATAAGAGACTTACAAAGACTTGCATAGAAATAAAGACCAATTCTCTAAAAAAAAACCTGCCACGCGCTCAACGTCTCAAACAGTGGTTTAAAAGCGGCGCAGCCGAATTGTTTTTCAATTGAAGAATTTTTTTTGCAAATAATGGTTGCTCTGGGTTTTGACACAGAAAACATTTGTCGTGACATATTCTACAATGTAGTACTGCCTCAAAATAGTTTCCCTGATTGTGATCGAAATTCCCTGAGAATTCCCGTTTTTTTAGGTTGAATAAAATTCCATGTTTTTTTTTCAGGTAGACCCTGTTCTAGAGCTCATAAGAGCTAACATCTAATTTTGAATGTATTTTTGCAGGAACCTCTGGAGTAAATACACGGATCGTAGGAAACAAAAGTTCCTTAATGTTTCCTAGTCGCAAAACCCGATATATCGTTTGTAGAGTTCTATTAGAGCAAATGAAACTCTGAAGATATTCTTAAGGAATTCGTTGCAAAATACCTGGAGGTGCAATCTATCAATTTGACAGTCTCACTCTCAAACGAGACAAGTTCGTTTTGAACTTGAGTTAGTTGATTGTGAAAGAAAAAGGAGATACATTTCGTAGTGTTATGTTCCAAACAAATAACTCAATTAAACACCGAGCATTTAACGCTTCAAATCGGCGATATAGTGCTGGTTCATTGCTTATGAGTCGTTCAACAGTTCAATAACAGCACTACACACTTAGATTTTTTTACGAGTTCGGCTGTGCGAATTTCGGTATCGCGATTTTAACCGAGACTCAGCTAACAGCTGTGCGGATCTCGGGTAAAATTAGCCGAGATTCGGCATTCTAAATTATGTGTGTATATGCCCATTTTGGCGAATTATAAGACACTGCGTGTTTATTGGTTACATAGGAACCATCTAACGCTGTTGAGAGTTCAACAAAAAAAACCGTAGTGGTTGAAATTTGTTTAAAGAAATTCTATGTTTTTTTGTCTGCCATACATCAGACGATAGGAAAACCGAATGTGAAAGAACCTACGATTTCACATTTCTTTTCTTCTAATTTGAGAAAGAAGAAAAGTAAAATATGACTATTATAAACTCTCCAATTTTTTGAGCGTTCTGTTTTTTTCTCCATTTCTATGAAATCTCCAATTAGAGTGTCGTAAGCATAATCGCTTTCCGTCTTCTAGTAAAAATAGTGGAATCGTCCCTTCAAAGGTACCGATCCGCGCTTCCGAAAGTACGTGCGTAGGCAGCAGCAGCCCAGCTATTCACAGATGATAAAATTCATAATTTCAATTTTCTTTGTCGTAAGCAGATCCAAATCTTTAAGACCAACGCCATCGGGATGAGGGAAGTCTTACCGGTGGTGGTGCACAGACACCCTTCTCCGTTCTTCCCGCATTGCATTGCTCTGTCAAACGTGTGTATAGGCATGATTTATGTGTTTGGTACGGATCTGGCTTTGTGCTTTTTGTTTAGACAGTTCCGAGGAAGTTTAGACACATTTTTCATACTCAGCCTAAAGAGCAGCAGAGCTGGTTTTATTGCTTCGTCGTGGCGTGAAAGGAGCAGAGGACTCTCGGTGGAGTAGTATTGCTTCCAGCAGTGCTTACTCGACGATTTCGGTGTGCATTAAAGTTGCCTTATTTGGGGTGATTTAGTACGCGTAGCTCGTTAAGAGGATCGCCAAGAGAACGATTTAGCTTATTTTCGTTGTGGGGAAAAGCAAGGTAGTTTGGATTTTCTTCGGCTTTGGGTTGAATGGAACGGAATAAATCTTTCTTAGTTTATTGGCATTAGGATCTAATGAATACAAATGGGTTAGATTTAATAAAAGTTTGTTGCTGAAAACTTGGAAACCATAGAAGTTAACCTTTTGAACTATAACAAGTAAATTTGATTCTGTTTTGTGTATCTTTATGCCAAGGAAAACTGAACTTCATTCATATTTTCTCATATTGGAAGATCCTTCTAGGGATTCCTTCAAAAAGGACTTCCAGAAATGAAGAATTTACACTGCATTGTCTACGCAAGATTATGAAAGAATCATGCCTAGAATTTCGTCAGAATCTCGCCCAAGAATAATTTAAAACTCTGTTCTGGCATCAAAAGTTTGATAATAGTTCCAGTGAAGAATCTGGAAATCCTGCTAACGATATTGAGAGAATCTTGCCCATAGTTTTATTTGGTAAGAAATCTGCCAAATTGCTTTGATAATTAGGAATCCAAACGAACATTTCTAGATTGTAAATGCCAAAAACTCACGGATTGTCAATATTTTTAATTTAATTATTCAAGAACTCAATTATTTTGGAAGAATCGAAGAGAAATAATGTACAGAATAACCGAAATAGTGGCAATAATAGAATATGATTATCTTCATGGCAGGCATTGCAGGATTCACTCTCATTTGAGTATGAAGCACGATCAAAGTAAGCAAAGAAAAACATCCCATCTGTTGCGGTCCACGATCGTCATCGTATCGCAAGGTGTAACAAGTCTGATAAATGGAAGCAGCGAGCGAGAGCCCCAAAGAGAGAGCGATGATGAAACCCATTTTTCTCGCTTGTTTACCGTTGGGGATAGGTGTTTTTCTTTACTGGCACTATATACAATCCACGAACTTCCAATTGCAATAGTGTTCCCCAGCTTGGAGCATGTTTAGAGGGGTTTTATCATGCACTACTATCCCCCCAATCTGATCAAAGTTGTAGCAGTATACGATAAACAGTCTCTCATAATGTGCAGCATGTTATGATAGTTACAGAGAGCGAAACGTGAGAGATTCTCTCAATTTTCTCAGGATTCAATCCCTGCTTCATGGTAACTTAAAACACTTCGCGGACCAGTTCCTTGCAAATCTAGCACAAGCGAACAACCTTTCTTTGATGCTAAATTGTAAGATTAATCAACACCCTGCATCTAATCCATACAAAGTAGAGAAAATCGATCCGATGAAATGAACGATGCCATTATTTGCTTCGAACTGTATAGTGTTCCATTTCCACCATCCTTCCCACCATCAGGAAATGACAATCTGGTTTATCTTTCGATTACATCGCCTCACGTAGATTGAAAAGCATTCACAAGCCAGCAGAAAGGAAGAAAGAAGGCAAACGCTACTCACCGATTCGCCCTCGTTGTGCTGTGCATCGCCGTTGACCTGTGATTTGAGCTGATCGACGTCTTCAATCTTTTCCAGTTTGCCGGTGCCCTCTGTGACTACGCCATCCTTGGCCGGGTCTGTCGTTATATCGACCGAACGCTTACTCTGTGCTTTACCCATGGCTGCTGGTCTCTGGTGCTGTTGCAATTAGAACGGAATTATCTGAAACGAACACCGCAAGAACAAAGCGAAAGTTAGTGTTTGGTGTACTGACTGTGGCGTAAGCTATCTTGAAATTGTAGACAAAGATAAAGCACTGAAAATTATCGTCGTTTATGCCTTTGCGCTCGGGGTACTGGTGTGAACTAATTAACGCCGGAGAGTTTTGACTCAATTTGTAATTCGTGGAACTGGATGGAAGCTGAATGTTTTGACAAAATGGGTTAATTACAGGGCTGGTAGCGACTTGTAGATCTTCCTGAAAAAAAAAACCATGAAAGAATTTCTTTTTTCGATTACATTATTTTGTAAAACAAAACTGGGTAAAAATGTTTGGTCCTTCAAGTGATATTCCAGGAAAATTAAGTATGCAAAGTTACTTAGTTAAGGTCTACACATCCAGGAAGTTTCATTGAAATCTGAGAGGGTGCTGCCAACATCTGTTCCAGTTGGCGCGAAATGCATAAATGAAGACCAAGTCTCCAAAAAGAGACCTGCTACCAGCCCTGCAGTGACCAAACCTGACAAACATCAAATCTTCAATCTAACCTCGACTGCTTGAAAGTTAACTGGAACCATTTCAATAGTAATGCCAATGGCAATAAAAACGACAAACGTAAAATATCGCTGGCGATTAACCTAAGTGCAACAACCAGGTACCTCTGGGACTGTCGTCTGCAGAGTCAGAAAGTGAGATAAAAACTAATGAATCCCGTTACCTAGTGGTGTCCTGCAACTCCACATCTTTATGGCGTTTGGCTATAAATGTCCCACTCTTGAGCTTATACAGCAGCCAGCCCTTCCCGTTGATACCGTCAAATGAGAAGTAATCAACATTTTCTACGCTCCTGCTTCGAGTGTCCTGATAGGATCGGCCAAGTAAATAAATTAATGAATTAAGTTTAATTAATACATTTACTCGACGGAACCTAACCACACGACGCGGCATTCAGAAACAGGGCCTTAATCCAGCAGAAGATGCAACACAACAAGTAACGGTTCATATATTTTGCTTCACTTGTCCCCCATAATCGAACACCACACATCGCACAGTGGTCCCAAGCTGGCCATAAGTCGAAAAAATGAAGTTTGCAAATCCTTTTATTGGTATTTTTTCTTACTTTCTCTAATAGAATCAAGCTCAACCTGTCTCATTAAAACAAATAGACGACATTTTTTATTTGAGCTGTTTCCAATCGCATTTGAAATTTTTATCATTTACGAATGTCAACACATAGAAAACATATTGAAATTGCCGTAAGTCAAATGAGCTTGAGATTTAGCTTGAGTGGTGGTGCTACTCCAGTATCGCCAGTATCGTGGTTGCTACTCCAGTATCGCCAGATCAGCTGCACTTACACAAGGAATCAACCAGATGACTGCTTGGGACTAACAGACATCCTCAGATAAATAGCTGTAAGTTAGATGAGTAAACAAAATCTAGATTTTCGATCCTACGTGTTTCGCAACCGAAATTCTACACTTTCCACTCTAAATCAACTCAATTTTCACTTTTATAACATTTTATTTTTGAAATTACATAACGACGTAAGTGAGGTTTTCAACTTTTACAACCTAGCCACTACGTTCGCAGCTCTGTTATATACAAAGTGGCTTAACCATGAATCAAAACAAAACACTGCTTGAGTCAATCTTGCACTGGCACAAAATCGTTGTAGGTAATTGAACAAAAAAGGTGTATCATTTTGTCATTAAGTTTATGTGGGACAAAGTTCTGAGGATACACGAGAATGAAAATAAAAAAAATGAAAATGAGAACTCATTTTAAAATAATTCAAAAAATTAATTCAATAATTCAAAATTAATCAAGAAATGCATAACATGGGACTCCATAAAAATAAATCGTTCAAAGTTGTTGTAAGTTATCCAAGAAACACTCTTAAATGATCATTTGTCCTTCATTGTGTTACAAATGTTGTACGGTAATCGATGTGCTATGGCTTTGCTGGGGCATTTTGGCGCCAAAATAGAAAAACAAAGTTTTGTTACATATCGAATTACGCCATCAAATGTCATGATTTTAACAATAATTTCTATCAAATTCGTTTTGCCGATGAACTATGATTTTTAAACAGTTTTAGGTAGATAAGTACTTTTAGCCAACTTTTGTCTGGAGTGCGTCCACTGTGCATCGGAGCGGATCGGAAATGTACTCTGTATTTTCTTTCTGTTTGTGTGTGCCAAAGATAAACTGTAACTCTAACTGCGGTGCAGTGCCTTCGTCACCGTGACTTTGACCGCCGGCGACCCAGATCGAAAGAAAGTGTGCGTTGCGCACCCATGGAGCCGTTGTCGCCGCACATTCGAAGCTATTTAGAGTAACGAAACACTATGCTGGCTGGCGATGGAAGATATATTAGATGTCTGGCGTCCGACAACGATCCACGTGCCGCATATGACTTTACGAGCGAGTGGAACCAAAGAGAGCATGTACACTGATGCGTTGAGTTTAGTTCCAGATGGTGTCGTGTACTGCAGGAGGATAAGTTTCTAGAAGCAAATCTATATCTGATTATTTTTTTTTTTCATACGAGATTCCTATACACATGTAGAATTGTCGTAAAACCGAAGTTCGTAAACTCAAATATTTTCCATTATTGTTTAGCTAAAATAGTACAGATGGTCAAGTCGCGAGGTTCCCAAACACCCGAACACCCAAAGTAGCCAAATGAATAATGCTCATAACTGCATCATGGATCGCATCACCAACTATAAGTGACTCTCAGATCCTTATCTCACTAACCCATGACAACTGTGGAGATGCAGAGGTATACACGGTCTCTAGTAACAATGGTTGTCTAACTAACATTCCTTCCCTTTTCCGATGACCGTAAGGACGTGGCCAGCGCCTTTATAGGCAATTTTGAGCTTTCGATTCATGTACAAAGATAATGATTAACTCATCTCAAGCCCCATTAATTGGATCTTTGAGCAATTTGGATTGTTCTAGTCAATCATGGAGTAGCAACTACAAATTCTGCGATAATCTATGCTCAAGCCAATTTCCTGGAGGGAGAGTTCAACTCTTGTTCCAGTTAGGATTTTTTTTTGTCTAAGATTCTCTGTGCCTTGGGAAGTCGAGAAAATATCCATTACGAAGAGATCATCGACCGGCGGTATTTGAACTCGTGACCCTCAGAGGGGTCTTGCAGAATAGCTTATTTTTTGATGATCAACAAGAATCGCTGAACGATAGAGTAAATTGGGATGATGTACCAAAATGATTCTGAAACTTCCTCCTTGGTATAGTACCAATGAGTTACAATGTTGAAACATTGGAACAAACTTAAAAAAAATAATAATAATTTTAGACAACAATCGTTGCACTCTTAAATTGACACTAATAATGTGTTATATATGTAGGTTAAGTTAGGTTAAGTAAATTGAAAACGTTTTCTATTCAACTGAAATCAACTCACCTGTAAAAAATCGTAACTGCTACGGCAAATGAAATGTAATATGTTGTTAACAAAATGTTAATAAAAGCTTATTTTTTTTTATACCAAATAAGGATGGTAGTGTTGTCTAACACAGAACAACTAAATATAAGAAATGAATGTAATGTTTGGAATGATAATTAATAAAGAATTAAAACAAGGGATGATGTACCAGTTATTTTTACTAAAACGTTCAGTTCGGTAAAAATTATCAACATTTATGAAAAAAAGCTCGAAAAACATAAAATCAAAAATAATTTACTTTTATTCAGAATTCAACTTTAAATATGAGAATGAACTAAAGTTACATGTTTAAGCATAACATATATATCATTAATTATAGTCATAATTCTTCACTAAATAGCCTTCAGTTAAATTCACATCGCAAGCTCTACAATAGAAACGTCATACGGTCGCGTGACGGAAACCTGTTAGAATTCATGAGTTCCTCCTTCCCAAAGTTTCCATCAAGTCATCGCTAAACTACTTCAAATTTAATGAATTACATCCGACTAGTGTCCGTCTCGAAAGCGTAACCCCGGTCCTCAACCGCGCCTCCACTGAACTCGACACCTAACTTAATCGCTCGCCATAAACAAAACTACTGCTTTTATCGTAATCGACAACACAACACCACATATCGAACCCCGATTGACTACTACTCTATTGGAGCCATCGATACGCAACCAACCAACCAGTTGCTGCGTAGAGCTGCCGAAGTTCTGCTTCATTAGTGCTCCTGGTCACGTTCAGGGGCATCCTACCGCGTCCCACCACTAAAACTTCTTCACCAACCGAATGCTATCAACAGGGCAGTAACAGGTTTCCGATAGAGTCCTCCCTCGTCCGCGGCGTCCACTTCCAAAACGAAGAACATTTTCATTCGGAGAGGCATGCGTCCCTTCTCCATCGTGGGTTGGGTTGGTTCTGGCTTCTCGAGGCACGCAAGCGAACCAACCGGTAGCTCCGGTATTGAGAGGTTTCCGGATTTCCGGATCAAAACTGAAGCGTTACTCGATTGTTCGATTGATGGGAGTTTCATCGTCCGAGGGTAATAATTTTTGCTCGACGGCGAGGACGAGAATGGGAAAGATGCCAATAAATCAAGGCAGAAGTACACGTAAAACTGCAGTGTTCTTCGCTTTATGATGATCGATTTTTCATGTGAAGAACGACGCTTGAATGCAGATATGGTCGTAATAACGAATAAAGATAATCGACATATTATGTAGTAAGCATATCGGGTGTTATTTTGACAGCTCTTGGCACAGAGCTGCTCCAAGGATATCCGAATTGACAGCAGTCTGTCAGTCAGTTAAGCTTCAATGAGCATCGATACTGTTTAATTTGAAAACTGGATTTGGTCAAACCGGGAAGCAATCAAAGACCAAAATGTATCAACACAAACAGGAAAGCTGCTACCAATCATGACGGTTGACTTGCATACTACTCAGAGAGCCATAACTGTCCCATATAGAACAATTAGGCATTGATAAAATAGCGCTCAAATTTAGAACTTCATCTTCTTATACAAATGTTCATAATTTGCTAGTACGTGCCATGTTCATTTGGCTAGCTAAACCGCACAGATAACTTATTTTTCCTCTAATGATCTGCAATATATATTAGGTATAACTCAATTCATATTTGCAGTTGCTATAATATATAATGGTCAACACAAAAACTTTTATGCCTTCATATTTCAATATGGGACTACACCAACTTCATATTTTGACACAACATCTTAAAAAAAGTGTGTTAATTTTTATATCCGTAGTGAATTATATATGAAAACAAAAATGTTACACTCTAAAAAGGTGTTGATTCGGAAATTCATATGGGACAGTGATGCTTTTATGGGTAGCATAGTTCGTAAACAAGATCCGTCGCCGTGAACGACAAATGATTGGTATATTAACACTTTTGCTATAATACTGTTGTTAATTGGCCGACGATCAACACGAGCTACGTATTGCATTATGAATTAAGACTGACAAAGAATCATGGGAGACAAAATTTTAATCTAACGATTTGGACACATTTAATTTTATTCGAGTGATTTACTTCCAGGGTTGTTACAAGAAGTTCAATTTATTTTTTGCGACAAATCCGCGCCAATCAAAATCGAATCCGCACTGAATAAAATTCATCAATATTTTGCTTGGTCGTATAATATTTATCATTTTCCAACAAAAGCATATTACACGAATTGAACAAGTATAGACTGCAGAAGAAACGATAGGTACTCGAAATCTAGAACGATTTAGATGGCCTTCAATATATGATGTCATATAGCTGACACGTCTGTTAAAACTGTGCAAATCTAGACTGGAACGCACTGCATTCAAAATGCTGTAACGCGTCCTGTTTAACAGACTGAAACCGCTCAAGGAGGCCTTCGTCGACGTATATCAAGCTGGCCGATTGACAACGGACCAGATGTTTTCTTTGCGAATGATCTTAGATGAATTCTGGGAATATAACTTAAAGACATTGATTTCAAGGCAGCGTACGATTCAGTGAAAAGAAGTGAGCTGTGGCAGATAATGTCTGAACATGGTTTTCGGCGAAACTAATTAGGCTGATACCTGCGACGCTAGATGGTTCGAAATCAAATGTTCGGATTGCAGATAAGGTGTCAACCTGGTTTGTGATGTTAGACGGATTGAAGCAAAGCAAAACCTCTTCAACATTGCACTCGAGGGCACTAAAGGGTGTACGGAATCAAATTGCATCACTTTTAAATGGTTGTAACTTTTTACCCGTTGGGTATTTTCTATTGAAATTTCTGGTGTAATTTGTTCAATGTGTATTTGTTCACGCGGTGTAATTTTCACTAGCCGATGTTCAACCGTTGTTAAGATAGAGTTGAAAGTAAAGCAGCGGCGCAAAGAAATTTGGCACACGTACCTGGGAAATACAGATCTATCTCATCGTGCCATCAGCAGAAAGCTGGGAATGGTACATTCTACGGTGTTTCGTGTTTTTAATCGGTACCTCAATCGTTTGACCATCGATTGAAAAGAAAAAAGAAGTGTTAAAAATGGATTTCCGTGTAGTGTTAAGGATCACAAACTGGTAGTTCGAGCTTTCAAGAGGAATCCCAACATTTTAGTTCAAGATGTGACGAAGAAACTGAACCTATTCAAAACTTTCAATACGTACAAAGTCCAAAAGGCGCCTAATCGCGATGAACGGCAGCATACGGTAGGTAAAACACATGGAAGCTCTACACCAGTGATTCCCAAAGTGGGCGAATTCGCCCCCCGGGGGGCGATTTTCAGGTGCAAGGGGGCGAAAATTTATAAAACTGAATTTGGGGGGCGAAAATGTTAGAAAGGGGGCGAAAATTATGGTATGACAGCAATTGAAAAACAATAATTAATTCAAAGTTTGTAAGAGACACTCATATTTCAATGAAAGCATCTACATCTGAAAAAAAAAAAAATTTTCAACTCCGAACTATTTCATCTGTTCTTGTGTGTACCTCTAAACGCGCTTGATTTTTAATTATGATAGAAAAATTTGACGATTTTAATTGAGATCTGAATGGTTTTTGACTAATATAACATTTAATGTATTTTGAAAGAAGAAAATATGTGAGAACTTCTAGCGATATTTTAAATTTATTTCCAAGTTTAATGTAATGTTTGGTAGCTTTTTGGCGATCTTTGGAATAGGGCAGATTAAGTTATTATTGCTTCTCACGCATTTGTTTCACTACTCATTTTGATATTTTGTTTTTAAAAATAGGCCTTGGTGTCATAAAAGTGCATGGATCAAAGCCTGAAAAATAAAATTTGCGCTGAACGTTATAAATTGTATTATTTTTATATTTGCGATATTTTTTTTGCAAATTTGCACAAATCTTTTCGAAATTTATGAATTTTAAATCAGAACAGACTTTAGATTGGGCTGTTTCTAGAACTGCCGAAAATGTATTAAAAAAATTCTTAAATGTATTTCTACAACTTAATATACTTTTAAAAGAAGACAAAAAAGCAAAGTGAACTACAATTGTTTCGCTGATCGAACAGTAGCCAAAATAATAGATTTCTTGATACGAAAACAATTGATGCATAATATAGATATTGCACAACTCTTTTATGGATATACAAGTAGAAGACATTCTCTTTGGGGTATTTCAAATGAATTATTATGATTGACTACTACACCCTTTAAATTTGACCAATTTTTGGTACACTTATGATGAGATTTTGATCAATACTCGGATCCTTACAGGGGGGCGATTCCAAAAAATATTGGTCTAAAGGGGGCGAAACTCAAAAAAGTTTGGGAAACACTGCTCTACACCCAGATGTTGACGAAACCACTTTGCTTCGTTATGGATGATGAGACACGTATGTAAAAGCAGACTTCCGGCAGCTTCCGGAGCACCAGTTTTCACTGCTTATCATAAATTTAAATTTAAATCTCAACCCCCCGAACGCACCGGAACTGCGGCCAATTGAAAAGTACTGGGCTATCATGAAGCAGGCACTTCGGAAGCATCCTAAGGAAGTGAAATCGAGGTATGAAGAAAAAAGGCACTGCCACGCAAACAAAAGTTGGTCCAAGTGTTGTACAGGACCTTATGAGAAGTGTGAAGAGAAAACTTCGTGCATTTGGATATAAACTTGAAATTGAATAAAACAAACATGGGAAAATATTCATAACATGTTTTATTTTACTCCCTGAAAGTTTGAAGATGATTAGTTGAACATGCGTATTTTTCGAAATATTTGCGTGTGTCGCAATTTGATTCTGTACACCCTATATCAGGTTTGCAGAGAAATGACACTATCATCACACGGTCGAATATGTTCCTTGGCTTTGCGGACGATATCGACTTTATTGGACTCGATAGCAGGTCAGTGGAGAAGGCCTTCGTGCCTCTGAGGAGGGAGACAGCGAGGATATGCCTGACCATCAATTCTAGCAAAAAGGAAGAACATAGTTATATGTAGAGACAGAGGTATGCCTTGTGGTGTTGGTGCTGAGGTAGTATTTGATGGGGACAGGCTTGATAATAGGGTAAAAGCACCGGTTTTGGCCAGCCTAAGAGAAAATGTCGATAAAAATTCAATAGGAAGCTGTATTTATACTACAAATATGTCAAATGCAAGCTTCCAATCCATATTATGTGTGTAAAATATAAAAACTGAGCTAAAACCATTTTTTCGCCTTGAAAATTCTGTTGTCAATATAGGCCAACGGAACTAGTTTCAGCCAGAGATTTAACTTTGGTTCCTAAATTGGCCAATTGCATTGATTTCTCATGAGAGTGGCCAAATAAGGAGTGCCCTGGCCAAACTAGGTGTATGGGAGTTAAAATTATAAGGAAAATTAATTGTTTTTCTTATGTTTTGAATCAATTTGGACGAGTAGCTGTATCATACGAATGTGATCTACTGAACACAAAAGGTTTCATGCTGATTGGCTATGTAAAACGGTGTATAATCCACTATGGCTACAATTGGCGTATGGCCAAAACCGGTGCTTCTACCCTTCTCCTCAACATCATCAGAGTTCGGTGACATACTCTAGAGCAGCGTGCTGCCTTTGCCTCTTTGCGAGGGAGCGACAAAATGCTAAGCAGAGAGGCAACGAAAAATAAGCGAGGAAGATGCAGCACAAAACACAACAGAGTAAAATTCCATTAAAAAAAGAGTGCCACTCCCCGAGGCCTGTCTTGTTTGGGCGGAACACTCAAGAGTTCTTTTGAAGCGTGATTAAAAGTGAGCATAGCAACAAGGGAAAAAGAGTATAAAAACCTTACATTTTTTGCACTCTCACTCGAATAGTTTGAGGATCTGTGTTGAAAATTTTAAGTTCAATTTTTTACTCCTCAGAAAACCGTCAAAATCGCCTCATTTTTGCATCCCATAGGAGTTTCTGTTTCTGATGGGGAAGTGTTTGCAGTTGTTGAAGAGTTTGATAACTTTTGAACACTTGTGACATGTGACAATGACGTTTTCCGTGAAGTGAAAAGACGAATTGCAGCTGCGAATAGAGCCTTTAACGGACTACGTAACCAGCTTAGGCCCCGTAACTTGCAAACTCTACGGGAACGAAACGTAGACGTTGAAAGAGACAGGCCGGAAAGCTTTCTGTGTTTCCGAGCGTAGAGTTCTGCGAACAAATTCGGTGGGAAACTAAAAAATGGTGAGTAGGACAGACGCATGAAACACGAGTTGCATAAGATGCGAATATTATGAGGCGTTTGAAATACGGCAGACTTCAGTGGACTGGTCACTTAGTGCGAATGTCGGAAGAAAGAATTTTGAAAATAATATTCAGCAGGGAAATAGGTAGAGGTTGAGGACTTTTGGGAAGACCACGGCCGGACCCTGTAGAAGATGACCTGGTGACCCTAAACGTTGTATGAAAATATTTTAGTTACCAAATGATAATAAATGAGTGCTAAACGAAATTGTATATGATTTTTACCATACCCACAAATTTTGTGGAATATCAGGTTAAAAATGTTGTGATTATTGACCCCCTGCATTCGGAAATATTTTGATGTTCCTTGGGGTACCTTGACTCTCTATAAATGTTATTTGGACCACCATTTTGTTAGTTTATTTTGTTATTAAAAAGAAATACATATATGGGTCATGCAATGTCACATAATAAGGAGCTTTAATTTAAATTCCTGCGGTTGAGTCGTCTAGAAAAATTTGAAAAACTTTAAAATTATGTTTTGATACTCAATACTAAAAAAAAATATCAATTTTTTTCACAACAGCTCATTCAGGGTGTCATCTGCAAAATTAAATTCTCTGAGATTTTCAGGATTTTCCAGGTTTAAAAAACGATTCCAGGTTCTAGAAATTCTCAAAAATACATAAATGATTAACGAATTTTACATGACTAAACATTCTTCCAAGGATTTGAACTTCAAGAATTCAATTTGGAAGTTTTCTGAGTATAACCCATCATCATCAGGAATCCCTCCAAATACCGCTGGAGACATTTTCAAAAGAAGTCTCATGTTCTCAAGAAATATATCCATTGATTTCCCTAGGAATTTCCGTTTAGAACACCTTCAAAATTCAAAATTCTACTCCTGTTGTTTTTTTTTTTTTTCAATTTCCCAAAGAAATCTCAAAAAAAGCTTTTTAGTCATCCTTCCAGAGATGTCCTTCGAATCTCCGACTTTTTGAAGAAATTCTTTTAAGAAATTCGGAAACTCCTGAAAAAATAGGTATGAATAATGAGTTTGGAAATATTATTTGAAAAAATATTAGAAAATTGTATGAATCGCAGTAATAATATTTTGATGAAATGCTGAAGAAATTCTGAGATAAATTTCTGTACAAATGTAATTAGGAATTCCAGGTCGAATTTTTTGAGGAATTCTTGGAAAAGTTTATAAAATATTTCATCGAATAATGCTAGAAGATATTTTCGGAGCAATTTCTGAAAGTAATCGTGGGTAATTTTTTTTATAGAATGTATGTAAATGAATGTAAATTTAAAAAAAAATGGCGTAGAAATTATTGTAGGGTTTATTGGAAAAATATCGAAACTATGAAATCATCCTTTGTGGAAAGAACTTCTTTATGATATGTGATAAATCTCCTAGAACAAATAACTAGAAAAATCGGCAAATGAATCAGTGGAAAAACATCTGGAGGAAATCCTGGGATAAACGTTGTCATTTTTTTTTTTTCAGGATTATCTATGTGAAAATTACTAGAGGTAATAATGTTGCAGTGCTATACGATTTTCTTGATATAATTTGTGAAGGAATTTATTTAGGCTTGAAAAATTGCTAGCAGCATCCCTAGAGAAGATCTTAAAGGTATTCCAGAAAGAATCACTAGAATGCCTGAAGCCTTCCTTGGAATTTCCTCCAGAACTTGGGGAGTAGTTGGAAAGCATTTTTGTAAACAAATTTAGCATGTTTTCCACCAAGTTTCATTTGCTCATGAACGATACCCAATTGTGAATGGGAACTGCACTTGCCTTTACCAACTTTCCAATCTTAAGTTTTACTTCCTTATCTAAACATGTTTTATGTTGGGTAAATAAAAATCGTTGAAAGAAATTTAAGGGACCAAAGATTTCTAGTAGCGCCTTGATAGCGTGCAGCCGAAAATTTTTATAATTGAAAACGATTCATTATTTTTAGTCGGCTCAGTGCTCCCGAACGAAGATTCGCCCATAACGAAGGAATCGTATTTGTTCGTCATGACGCCGAGCCTATGTGACTGGATCTCTGCGGCAAATCGTCATCCGACGCTGGTTGAGTGACGATGACGATGCTTCTTTTAGTTTCGTCGCCGACTTTGTCCATTTGACGGTGATGAATGTTTATCCTGATTATGGCCAAAATTTCCTGAGAATTCCAGGTTTTTTCAGGTTGAATAAAATTCACTGATGATTCCAGGTTTACCAGGTTTTTCCAGGTAGTAGACACCCTGTCATTTTCTGACATACAATAAATTTCGCCAGAATTTTAATTGTCTACGTTCCAAAATACTGAGTTTCCTCCATTTTTCCCTTCGAATTTACTGTTTTTGATCCCTGTACCTTCTGTATAAGAAATCATGGTTATAAACGAAATCCGAATTTATTACAATAACATTCAATTCTACTAGACTTTGTATCCTTCGACAGATACGCGTAAGGCTGTCTTCAGTGTCGTATACAAATCGATTCTAGTACACGACGCTGAAGACGGCCTTACATTTGAGGCAGAAATACGCGTATTCTTCGAAGAATACAAAGTCTAGAGGAATTAAATGTAATAGTACTAAATTCAGGTTTCTATTATTTATAGATGCTCCACAGATCAGCTCGGAGATTCATTATAATTTCTACAAATTTTATGCATAACTTAGAAGTTATTTCAAAAATACACAAAGTTTCAATTTAAGCAAAGTTCAAGAGCTTAATCGCTAAGTTCCAATGCATTTATTCTATAGGGAAATGGGTAAAATTATGAAACATAACAAATATTCCATATAATATTTTTGACGCACTAGTTAAACAGTAACTATCTTTCTCCAAAAATAGATTTTTCTTTCAGTTTATGCGAGATACCGATTTTTGGTCTGGTTTGGCGCACTATTTCCACATTTTTATTCGATGGTCGAAATCCATGTAATCGTTACAACCTTAAACTTTTTCAATTTCTGAGACAATAAAATTGTAACCATGTTATTGATGGAATCTACCCATCAGAACCTTCTAAGAATGGCCAGTAAAACCTTCTTACGTTGCAGTTACATCTATCGATCTTGAAGGTACAATCATACTTAACGGTGCATACAAGTGGCCAACTGGCTACCGGACATGAGCACTCATTATACTCACATCAAAAACTCACCATAAATAGGCGTTGCTCAAGTTATTTTATGACTACAACAAAAACACTACAGTCTACCAACACCTCCAAATTATCCTCAACTACTGCTCTGCCTAGCTCAAGCACCTTGATGGACAACGAGCTGTCGGTGGTGCACAGGTTTTATTTTGTACCCGCCCAGTTCGAAACCGATCCGATCACCACCAAACAACAATAAAGCGTACGAAATAATTTATGGCTTTTGGGAGGAAAATTGCCGCCCAATTACAATCGGAACCACCGGAACCGGTGGTCACTGTGTTGTAGTCGTGTCGGTAGCGACTCTATGGACAGTCGGTCAATGAACTGCATTCCTCATTCGCTTGGACCTGTAGGCTCGTCTGGAACCGTAAATAAATTAACCGGTGTAATGGTACATAAATCTCAAATCGAGTGGATTTCGTTACAGCTCGGCGAAAGATGCTCTTAACGATGTTGCTAACAATGACTTGAAAGGTAATTACAATTGTTGAAGAACTCCGATATCTAAGTCTTTGCCGAGGAGATCTATACCAGATTGCAGAAAATTGCAAACCGTAATACGCAAAAAATTGCTGCATCTTTTTATGGATAGGATTTGTGTAATTTGAATTGTTTAACTAGCAAAAGTAACGTTTCAATCGAATAGGTGATCAAAGTTGAGGACAACACAATTAACAGGTTCATCCACGTTAAAATTTCAGAGCAACATTAATAAATGAAATCATTAGTTTAACCTTCCGGATCTCGCGCGGTTGACCACCGCCAGAAGCACCGCGCTGATGCTGTATACGAAAAGCGCGGTTTTTTCACTTGTGTTATAAAAAATATAACTGCACGACTACTGATTCCCTTCAGAAGTGTTCAGAAAACACATAGGGTCGATGTACCAATAGCCGCATAGCTAAGAACCAAAATTCGTATAGAATCGAAAAATAATGCTAGCGTCATTATTTTTACATCAACTGATAGCTTTTTATCTTGGTTTTGTGGGAAAAATATAAAACCTACGAAAACTCAAATGTTTGTATTTATTATCCCGTGTGCCACTATAGGAATACATGTGCCTATAGTAGCACTATTTCTAATTTCTGTTCCTATAGTAGCACTAGCATCACGACGTCGGCAAAATACTTATCAAAACCGTATTTTTACAAAACTTTTATATTTTTCCTACAAAGTGTGGATCTTAAGCTTTCGTTTGATGTAAAAAAGTTATTAATTCATTAATTATTTCGTAAGATAAAAAATATTTTCTCTCAGTAGTGCTACTACCCGAGGAGGAACAAATAACTCCCCAATAACTTATGCATACCATATTTTGGTATCATACCATAATTAGGTATTATTCAGTTGTCAATACCTCATTTTGGTATTAAAATGGTATTTGAAAAACAATTAAAAATACTTCATTTTGGTATTCGATAGCTATTGAGGACTGCTGGAGGTATTGAAAAAATTCACTTTTATATGAAAATCCATCAAGTATTATTTAGGTATTGCAATACCTGATCTAGTTATCAGCTTGGTATTTGTAGAATATGCACAAGGTATTATTTGAGGTATTTTACCTCTTATGCAGGGCTCATTCATACCTCATTCAGGTTGTAAGTATTGGAAATTATCTGGTATGGAATACCTCAATTTGGTATTCAGTAGTTATTTTCTTCTGCTCGGGTATAGGAACAATAGGTTTACTATAGGCGCAAGGGAGCTCAAATTTTAAGCAAAAATATTTTTTTCGATCATTTTTTGAGCAAAATCAAGATGTAAATCAATTGTACTTAGATAAATAGGTCCTGACCTTCATGTCAAAAAATGTTTTGAAAAGATTTATAGCAAAACGGCCGGGAAAAGTCACTAGTGCGACTATAGGGGACTGTCCACTAAGGGAACACCGACCCTAACCGAAGAACTAAAACCATATTTCTTTTTTATTTTATGTTGTGTCTCATAGACGTTGTAATATCCGCGACTACAAAGCAGGCAAATTTACGAATGGAAACGTCGCCCTCAAAAATATTGTTTTGATTTAAAAGATTTAAAGGGTTCCAGTGAGACTTTTTGCCACTTTTTGTTATTATATAAGAATTCAAACCAGCACAAAATGAGTTTGTAATCTAGATTAATTAGACACCGCACCATTCTTCAATAATCCGAAACGCCAGCAGATATGTCAATCTTCATTAGCGCGTAACTCCCGTCTCCAAGCGTGGCAGTTTTCCCTCACATCATTACCCCATCATCTAGGATCTTCCTTTTCGGGATGTTTCGCTCGCCCAAGAGCGGCGCCGTGAAATATGATATCACAAAAAAACTGAATTCATTTATTTATTATTTTTTGTTCTGTCTGTCGGTGTGTTTGTTAGTGCAGAGGGCATACAACGGATGTATGACTTGGGACAAACTGCGCGTGTCCCTACTTTAATTTTATTTGAATTTGGAAAAAAAATGCTGATCGTAGCGACTACGGCTTATCTTTGTTTATTCAGCATGGTATATTTACACAAAAAAAAACATACAAATACACACATTCACAACGTCATATGAACGATGTAAAATTAGGCATCTAGTCAATGTTATGTTGCGAAATGGATCAGAATTCACAACTTTCGATAGACTAGCTGTAAAGTAACATTTAAGTTTTAATTCAAATGAAAATCAATTTAATCCTTCTAACTAGTTTCACAATGCCGACCATTTTGGATATATTTTCGACGACAATTTTAGTTATAACATTTTGGAAATACACTGGAAAGTAATAGACACGATTAGGAAGGTGATAGAATTATAACACCTTCCTAGTCGTGTCACGATTTAAGGTATATTTACAGAAATCCCAGGAAATGCTCCTATTTCAATCTCTGATTTGGAAGAGCAAGTAGCTTTTCGCCCGAAAGTGAATGTTCCCCATCGTTATAGCATCTTCAGGCGAAATAAATAATTCACAGGAGTTTGCGTCCGGACATCAAAATGACACACTGATTGAATATTAAATATCGCAAAGAATATGGCTCTATCCAGAGGAGCAAACAGGAGCGTCGGCTGCCGTATCGCCGGAATGCAACAACGTAGTCACTGGCTGCCAGCAGAGCGAACTTTCTCATGAATAATTCTATCTCCATAGAATCCCCGCCCGAAACGGGGAGGATCACTCATAGGAATCACTTTTGCAAACCTCCAGCAGCAGCGGCAGCGAACTCCTGATATACAGTATTGGACAATACTTTTACCAATTTATTTTTTTTTTCACGAAATGATCAACTTTGAAATTTGACTCAAGTGAAATTGTTGACGAAAAATCATAACGATTCATCTGAAACATGTAAGCTTTACACATAAACTGCCGTTAGCAAAATCATCATGTCTTAACGTACAACCTTGCTACAGATATTATGAAATTTTTAATTGTTTTGTGTTATGTATAAAAAAAAATACAAAACTACTTTAGTCAAACCCTTATTACTTTTGAACTTGTGACTGGAAAGGTCATTCAAAAATTTATGTTGAAATTCAAGTTATGTGTGAAGAACTTTGAAAATTGGTCTATAAATACCTCAGATATTTGATACTCTAAAAAGTTGACCATTTTGTATGGAAAATCGACAAAATTGTAAATATATTGTCCAATACTGTACAATCGAGCGTATACCATAAAAAATGGAAACGATAAGCTCAAGAGGGAAACCACCGGAGTGGCGAGCGGTGCAGAGAGACGAATCGTGATGACCTTGACTGGAAGTTCGCATTCGCGAATGCGAACACAGAGTGGATCATTTGAGAACTGAATGCACACAAACACACACACTCATAAAAATATAATCTAAAGCCACCATATCGGAGACGCAGGAGGTACACGCGCTTCAGAATGTTTTTCTTTTTTATGCAATTAAAACATTCTAAACAAGAAGTGAATCAACCGAAGAAGGGCTTTGGGAGCTTATTTCTTAAATTCTCTCAATCCTGGAATTGGTTGCTCGTTGTACTTAGAGTAAGGTGGGGCAAAAGTTCGACCGTAGTGGTATAATCAAAATTTTCAGGAAAATAATAGCAGATGAAACAAAACAAATACCATACAGCGAACCTTCAACATATTGGCTATAACTTTGCTGAACAAACTTGTGTCAAAATATTTACCCATTTTTAGTTATAACAGTTTCGAAATTGATTGTCTTAAACGAACTTTTGCCCCACCGGTGGGGCAAAAGTTCGAATCTAGTGTGGGGCAAAAGTTCGTTGGCTAAAACAAAAAATATCAATACTTTTATGCCAGGCATACTTTATACCAGCTGTAAACTTATGTTTGCCGAAAAATACACACTAAATTTTCATCAAAAATTGCCCAAAACAGGGTTAATTGTAATACACCCAAAAAAAAAACAGTTTTTCGCAAACTAAGTGAAAATGTAAAATTTTTGTGACATTTTTCGCATGATCAGGCAAATTTCGCTAAATTTGAAAATAATACGTAGATTTCAGGAAATTTGAACTTTTTATTTCCAACTATTTATGGAAAAACTAATACACGTCAAAGCATCCTTATGATAGGCCTAGAAACGCCCTTACATAAAATATTGAAAAACATTTTATCTTCATTTGGTTCCATGCATCGAAAGTTTGACCAAATATTACAATATTTACGTCGAAAAACAACAAATTGCCATAACTTTTCCAAATCTCAATCGATTTTTATGATATTTGGAGTGAAAGTCTCTTACTTGAATAGCATTCGAACCACCATGACATTTCTAAGTTTTGATTTGATTTGAGCTAGAAATCTTAAAAAGAAACTCTTGCCCCACTCGAACTTTTGCCCCACTTTACTCTATAGGAGAACATGATTGTAGATCTCGAGTACAAGATCTCTTTCTTATCGAAAGTGGAAGTGCTTGAACTCAATACGTCGGAATTGATTACGCAAAGACACTTACAATGGAGATTTTCTACGAACTATTTATCCACGTTAAATTGCTTGTTGAAAAAAATTGTGATTTCTCAATCTTCTCAATGTATTTTTCTAGGAATTATTTCTCGAATTTAGTCAGTCAGTCAACAGATTCATCCAGTGTTATCGAATTAATTACCCATTGCGGGTACATAGCAATGGCCAAATTAGAGGTGAAATTATGAAAAAAAAAAAATCACGTTCTCAGGTGGGATTCGTATCCGAGACTCTTGTATGCTAGATGAGCGTTTCACTAACTGAGTAAATTTGTATTCGAAAAACAGTGCCCGTTCGATTTTGCCAAAATCGAACCGTGCCAAAATCGAACGGGCGCTGTACCCGAAAAGATTTATTTATGTATTTTCGTCAACCGACGTAGACTAGTACATTTTACATATACATATTTTTGTTTTATTTCTTAATACTAAAATTATGAAATTTATAAAAAATATTGAAAAAGAAAGTGTAGTGTAAGTAATGTTAATTTCATTTTGTTTTATGTGTTGCGATTTCTAATGGATTCGAAGTATGTTTTTAGATTTTGCCGAGACATGGTAAAGTCAATAGTTTCGCAATGTTGATTGTAAATGGCCATCATTTCATTTAGAGGCCCGTTTTTGGCATAATTTGTTCGATGATGATTTGTCAAGAATAAGTTACGATTTCATAGTTGCCTAGAAGGAGCGTAGAAATTTAATTTTGATAAGATTTCTGTAGAATCAATATGTTGCGAAACGATATCATTTACAAATGAAACTCTCGGGCTAGGCATTGGATATATATAGAAAGCGTTGTGTTTGGATGGGCATCTAATTCTTCCGAAAGAGGTGCACTTTGCGAAAGAGGACCACGTGATTATTGAGCTGAAATCGAATTCAGGTTAACTTCTGCGTTCATGAGTCCTCTCATGTCGTAGTGGTTAACGCGCCCCAACTAGAGATCGGGGAGTCGTGAGTTCGATTCTCACTGAGAAGACGTGTAACTTTTTCGCAAATCTTCACATCAATTTGTCCATCTAATCCAATTGCAGATTATATGTAATGTTTAGCTTTTCGGTAGTTGTTAAACTTCCACTCGGCTGGTTGGCCGTAAACCACGATTCATAATTAAAACAAGTATTTATCGAGCAACGGACTCATGTTCCGTAACCGGTCGTTTGAGAACGTCGCGACCCATTGGAAGCCCACACAATAGAAACCTCAGCCAGCGCAGTTGCTGGCTAGTGTAGTGTGCTATTCCTATATCTAAAAAACAATGCGCTCTCGGGCTAGGCATTGGATATATATAGAAAGCGTTGTGTTTGGATGGGCATCTAATTCTTCCGAAAGAGGTGCACTTTGCGAAAGAGGACCACGTGATTATTGAGCTGAAATCGAATTCAGGTTAACTTCTGCGTTCATGAGTCCTCTCATGGCGTAGTGGTTAACGCGCCCCAACTAGAGATCGGGGAGTCGTGAGTTCGATTCTCACTGAGAAGACGTGTAACTTTTTCGCAAATCTTCACATCAATTTGTCCATCTAATCCAATTGCAGATTATATGTAATGTTTAGCTTTTCGGTAGTTGTTAAACTTCCACTCGGCTGGTTGGCCGTAAACCACGATTCATAATTAAAACAAGTATTTATCGAGCAACGGACTCATGTTCCGTAACCGGTCGTTTGAGAACGTCGCGACCCATTGGAAGCCCACACAATAGAAACCTCAGCCAGCGCAGTTGCTGGCTAGTGTAGTGTGCTATTCCTATATCTAAAAAACAATGCGCTCTCGGGCTAGGCATTGGATATATATAGAAAGCGTTGTGTTTGGATGGGCATCTAATTCTTCCGAAAGAGGTGCACTTTGCGAAAGAGGACCACGTGATTATTGAGCTGAAATCGAATTCAGGTTAACTTCTGCGTTCATGAGTCCTCTCATGGCGTAGTGGTTAACGCGCCCCAACTAGAGATCGGGGAGTCGTGAGTTCGATTCTCACTGAGAAGACGTGTAACTTTTTCGCAAATCTTCACATCAATTTGTCCATCTAATCCAATTGCAGATTATATGTAATGTTTAGCTTTTCGGTAGTTGTGAAACTCTTGCGATTTCACGCCGCTCTTTCAAAGTTTGTATGTCAATAAGCATTCAGCGTGCTTTGTAGGGTGGAAGTGGAAATGATGTCCAACCTAATTTACGAGTAGAAATTGTTTTTGTACAGATTCTAATCTTTCTTCGTATGTCATTGAGAAAGGAGACCATACAATGCTGCAGTATTCCATGATTGATCTTACATATGCAATATATAGAGTTTTAATTGTGTATGGGTCATGAAAGTTGTAGCAGAAGCGTTTCATGAACCCTAGCATGTTATTAGTCCTGTGAATTATTGTATTGTAGTGGTCTACGAAAGAAACTAAGTCCCTTTCTCTTTCACATTTTCCACATTTTGATTTCCTAATGAAATTGAAATTCGTGGTGTTGTTCTTTTTCTGCTAAATGATATTAGGTTGCATTCTCAACAGGACCGAAAATAGAAAATGATCTGAAATCGGTTAAGTATACATGAAAATATGATCAAACAAAGATGATTTTTTAGTAAAATGTGGATAACATTGGAGAAAACTGTGATTTTAGACAACTTTGATGTTCTACAAACTTTTTTAAATTTAATTTTGAAGAGAATGATCCTATGAGCATCAGAATTGGTTAGATCATATAACTAGAAAATTCATCTTCAAATTTCTTGCGCCATCTCAAAACTTCAATATTTTGAGCTCAAACTTTGAAATTTCTCTTTTCTTGTGATTTGATTTCAAAGGAGCACACGAATTTTCAGTTTTGAGAACTTTCGAAGAATAAGCTGAACTGCAACTCAGAAATTAGGCGTAAAGAGAGGCGTACTGTTATGAAGATGATGAAATGAAAGAGACTCTTGCCCTATCCAGCAATTGCTATGAACGTACATAAGATGTAGATTCAGTCCAGTACCAACCTGATTGAGGTATTGAAGCCAGGGATAGAAAGATATAACTACAAAGTAGTTGGGCGGGATGGACCTGGTGTAATGGTTAGAACACACGCCTCTCACGCCGAGGACCTGGGTTCGAATCCCATCCCTCAAAATAGTCACTTATGACGTGAAAGTTATTAGTTATTATACAGGATTAGCCGTAGATATTTTTAATTAACTTTCCATTGATTTATGCAGAAATACCATAGAGAATTGCTCCATTTGTCTTTTTAACGGTTAATGAAGTTTATTGTAGCAATTACCGTAAGCCGAGGTATTATTGATCATTATTTTGAATATTTCTCGAACATTTCTTCTAAAAATGCAAAGTTGTAAGTTTTTTTTAATAAGTAGGGTAAGTGTACCAGTTATGGCCATAGTGGTTCTCTATTTCGCCATACGTAGTATCTTGAATGTCTTCACATTTTGGAAAGTTTTTTTGTGTTTTAGCAGTAAAATATAGGATATATCTTGATCTTAAAACATTCAAAAAATAAAAAATAAAAATGTAAAAGTTCTCCAAGTTTTGCATATGGCCAAATAGGGAACCACTATGGCCATAACTGGTACACTTTCCCTACTGGCATCCATCGCTTGTGACCGTTTTTTTTTTCTCAGATTTCATGTTTAAAAAAATGTATGTACCGTCAAGCTACCATTCACCGTGCATTTAAGAAAAAAATTAACTTCAAAAAATTACATTACTTTTCCAAATAATTTTAAGCGTACTAAAATACCACAACGTAACATGCAATTATATAATAGTTCAGGGAAAAATCTAAAACTAATGATGCATAACAAAAAAAATACTCAAAAATTATGTTTGAAAATGTCATGTTAAGGTCGCCTCGTACCGTTCTATGTCAGATGAGATTTAATTTTGTATCTTGAAGAAACGTTGTTGATGAAGCAATTATGTTGCTAGTAGTGTCCGCACTCATTTTTAAGAGTATTTAAATCTTCATTTACGATAAAAACCATAAAAAGTTTAAAAATTGGCTAAATAATTGTTTATTCATTAAAATCGTTATAGGAGGTTTGACTGTATTGTCCAAACCATTCCATATTCACTCAAAAACTAAATATGAAGTAGTTTAATGACGACATAATAATAAATCTAATATAACCGAATAATTTCATGCCTTTTACACTAATGCCCGGTAATAGGAACCATATATATTGAAAAGAATCCATTCATCGTGCATTTGGGTTTCGACTGGAACACAATAAACAATTCTAATTTGCAGGAAATCTCATTGCTTATACGATGAAATACATCTTATTAATAATATCCACAGTGAAAACTTGTTGAAATTTTGAAAAAAGGCATACTATATCGTTAAAATGAATAATATGAATTTTTGGCGTTTCTACTAAGAGTGTTGAGAAATCTCATTATCAAACAGAATTCACATGATTTTGACTACATAAACTAGGGTTTTCAAAATGCTTTGTGACAAAAATTACTTCATTTCATTGGTTTTATCTTATTTTGCTGACAAAAGAATAATTTGTGAAAATTTTATGAATATTCTGTAGGAATTTGTATATGTGCACGGTGAATGGAGGCCGCACGGTGACTGGTGACTTAACGGTAATCGTAATAGGCTGTTTTTCATCACACCAATCTGTCATGAAAAGGTCTACTTTCCTGCACTGAATTATGCAGTGCGGTAATAGCCATTTTGCAATTTCTCATCGTAGGTTAGATGTACCAATAGTGGAGGTATTAAGCACGATTGAACTTCATTGACCCGCCTAAATTCAAGAACCGCAATTATTGTACATGTCAATGTTGTAACGGGAAGTAACGATCATTGGCTTAATGAGAAAAAATTATTTCATCTCAGTAATCCACGGCATGTCAGTGAAAAATAATACCTCCACTATTGGTACACCGTTACTTTGGTTGCGGTATATTTTTAATTTGTGTTCCTATAGTTGCGATATCTGTTGTTTTCTTATGGGATTCTCCACTATAGGAACACTTTACCGCAACTATTGGTACAAGTAAGAAAAGTTTTAGCAATTTTAGTGATATTTCATCAGTTTTAAAGCAATTTGAACGCTCTTTTCAACTAGTCCGTGTATCAGCAAGCCAATACGTCAATTGGCAGAGTAGGTTCTGTCGATAATCTAATAAAATCAGTGAAAACGGCACTACCGCAACTATAGGAACACCCACAACTAAGGGAACACTTACCCTAATAGGCTGTTCTTCATCACGCCAATCTATCATGAAACGGCCTAATTTCCTGCACTGAAGTATGCAGTGCTGGAATAGTCATTACACATTTGAAACCAGTGGTGTAATGATTCATTACGCAACGCTTTCGCATTTTTTTTTAATTCTTTATTAGTATCATTCCAAACATTACATTCATTTCTTATATCTAGGTGTTCTATGTTAGGGTTTAGGGACAAAATGTCGAAAGACAAAACGTCGAAATCCAAAACGTCGAATGCCAAAACGTCGAATTCCAAAACGTCGAAAGGGACAAAACGTCGAATGGACAAAACGTCGAAAGCAGTCATTTTTCAAGCGAAGGTAAAGATAACAATAACGTTGCCAAGGAGTATATGGTTGCGATACGAATGGCGTTGGGTACTGCACAATTTGCAATGTTCATCAAAGTAAGCATAGAACGAATTTTCACAAAAATGTCAATTTTACACCTAGTTCGGACCAGAGAAGAAGCAGTGCAGCACCTTGAGAGGAAGATTGAAAATGAAGCCAAAATGAATACCAAGACATTTATCCTTCTTTCGCCGCACCTCTGGACTCACATAACGGCAGAGAAAATTCACCCCAAAAGCAGTTCACTGTTCATATTTTTTCCTGTTCTTCGTGAGCGAACAAAATCTTCTTTTCTATCAGATGAATCAGAATGCGGGAACTCCAACAATTTTCTGTATTTAGAGCGTAAGCATTTAACCTTAGCATAATTTGTTTTTTATTTAAAACAAGCTAGTTTCATCTCAAAAAGCTCGTTTTTTTCTATTATTTTTGTGATTATTTATCAGTTTAATAAACTCTTCAAATTCGTTGCAGCAATTGTTTAAAAATGAAGCTTTCTGTTAATAAATAGTGTATTACTTATTCTTTTAAAAATACACTCGTTCTTTTAACAAATTGGTGCCATAAATTTCATCACATTAACAACTAGATTTTTGACAATTAGTGCATTTTTTATTCTTTAAAAATTTACTCGTTCTTCTCTCGAATAGGAATAATTTTAATTCGCTCTTCAGAAACAGAAATCCTTCACCAGGATATCCAATAAGATTTTAAACATGTTCTATGAAACAAAATTCTATACTTTTGACAGCATTGGCTTTTTTGTGTGAAGAATGTATATGACTAATTGATAAGAACAAAACAAGCATCAATTGAAAGTTTTAATTCAAAACATTTCCCATGACATGAATCTAGTGCATAGATTGGTATAACATTTTCACCGCAGCTCCAAAATTCAGAGCTTTTTATAATCAAACTTTTGAGTTATCGCAAATCTGCAATTTTGACAGAAATGATAACAGTCTGGAATTAAAAATAATTCTCAAAAATAAATTCTTAGAACTATTTGCCCTTCCGCAAAAACAAAAAAAAAATTGATGAAAGTTTGTAGAATAATATTTTTGAGAAAAACTGATTGTTTTCAAAATATTTCATGCTGGTTTTCGCAAAATAGAAGATTTTCAAAAACTTTAAAATTTTGTGTTTCAAATATTTTGATTTTCCAATTAAGTGAAATTCATGTTATTTCTGAGCTGCGGTGAAAATTTCTCGTCAATCGGTCCACTAGAAGCCGAGATCTATTTGGAATGAAAAATGGCCAATTTGTACTTTATACAGCCCACTACTGTATTTTTCACTGATTTAATTGCTCAAAGCATTGTTTAGTATTTGGACTTTACATTACATTTTTTCGGGTTTCATCGTTTTTTTTTTGTATTAATCGAATAAGTCGACATTTTGTCAGACAATACACTAATTTCGTTCACGTTATTTTTTCCTTTCGATGTTTTAGCATTCGACGTTTTGTCTTTTCGACGTTTTGTCCCTTCGACATTTTGTCCTTTCGACGTTTTGGCATTCGTCGTTTTGGCATTCGACATTTTGTCTTTCGACGTTTTGTCACCCAACCCTATGTTAGACTACAATATTATCCTAATTTGGTAAAACAAATTTAAGCTTTTATCATCCTTTTGTTAACAACGTATCACATTTAATTAGTCGAAGCAGTTCAGATTTTTTACAGGTGAGTTCATTTTACCTGCTTATAAGAGATAAAAAACGAATTCAATTTAATTTACCTTCATCTTCTTCTTGGCATTAACGTCCTCACTGAGACAGAGCCTGCTTCTCAGCTTAGTGTTCTTATGAGCACTTCCACATTTATTAACTGAGAGCTTTCTTTGCCAAATTTGCCATTTTTGCATTCGTATATCGTGTGGCAGGTACGATGATACACTATGCCCAGGGAAGTCAAGGAAGTTTCCATTACGAAAAGATCCTGGACCGACCGGGATTCGAACCCAGACACCTTCAGCATGGTTTTGCTTTGTAGCCGCGGACTCTAACCACTCGGCTAAGGAAGGCCCCATTTACTTTACCTATCTTAACCTAAACATATAACGCATCAATCGTGGCAATAGCAGATTGCAACGATTTTCGCCTGAAATTATCAATTATTTTATTTGACATTTGTTCCAATGTTTCAACATTGGTTATTCTATATGACTCATTGGTACTATACCAGGGAGGAAGCTTCTGAATCGTTTTCAAAATTTTATTTTGAATCTTCTGCAGAGCTTTCTTCTTGGTATTACAACAGCTAGTCAAAATTTGTATTATTGTATATTGTACAATACATTCCAAGGACCCATATTATGAAACGATAAAAATCAGCAACACAAATGTAATCACCAAAATGTCACACAGGCAAAAGTGATCAATCGGAAAAGAATGCTCTCAGTTAATAATTGTGGAAGTGCTCATAGAACACTTAGTTGAGCAGTAAGTTCCCATTTGGAATGTAACGCCAGAGAGCATAAAAACTATCAATAATAACGGTAATTCTTCCCACTTTTTACTTGATCGCGACAAATAATTCCTATAAGCTCTGCCCATTACAATTTGCTTTGGGTGTCCAATTGATTTTACTTCTATATTGGAACAACCTCTTATACACCATTACGAATATGTTTTACATGTGCGCGCAAATAGTGGTATTACCACTAGCGTATGATCTATCGGCAAACTGTGGGCCATCAAAGTGCAAACGGAAACGACTAGCCGCCATAATGATATTTAATGCCCCTCGGCTATCGCCACCCAGCACCCTTCCGCATGGTTCTCGCACAAGATGCCGGGCTTTTGACTCCAATTTAATGGCGATGGAGCGCGCTATAAATTAATAAGAGAATGTGCTCTTTTCCGGCTAGATTAAGTTGGTGGCTCTGGGATACGGAGGACCAATCGACCGACCGGGAGTGTCTTAAGCCGTTTGATCTTGGCAGTTTAACATTTGCAATGGGAAGAATCATTTCTAGGCTGGGCGCACAAATGATCACGGCGACCATATGATGGTTGAAAAGGGGTTGAAGAACACCTGCATTGGGCGCTCCTTTTTGTGCCGTTATTTGCTGTACCTAGATGATGAACTTTAAAAGCCCAAGAATGGCATCGCGAAGCTTAGATCTCCCACGAAGATACACGGGAATGGCATTGACAGCTGGAAGTGAGATGACTGCAAGGAAAATTTTGCAATGATTTGCGGATTTAAACTCAGTCTAAGGTAAGTTTAGTGCTTGGAAGCTTAATCTACGACTGTGCCGTCTTAAGTGCACCAGTTATCTTGAAAGTGGATAACATATGAACACCACATGTAAAGGTTGGTTTGAATTGTTCAAAGAAGTTGAATTCTTCGTATGTCGTCATCGACGCTTATGCTTGCATCCTAGGACAATCAATTTGTTGATAATATTTGAAATTCACAATTGTTAACTGCATTCACCTACAATAAAGCACTTACCAGCGAATGCAGGGCTGGTAGCGACTGAGTGTCTCCGAAATAGGAAACCTCATGCCCAAAACAAAAGACCGTTAAGCTTGTGCTTGAACTTGATTGACCGTCCGTGGTTGCTACTCCAGTATCGTCAGATCAGCTATACTTACACAAGGAACTAACCAGATGACTACTTGAAACTAACAGACACCCTCAGTGTATAAGTGCTGATGATCTTCTATTTTTAAGCAACAATAGCGTCTGCCACGGGCCCAAATAGCCGTAGCGGTAAACGCGCAGCTATTCAGCAAGACCAAGCTGAGGGTCGTGGGTTCGAATCCCACCGGTCGAGGATCTTTTCGGGTTGGAAATTTTCTCGACTTCCCAGGGCATAGAGTACCTTCGTACCTGCCACACGATATACGCATGCAAAAATGGTCATTGGCATAGTAAGCTCTCAGTTAATAACTGTGGAAGTGCTCATAAGAACACTAAGCTGAGAAGCAGGCTCTGTCCCAGTGGGGACGTAACGCCAGAAAAGAAGAAGAAGCGTCTGCCACGACAGAATGAAAATTTGGCCCACAGTATACCGAAAATACCTCTGCATCTTCGCCAACAGAGTCTTTCCAACACGTTTTTAGAGACTGAGTCTAAGTTTATGCAAGTCTGATGCCAGTGTGATTAAGTCTCTAAAAGAGACCTGCTAGCAGCCCTACGAATGGTATCCACCAATGGCTTCATCATCAATTCAAAACACTAACCAGCCAGGCGTCGCACAAAGAAACACAACTCTTCCAAACCTGCCGAGCAGTTGGGCATTCTTCCGTCAATTTTAAGTCGTTTTTTCTTTGGTAAAAAGCCAAACATTGTCGTGGGAACGACAAAATAATAACAGCAACACAAAAACAAATGATAATCCACAAATAAAAACAAGCAATTAAGCGCACCGCTTAGGTGCTGCCGTCGTCGTCAAGTTTCGGTTTGGAATTCGAAACCGGCGCCACACGACGCCTCCGATGCCTCTAGAGTAGTAAACCGAAAGGTGACAAATGATAGGTCATTTGACGATTTATGCCCGCGCAGTAGGTATGTAGCATGCTTCTCACCTGTTGGGGCCAAAACTGATGGTTTTTATGACGAAGACGACGACAACAACGATTATGATGATGATGGGTGACAACAACAATTCATCAAAATGGTATTTAGAGTCGAAAAATTTGAAACAATAAAATTACGCGCGTCGAATTCCCAAGAAAAATACATAGACGGATTTGGCTGCCAATCCAAGCGGATAACCTCGCTCAACTGCATGACGAAAATGTAAGCAATTTGGATTTTAGTTCGCTTTTCGCTTACCACTTGGGGAGTACCGTTCGGTTTCGAACAGATCACAGTTGAAATTTGTATCAATTCAGAACTAGAATATATTTGTTGCAACTCAAAACATGAATCTTTGTAATAAAGGGGATTTTTTTGGTAAGGTAACTTCTCTGATGAAAAGTTGTGGAATTTTTCATAGAACAGTAACTTGAGAGGCAAATCCAGTTGTAATGTTAGAAAGATGTCATCTACACTTGTAGCAAACAAAATCAAATAATTCAATTTCAGAACGGTTCAGAATGTGGTCTAAAGCGATGAACATCACATTGTACCACGTTGTTGGCAACGGTACGCGTATTTCGATAAATTTCTAATGTCAACAATAACGTGAAATTCGTCGCACCAGCACCAGTCGGCCTGAAACGTTTCACGAAGCGTTGAATGTGTGTGGGATGCAGTTCTCTCAGTTTAAAGGGTAAACAAATTTTTGCATCGCGTTTTCAAGCATGCCTCTGGTACGCTAAACGTGCAATTTTCAATTGCAAATTATTATTTGTAAATAGATGGGGAAATGTTTATGAACGGCAAAAGATCAATCCCAATAACCAGTTGATGGGGGATTGTTTCGTGTTAATATGAGAAAAAGCACTCGAGAGAATATTTAGAATGTCTGTTTTTTTAACCTTTACAGTACTGGATGCCGACATCGAAGTTTCAAAATTCAAAATTATATTTTCAATTCATGCATAGAAAATTTCGAATTCGTGAACGGTTTTGGATATACGATCAAATTTCTTGGGGTTTTAGAAATAAAAATGATGTAGAAATTCAAGAAAATTTAGTGTAAAACTGATTTGCTTGGCAGAATGTATCAACTGTTTTAGTTTGGAGAATATTGTATACAAATACGACACATTGTGAATTTTCAAAGGAAGCTCTAATGTCAATAATGTGTAAGATCTTCTAAAACTCCAGGTTGGAAATAACGCTCTTTTCCGGTTGGGTTGTAAATCCAAACACAAAAAGAAGCATATGAGAATATCTATATTCAATTCTTTGCGAAAAATCATGACATTCAAGCCGTCACACAACAACTGCACTAGAGGTCCCAAAAGTGACCTATCACCGTGTGTTCTAAAATTATCAAACCAGTTTATAATTAATGATACGGCATTTATGCACTTCTGAGTAAAAAATCATTATTTTGAGCCGTTGAAACGTATCAGTGCATGATTTTTTGGAAATGTTCTTTCAGAGTTGCTACCACAACCGATATCCGGTGACTGTCTTCCCGGAACGATCACAATAGTCTTCAAATTGAAACAGGTGATACATTTTGTCAAAAAAATTAATATTACATTGAGTTTTTGAAGTTTTGACGATAATTTGTGAATAAAGAGAACTTACAAGAGACAGTGTGATTACCTGATACAGATGCTTTGAAGAGTGATAGATTATCAAAAATAGCACATTGAGTAGGAGACACTTACCTGGAAATAGAAAGAAAATTATATTTAGTAAAATGTTTAGTGAAAAAGTTCTATCGAATCTCATAGAGAAAATGTTCATGTTACTTTCCCCCTTATTCCAGCACATACTAAATATCAACTTAAAGTAAATTCGACATATTATTCAGACAGCCATTGCACACTGGGCCAGGGACAGAATTTAGCCAGATAAAATCTCTAGCGCTTTAAGAATGCATTTCATTTTCTTTTTCATTTCGCGACTTCGGCTTAGTTTTACTTACTTACTTATTTGGCTTTACATCAATTGTCTTGATAAAGCCTCGCCAACAATATTTCGCCAATTCCCTCGGTTCATGGACGCTTCTCTCCATCCTCGACTGTGACCCACGCTCTCCAGGTCCTGGTGTACCTGGTCAATCCACCTAGCTCGCTGCGCCCCACGCCTTCTTGTTCCGACCGGATTCGTGGCGAACACCATCTTTACAGGGTTGTTGTCCGGCATTCTTGCAACATGCCCTGCCCAGCGTATCCTTCCAGCTTTAGCTACCTTCACGATACTGGGTTCGCCGTAGAGTTGAGCGAGCTCGTGGTTCATCCTTCGCCGCCACACGCCGTTCTCCTGCACGCCGCCGAAGATCGTCCTTAGCACTCGGCGTTCGAAAACCCCAAGAGCTTGCAAGTCCTCCTCGAGCATAGTCCACGCCTCATGCCCATAGAGGACTACCGGTCTTATGAGCGTTTTGTACATCGTGCATTTGGTGCGGGGGTGAATCTTTCTTGACCGCAGTTTCTTCTGGAGCCCATAGTAGGCACGACTCCCGCTGATGATGCGCCTTCGTATTTCCCGACTAACATTGTTGTCAGCCGTCAACAAGGATCCGAGGTAGACGAACTCGTCCACCACCTCGAAGGTATCCCCGTCTATCGTAACACTGCTTCCTAGGCGGGTCCTGTCGCGCTCAGTTCCGCCAACCAGCATGTACTTTGTTTTCGACGCATTCACCATTAGCCCGACTCTTGTTGCTTCGCGTTTCAGGCGGGTGAACAAATCTGCCACCGTTTCAAATTTTCTCCCAATAATATCCATGTCGTCCGCGAAGCAAACAAATTGTCCGGATCTCGTGAAAATCGTGCCTCGACTGTTAAGTCCGGCTCTCCGCATGACACCTTCAAGCGCAATATTGAATAACAGGCACGAAAGTCCGTCGCCCTGTCGTAGTCCCCGCCGAGACTCGAACGAACTGGAGTGTTCGCCTGAGATCTTCACGCAGTTTTGCACACCGTCCATCGTTGCTCTGATCAATCTTGTGAGCTTCCCGGGAAAGCTGTTCTCGTCCATGATTTTCCATAGCTCTATGCGGTCGATACTATCGTATGCCGCCTTGAAATCGATGAACAAATGGTGCGTAGGGACCTGGTACTCACGGCATTTCTGGAGGATTTGCCGCACGGAAAAGATCTGGTCCGTTGTCGAGCGGCCGTCGATGAAACCTGCTTGATAACTTCCCACGCATCTGGGATAGCACTTTATAGGCGGCGTTTAGGATGGTAATTGCACGATAATTTTCACACTCCAGTTTGTCGCCCTTTTTGTAGATAGGGCATATAACGCCTTGCTTCCACTCCTCCGGTAGCTGTTCCGTTTCCCAGATTCTGACTATCAGCCGATGCAGACAAAAGGCCAATCTGTCCGGGCCCATCTTGATGAGTTCGGCTCCGATACCATCCTTGCCAGCGGCTTTGTTGTTCTTGAGCTGTTGAATGGCATCCTTAACTTCCCCCATCGTGGGAGCTGGTTGATTTCCGCTGTCCGCTGTGCTGACGTAGCCATCGCCTTCGCTGTCCTCGGCTTAGTTTTAGAACGTGTAAAAATACGACAAGTTGTAGAAGACACCATAGTTCTAGGACTTCCAAT
Source organism: Aedes aegypti (assembly GCF_002204515.2). Classification (NCBI taxonomy): domain Eukaryota; kingdom Metazoa; phylum Arthropoda; class Insecta; order Diptera; family Culicidae; genus Aedes; species Aedes aegypti. Next base: position 306,086,470 of record NC_035108.1, read on the forward strand.
AACAAAGTTATGGTAAAAAATGTAAAAAATACGAAATTTTGTGCTGTTAACGTCAAAATCGTGAAATGTTTTGTTTTTAACACCATGCGTCACTAAAATTCGATAACAAACAAGTGCTGTATGCATAAACTTCTTGTTTTAGTAATCGAAAATTTTAGTGTTCTGTCATTCCATGAAAAACCGATCTAGTGGGTCACCAAATGCCGTGAAAATGTGCTATTTTGTTCCTTATCCGAAATAAGGATACACGTGTTTTTGGATTTTTTTTATTAGGGTGACCATTTCCGAAATAGGATGACCAAAAGAATCGCGACTTTGCAAAAAATCTTTATGTAAAAAAAAAACAATAACTTGACCGATTTTCAATTTTCTTGGACGAAATGAAAGCTAAAGATTTTGACTTTTCGAGAAATATATAAAATTTCCCCAAAAATGTTTTTTTACATAAAAAATATAAAATATTTCCGTTTTTTCGTGACTTGAAGGCCTCGGGACAAAAGGGGCTATTGCTGTTCTAATTTTTTCTTTAAATTTCAGAAAATTTTACGTTTATTGTCAAATTTTCAGCGATGTATGTTTTTTTAGATTTTGAGATTTATTTTTTTGAAAATAAAAAATCAGTCATTTTTTATCGGCACACACTGTAAGTCTCAGCGCATTTGTTTTTTTTTTAAACCGTAACTTTTTAACAGCTCAATTTTATGGAATGAAAGCTTAAGATTCCAACTTTTCAGAAAAAAAAAAAATAAAACTCTGAAATAATATAAAAAAAAACTAAAAATTTTATTATTTTCTCATGTAAAAAATATATATCAAAAACTAAAAAACACACATCGCTGATTTGACAGAAAACGTAAAATTTTATGAACTTTGAAGAGAAAATAAGAACAGCAATTGCCCCTTTTGTCCCGAGGCCTTCAAAACACAAAAAACGGAAATTTGGCACATGCATGTTATCGAATTTTAGTGACGCATGGTGTTTAACATTAAACAGTTTACGATTATGACGTAAATAGTACAGTAAATATTAAATTTCAGTATTTTTCACATTTTTTACCATTATTTTGTTATCTGAAGTCCTAGAACTTTGGTGTCTTCGACAACTTCGACAGTTTGCATCGCTTGTGACATTTGCGGCGAAATTTCCAACTAACTTTCATCATCAAAATAAAGAACAAATAAATCCAAGGTAAGTCTCCAAAGACACCAACCCGAAAATATGCACTCCTACAGTGCTAGAGGTTTTGTCTGGCTAAATTCTGTTCCAGGCCCAGTGTGCATTGTTTTTAAAGACTCTGCATCTCCTCAACAGCCTTGGATAGAAGTTTGTGCTAGTGGGTTATGGTAAGAATCTTGGAGTAACTGTAATATGAAAATTGAAAAAAAAAAACTTCGACCCGCAAAGAATAGAGACGATCCAAAATTAACGTCTATCATATAAGAGAGGAGAAACCGCGGAAAAGTAAGAACGTCATATTTGAATCGTTCCGTAGTATAAAGAAACTGCAAATTAGATTGAAAAGTTCACTCGGATTGTATGACATTTGCCAGAAAACCATTTGCCAGAATCAATTTGCCAGAATGATTTTTGCCAGAGAACCATTCCCCAGAATGTACCATTCGCCAGAAAGCCATTCCCCAGAATGGACCATTTGCCAGAAAACCATTCCCCAGAATCATTTTTTGTAATTCGTTTTCAACCTTGATATCAATTGATCGACATATTTGTGAAGATGCATCGAAGCCAAACCTCAAATTTTCAAGAGCGCAAATCTAGAGACCCAAACAGCCATTCCAGCTGAAAATTTAATCGATTGGTCACCAGCGTGTGACCAATCGATTAAGTTTTCAGCTCAAACCGCTGGCTGGTTCTCGAGGTTTATGCTCTTGAAAATTTGAGGTTTGGCTTCGATGCATCTTCACCTCAAGCCTACCGAAATTTTCGATATTTGTCATTTTTGTATCTTGAATATACTCATATTATTTGCACTTACAGCATGAAACATTGTGTAGTCAACTTTCATAGCATAGCATAGCATAGCATAGACTGACTGTACATGTCAATGGTTGCTACTCCGTGATTGATCGGAACTGGTAGGAATTGCACTACGATCCAAATGAATAAGGGATGGGAGTTTCCGCTTACTCTCGAAGTGCAATTTTAGCAGATCTAATATTATTGATCAATAACGGCGCCGGCCAAGTCCTTACAGTCAGTTGGGATGGGGAAGGAATGTTAGGGTGTAATGATTGTTGCTTCTAGAGACCGAGAATACCTCTGCATCTCCACAATCACCACGGGAAGGGTGTTTATTAGTGAGGAAGGAAAAGATCTGGGAGTCACCTCTGGTCGGTGATGCGATCCATGGACAAGGGGGAAATATACGACTTGTATTTAAAGCTAGTTTTGTATTTTTGTCTCGAGAAGTTTTTGGAAAAAATACGTCAACATCTATAATGTCGAACAATTCAAAAGACGTTTTTATTAATGACGAAAACTGAAAATTACATGTATATATTTTAACTTATATGAAACAGGAATAATGCCGACACTTGTATTGACGAAACATACATAGTTTGTTTGAAAATTACATATGAGTATTACTGCGCATTTTGTCACGATATGGTAGAAGCACAGACAAACAGACGTAACACTTAGAACAAATCTCGATTTAAATCATAGTCACGAGGACATGTACGCCCAATGCTAGAATTAGTGTGTTTGGCCGACAGGCCAACAGATGGCGGTAGTGTGTAAACGTCAAACGCGAACAAAAACGAAGCGAGCGCTGCAGGTGGCGGATTGGCCACCTACCATATTTTTGAAGCGACCGTTAAAAAGGTGGTCGATGCACAATGATGAGAGTGTGACGTCTGTTTGTCTGTGGTAGAAGTTTTAGAAAATACGTCAACATTCACAATGTCGAACAATTCAACAGATAATTTTTAATAATGTCAAAAAGAGAAAAATATATGTATATTCAAATTGTATAAGAAAAAAGCATAATGCCGACACCTATAGTGACAAACCATACAAAGTTTGTTTTAATATTACATAAAAGTTACGCTTTCAAGAAAATATGTGTCATCATAAGCATAAAACGAACTCACCAGTTGGTAATCCATTCTCGACTGAACACAAAACTGACACTGACAGCAAAACTTCTTGGCGTCCCGAAAATATACCGTCTTGCTTGGGCCTTCCCAAATACGTACCCAGCAAGACGCTCCAAAACATGAAAAAAAATCTCCGGCGACGAAAACACGCGCGAAACCGTCAGCAAAATCAATCGTACGACGCAAAACCGAACTGTCCTGCTTGGGCTTCACGAAGCACTACCCAGCAAGACGCTCCAAAACAGGGGGAAAAAATTCTCCGGCAACGAAAACGCGCGAATCCGGCAGCAAAATCAATCGGACGACGCAAAACCGAACTGTCCTGCTTGGGCTTCACGAAGCACTACCCATTGTGTTGTCAACTTTCACATTATTTACATCAAGAGGATTGGAATACTAGCACTGCACAGCTGCAGCGCAAAATTAATTAAAATTTAGCGTCACTTCTACAGTACTTCACTAGCATCGTAAATATTGCTCCAAATAATGTTTATATCTTTGTAATATTATAGCAAGCATTAAACAACGCAACAGATCGATCCGTGTTATTTAGTCTATGTTGTTAAAATCCTTCGCATACAATTTTATGCAATTTTCACTACTTACATAGCTGGTCTGAGAACAAAAAAGCGGAAACGTTTGACACGAATTAGTTTAGTTGAATAATTTCAGAAATATGAATAGTGTATCTTTGCGGAAAAAAAATGCAAAACAACTAAAAAGAACAGCCTTTGAGTGAGAGAAGGGAAAATTATGTTTGAAATATGATCAGTTTAGCGCCAATAATCATTGGAACAATATAACTCAAATGACTACCCAATGTTCTTTCGGTCATATATTTAAATACATTATTCATTCCTTGAAAAGAACGTTAAACTGTTTTACTCTCAATAATAATTTGAAACGCATTATTTATTGTTTAAAAGTAGTTTTACAACATTTGCGACAGGCTGCCGGAAAACTCTTCATTCTTCAGTGTTTACCCTAATTGCTAGTTTTAGCTATCTGGAACCGGAGATTATTTTGAAATTCTTAGCAGGACTGCTACGTGGCCATGATTAATGGTGGAAACCAAAAAAAACACACATATATTGGTTTCTCATATTCTGTCACTTGCTCTACGAAACAAGTCGGTTATGAAGATTAATGTTTTCTGAATCACTCGAGTAATCTTCAATGAGAAATGAGATGAAGGTCATGGTAAATATTCCATTATTGAATCACTTTCAATTTAGTTTTTTTTTATTTGAGGACATTTCCCGATATTTGCATTTTTTACATAAATCCTTTTAACAGACATTTTTATTGACAGCAGTCCTATATTGATTTTTTTAGCTGTAATTATTTAAAATTGAGATGACATAACCTTGTTTACATTACTTCCATTCCTTCTGTTAACTGCAGGCAGAAACACACAGTACAATTATAAAGAGTAGCCAATAATATAAAGAAGTATAAATCTCCTATGAAGCATATAAGTCCTTGAATTAGTTAGTCCTAAAGAACAGCCTAATCTTCAAAGAAGGGAAAATCATTAATAGAATGTTGAAAATACAGTTGCCTATAAAGGGTTGTCCATTAACAACGTGGTCAATTCTTTCGGATTTTTTACCTCCACGAAGTCTTTCGTCCATACAAAAATTTAAAAGAATTGTTTGTATCGTGGTCATTGGCCATAAATGATCACATGGTTAATGGACGACCCCTAATGGCGTGTAGAAAATTGATGGCTATTTTAACATTAAAAAAAAAAGTTATTTCTCAGTAACTATGAAAACCTCGGAAATCTATTACACCTTCTTCTTCTTATCTTGCGTTACGTTCCAACTGGGACAGAGCCAAATCTCAGCTTTGTGTTCTTACGAGCACCTCCACAGTTATTAACTGAGAACTTTTATTGCCAATTGATCACCCGGTGGAATTCCAACTCACGTCCATCAGCTTGCTGAATAGCTGCATGTTTACCCCTACAGCTATCTATATAATAAGTTTATGATATCATTATTAGTTTAAAACATTTTATCAAACAAAAAGCTTAAAAACTTACGTCACAATTATTTTGCATATAATTATGTATCGTACGCTGAAAATCATTCGAAAATGATTCGAAAGATTTTACACACCTAAATATTGCTACACAAAGCAAAGTAATGTAGTAATATTTTTTCTGGGAAATGGTCTTTCTGGGGAATGACTTTCTGGGGAATGGTCCATTCTGGCAAATGGTTTTCTGGCAAATGATTCATTCTGGCAAATTGATTCTGGCAAATGGCTTTCTGACAAATGGTTTTCTGGCAAATGTCATACAACCGTTCACTCGTGTTAATTTAGACAACATGTGTTCCTAGCACCATTCTTTATTTCACAAAAAACACATAACCTCACTAAGTTTGACAATTCCCAGTACTTTTGACTGATTGTACATTGGCAAGAAAGAGATAGCTTCACTTCATGTCTTTGTCTTGCCTATGGACAGACTTGACATCTGCAATGCAAAAATGAGGCGGTTTCGAGATTCTTTTTTATGAGGAGTAAAAATTTAACTCAAAATTCAAGCGTGTGCTAGAATAAGGGCGTAAGTCGCATGATCGATTTCTCTTCATCGATCCTCTCTTCTGTCAATAAAGGTGACAAGATGCGAGTGCGTTGGCATTTTTTCACTTCAGTACGCTAGGCAGCGATACAATCTTGCGTCCTAAGGTCAAAAAATGCTGACAAACATGTGACTTCTCATCTTTATTAACGAAAGAGTGGATCGATGAAGAGAAATCGATGATGCGACTTACGCCCTTATTCTAACACACGCTTGAATTCACAACAAGAATCCTCAAATGATCCGAGTGAGAATGCATCAAAAGGCGAGGATTTTTTCTTGTACTCTTTTTCTCTTGCTCCTGTGCTGACCCTTACTCACACGTCAAAAGCAAGATTCCGCATTCTCACTCACTCTCAGCATGATGGATTTCTCCCTAACAACAATTTTCAGCGAGAAGCGCCATGCGAAATTATCCGTCAACAAAAAAGATAATCGCACAGTGTAAGAAGTTTGTTTTCTTTTTCTCCATACATTATTGGGAGAAATTGGTGAGCGAATATGAAAAATACATTATCCCCGGAGTGGAATGATTTTCGGTTATTCTCTGTAACTCTAGGGAAAATAAGTGTGAGCGAAAAAAGAAGTTCACGTGAGGAAGCGAAAAAGGGTTCTCCTTCCGTGCGAAAAATCGTAGATTTTGCATCATTGATATGAAAATTCAGAACCCTGCTCTTGAATGACCCGTCCGAACAAAACAGACCTCGCGGAGTTGCGATGGCATTCTTTTTTGTTGGAATTTCCCTCCATTGTGTTGTGTGCCGCATCTGCCTCGCTCTTTTTTTGTTGCCTCTATTATTATTGTTGCTTAGTATTATTTCACTCCCTCACTAAGGAAAAAAGACAGTACGCTGGTATCGAACTCTGGCAATGTTGAGAAGTATTATCAAGCCTGAATGTGGATGATCTGTCAAAACGGGCTGAGTATTGTCAAACTCGCATCATGGTATAATGAAGCTATTTGTAAACAAACTGTGCACGATAAATCTCAAAATTTTTAAACAGCGAGCTGTCATTATGTTATAAAAAAAACACTATTGTACTTAGAAAACGTTGCGTGTCCGTTGTCTAGTATTAAGTTATAATCTTTGTAGCTAAATGGCTGAAGACGGTATCCGTGTCTTTTTTTAATCAATTTATGAAAGAAACTACAGTAAACACGTCATAATGCGATATTGTAAGGACTATCGAGTTAGGGAAGTATCGAGTTACAGAACATAGAACCAGTGCAAATGAGATGCAAAGGACCATCGAGTTAGCCATAAAAACCAACTTGTACTAAGGTTCTCTTACTCGATATCAAGAATATCGAGTAAGGGAGAACTCGTAGAATCGGAAACCATGATCATTATTATATACGAATAATTTTGTTCTTCAAATACTACTCCTACTGATTCATTTTCGGTCAGCAAATCTTAAACCGCACCCCGAAAAAATAATCGCCAATTAAAGCACTTTGCTGGGTGATCATAAAATTTCATTTCCATGCTATAAATCTCATCACTCAAAATTCCAAGAATCGCGATTGTAATCCATAGCACCGACTCAACTTTTTACTGTCTCAATTCATAACACGTCTTGGATTGGATCGGATCTCTTCAACCCAATTCAACTCAACTCCCGCGCCGCCTATTGAAAAAAAAGCTTCCCTAGCAGCACATTCCCGAATTATCGCACAAGGAAGAATGTCGCTGTATGTGTGTAAGTCGCGTTTGTTGTCTGAAATGACGACCGTGGAAAGGCCACGCGAGCGAAATGACTTCTTTTTACGGGCCATATGGAAGTTATAATGCTCTACCCTCCTAATCGCGCAGATATCTACTAGGGTGAATGTACTGATATTTTCCATAGCACCAGCATTCGAACCCTAGATTATTTACCATATTTCTATAATATTTGGAAAATAACATTTAAAGTTTATTACATCACTTTGAAATAATGTGACAATTAATTTAGCTTCTGAATAAAAAACATCTTATTTCGCCATGGTGTTCATAAATTTGCCACCTCTAAAAATAAATCAATTCAAATGGCGAATTTTTCAGCAAAAAAAAACATGTCGAATACTTGTGCAGGTGATCCAATATTCGCCACCTCAGTTGTATGTATAAAAACAAAAATTCTGACCAATTTTTATAGTTTTCCTGCTAAGCATGAATTGAAAGCTTTATTTTAACAAATGAACTGTATTTCAAAGTCTCGTGATTGATTTATAAAAAATAGTTTTCTTTAGATTGGCGAATACTGGAACACCTACCCTACAAGAAAGAACAGTCGAAAATACAAATTTTGTGAACCCGCACCACCGGATGTATCATCACCATCAGCATCATCATCATCGGTGCTACCACTGGCAAAGCCATTCTCGTTCGCCGGTTGGCTGGCTGTGTTTTTTTGATGCTACATTTTATGGATTCATTTGGGCAGGAGAATTGCCCATTGATACACAACAGAAGCGAAGTAGTCCCGCAATCAACATTTTTTATGCGAGAATATACGGATTTCCTAGGTCAGAGGTTCCTAGCTTTACCGTTCTTCAATTTTCCTTAAAATGATTGTGTCGTACAAATGTGCTTAGCAAATACAGGTTCAAATCGTAGGATTTGTTTTGATGTTACGCCCTTTCGACAGTGTAGGTCTGCAGATACTACAGAAAACAATGAATTTTGCAATTGTTTAATTTGCCATTGATATCAAAAGACATACATCATCAAAGTTTGGTTTATATAGGTGTTCTTTTCCTCTGGGCGAATTTTAAAGGAATATACTAACAAAATTTGGAGTAACGCCCTTTTGGATTCCCTTGAGGAATATGAGAAGAGGTTCTTGGAAAATAGCAGCGTAAGAGTTGCTGAAAGCTTCTCTGGAGTCTCTAGACCAGAATTCACCCCACGAATGAAACGAAAAATATTGACTCAGAGGCCAATTTGATTGATAAATTACTTCAAAGACTTTCCATTAAAAATAGGGTCTTTTTAGAGACTTGCACTAAAATTGTGATCATGGAGACAGAACCTTGCGTAAATCATAATATTGGTGATCTATTACCTCAGATTTTTGTCCCGATGTGAAGAATACCTATACTAACTTAATTAGGACCAAATTTTTTTGATGTATACATTTTTTTGGTAATAACGATAAACACTTAATCGTATATATCTCTGTTTTTTTAGAAATTGTGGACTTATGCAATCAAAAGGGCGTAACATCAAAACGGACCTCACGATGCTTTTAAATTTCACCCAGACATGCGGTTTAGCTATAGAAATAGGGAACCTCTACCCTACCAAACTCGTCGATGGCATCACCTGCCACCGGACCGCATAATTTTTTGGGTCATATCGGTGCCAATTTTTCTTCCCCTTCCGTGCCGGGGATGATTTAGCTTAGATCTAACCATATGACGCACATAAGCCGTCTTGCCGTGTTTGCTCAAGTGAGGGGTGAGGATTAAAATATCCGCTGTTTGTCGATCTCAAGTGCACAGAGGAACACGTTCTGCAGTCGTAGCGCACACGCTCACACCGGTGTGTTGTGCGTTAGTTGCCAAACACTGCTCCCGTAGGGTTATTTTAAAACACCTATTTTCCTAGATTTCCATTGTCAAAAAACAGCCTGGTTGTCAGCGCGCCTGTCGAAGCTTGTCGGATTGGGAACTTGAACGAGCTTGGCCCGAGCGGAAGCCAATTTCATAATCTTATCGAAATTATTTCAAATTTTTTGTTTCATAACATATTGAATACCGTTTTTGATAACCATTTTCTAGAACTTACAGTACATACTGGAAACTAAAGCTACAGCTAAATCCCCATGAGTCGATGTCTCAAGACCAGGCGTTGCAAAATTTGTTCTCAATTTTGTTTCGAAGCACAATCAAAGCAAGCAAAGAAAAACATCGCATCTTTATCGGTCCATGACCCACAATGTTTCGCAAGTTGTAACAAGCTTGATAAATAGCAGCAGCAAAGAAGAGAGCGATGATAAAACCCATTTTTCTCGTTTTTTTATTATTGGGCTAGGTGTTTTACTTATAGCTGTACAAGTAGACGATAAACAGTCTCATGATGTGTAGTGGATCATGATTGTTACACAGAGCGATAAGAGAGAGATACTCTCAATTTTCTCAGAATTCAACCCCTGGGCAATCTTGAATATTGGAGGACTAAATCTCGATAATTCCTGAACTAGATTCAATCATATCAGCTTACATAACAAGATATCATATCATTGTGATCTCAATTTTGTTATGATTATTGTTAAGTCGATCAGAACATTGCATTATCATAAACAATGATATCACAACATCAAAATTAGTTGCCATTTAGTTCTCATTCCCTACTCGAGAAGGCAGTTCATCTCAAGTTGCGCAAGTGAAGTGTGTATCAGCACAGCATGCGTATAGTATCGAAGGTCAGGGTTAGCCATAAAACAAGAGCAAAACCCATAAAGCGATCGACGCACCATCCGTCGTCATTCAAGTGCGTTTTTCCGGACTTTGTCGAATCGACGAATTTAGACTGGCGAATGTTTCTTCCCACGAACAAACGCTGGGGTTGTTCCCAACCCAGAGCGAAATTTGTTTATTTGGACAAATTTTATTACTACTACCATCCATTGCCATCATCTGAATCATTCGCTGGCTACGATTATCAACGCAACATTCCTGTATGCCCTTCGAATGTATCCAAATGTATCCACACGTGTGTATATAAAACCAAGTAATTACGACTAGCTGAATTAGCATTCGGTCCGCGATTGTCATTGGGTTGAGTTTTTGGATTGCACCAGCAGCGATTACATGGAACTGAATTGTTGAACGTGGACAGGACAGGAAGCTCAAGCAAGTCCGACACTGACTCATTTGGGTTAAAATACTACCAACGAGTGCAACGCCGATGACTGGACGTTGCCTTCCGTCTAACTGTTTGAGTAACCTAGCTATTGTGGGAAAATGGGTAATCGAAACATCCGCCGTTGTGAGTAACGTTGGTGACACAAGACGCCCGTACGATAGAGACTTTAGCGAAGAGGCGCCGACCCTACACCTGCTAGTATGTACCGAGTGCGGTACTTTTCTGGAAGAAACTGAGTACGTTTTATAGCCTTCGTGATTGCTTAATGCTGCAATCGTTCAGGGATATTTACCAGTAATTAGAAGAAGATTTAATAGTCTTTGAAATGACGTGATGTTACGTGGGGTTTGTCGATATATGACAAGCTAGATATTTTACACGTCAAAGCCGAAACAAAATACAAAACGAGTGGTTCAGTATAGAACCACACTGTGTCATGTCATGAATTACATTTCAGGTTATTCAAAATCTCAGTTTTGCGGAAACATTTCAAGTGGAATGTCAAGCGAGGTATTTTAAGTTGTTCTCGATGACAATGTATAAAATAGGTACCGTCAAACGGGGCTTCTTTTGACATTATTTCCACATTCATAAACTTTGAGGATTTGTAACTCTTAGAATTATGGATAGATATTGATAATTCTTGCACATATTTAAGTTGTATATGTACGTCACAAATGTGCAAAATATGAGGCAAATCCATCAAGAAATAACAAAAATGCTTGAATAGCGAAAAAAGTGTGTCCTTCAATACAAAAAAGGGGCTACTTTGGACATTTTCACAATTTCACAATTTTCCTTATAAATTTCAAACTTATTCTATAAATTATCCTCCATTGAGAAGTTATTGGCCGTTTTTTCATTGATAAACATAATTTAGAAAATTGCAAAGCTCGAAACAATTACACATATATACCAATTTCAGCGAAACATGCTATTCATTATTTTCAGTTTGCAGTATGAAACTTAAACTTTCAACTTCGTCTTAAATGGAACTATCAGTTACGAATGCTCGGTTTTTGAATTGACATAATCGAACGATGGAACTACTATGTGACAATGTACAAAACCTGTGAAAAAATGTAAAAAAACTGTCTTTTCTATCCTTACTGTTATATGAACAATATGTAGAAGAATCACATTAATACCTGTCACTAAAAAGTGGTTTTCATTAAAAACGCAATCTATGAAATAAATTTACTTAAGTTTTGCAAGATCGTAAAGAAGTAAAAGTTTGCTTTTGTAATATGCTTTTAGCTTCTTAGCAGTTAAGAGCTGGCTTAAAAGTAGTTTATTTTAGCAATTGAAGGATGCAATTGTTTTGTACTGCAAATTCATGTAAAATATGACGAAAAATATTTTTTTTAAAAGATTATGTTGTGAGCTGGTCATTGGTACGTATTAATATATGTATGTTTTATGTCTATTCAATTTTTCAAATATTTGTGCAAACCAAAACATTATAATAAAATAAAAGTCGTAAAAATAAGACCTTTGATCAATTATTTTAATAGAACCACAATTTTAAGCAGAACAAATTACAAGATTTTTATGAAACATGACGATTCGATAGTTTTGTAAAGCTCCCAATAACTTTCCACGACATTGGAAAAATTCAAACAATGTTTGCATAGCCAATATTTTATACCTTGTGAATATTTATTCGGACTTTTTTGAAATGTTTTCTTGTTTATCCTGTTATTGTTGATGTTGTTCCAAAAACATTTCATGTCTAGTGGTAGAGCATACATTGATTAATAAAAGTGCTGAAGACACAAAATTTCTCAGATTAATATTTACGTTGCAAATAAATACAAAAGGTGAGTGTCCAAAGTAGCCCCCGGAATCAAAAGTAGCCCCGTCCGACGGTAGTCGAATTTTGCAGTCAAAGAAGGGAACGGAGAAGAGATTTAAATTTTATTTGCTCGCCTACTGCAAACCGCAAAATCCACTTCATCTGCGCGATTGTATGCGAATATCATAAGTATCGTGGATAATTATGGGTTATTATGGCACAAGTTTGCTTTGGTTAGCAAATTGCTATTGTATACATTGTATACTATAGTAGGCTATAATGAAAGCGTAATGATGAAAGCATGAAAATGAAGCAAATGATTTATTTTCAGTATTTGAGAGGTTTAGATTGAGATATAGAAGAAAGTTAGGTAGCTACTAGATCTCAAATGACTAGATCCCATGATTATCCTATCTTAGTGAAAAGCGTAACAAAAATGACATTTTTGCGTGTCTCAAGGATCAAACTATATGTCTCTAGTAGATTTTGGGTCGCTGAATTTGATGCCGTTCTCAGAAGTGTTCCAGCACGTCACAATTTTTAGCTACATGTCGCCAAACATGTATAAAACACAGGTTTTATTAATGTTTACATGAAATTTAAAGTATAATCTATCGAACTTTTTTGTGATTTAATCCAGTAATCATGCAAAATAGGACTTGAATTTTCAATTTAGATATAATTAGATTGTAAATTTTACCATTAAATTTAGTTCAAATTGATTTTTTCAACATGCTGCGGTCTTCATATAAAATTTTTCGTTTCTCTTATATGGCATAAGACAATGCTTTTCAGAACCACCAAAAAATAACATTTTATCAGCGGAAGAATTATGAACTTTGGTTAAAAGTATTGTTTAACACATGAAGTTTTAATTTTGTGACAAATTAAGCAAAGAAATTGCCATACAAGTTGGAAAACTTGTAAGGTACCGTGGGGTAAGTGGATACAGGAAAATCAATGGTCAACTTAATTGTTATTTTCAGCTAACGTGAATAATGTATTCTAACTTTTTTTCTGTGGATAACAAATGAGGAACTAGTATACTTCGAATCGTTATTTGTTTTGATTTTTCTGATTGTTATGTATTGAGTATGAGCGACTTAAAAATTTGCGCCAAATGATCCTATACAAAAAACTCTATTCTCAAAACAAATGTGATGTTATCATGTGTAGTAAGAATGATATTGCTGTCATTCTTGTTATAAGTGCTTTGTTATATATGTTGATAGCTTTAAAATTAAAAAAATCTTCATTTTATCAAAATATTATGAAAAATATTTGTACATTAGTTTACACTTATTTGAACAAAAACAAACATTGTAACTAGAATATTTTGGAGAAAATTCATAATTTTTTTCCCACATGAGTTAAACAGAAGAATTTAGGATTATTCCTAACGATGTTTTCGAAAGACACTTGTAGTTTAAAACTATTATTTAAATTTACTTTTCTTTAACATACTTAAATCCTTTTATTACGTATATGGAAATATTTTATCATCTGTCTAGAACAATCGATATGACCAAAACCCGTACGATAATATGCTTTCAGTTGGAGAATTAGTATATTTTGCTATCTTGCATTTCTGCTTAGATAAACCACGAAAAATTTTGTTTGAATTTTTAAATTTTCATTTTTTATACTAGAAGGACTGTACAACACTTTTAAGCGAATTAATTCAAATTTTCTCAGGTCAATTTGGCAAATTCAAGCTAGAAATGAATAATGTTAAAGGAAAACAACACTTCATGACATTTAAATTTATTCAAATCCGCGTAAGTAGTCTGCCAATATTTAATAAAAATACTTGATCCACTTACCCCATCCCATTGAAAAGTGCGGGTAAGTGTACCATGACCAATATATCAGTATTTATTTGCAAAAATTAGATTTTTTCATTGTAATTCATACAATTAGAACTGAAATGTTCACCATTTGTTGAAAAAACTAATAATATTCGATTTTGGGCAGAGATGCAATGGATTTTTATCGACAGAAAACAACTTCAAAATGAATTGATTTTTGCAGTCAACAAGTTTGTGTTAGTGCACATGTAGTATCACTTTTACAGTAGTATCAGTGTGTACGTGAGAATATAACCTAAAATGAAGCAAAGGTGTGAAAACATTCGCAATATTCAAGTACCGCCGTGCGGGGTGACATTGGGCCTAGGGGGTGACTTTGACCGCCTCTTTCGATGCATCTCATGGCTAGTAGAAACGTCGTAAAACTAATCTATGATCATCTATTGGCTATTTAGATTGTATTCTTGAAGCTTGACATAGTGTTTTCATTATTCTTACATTAGCTTGCTGTAAAAATATTGGCCAAAAGTCACCCTTATGGCCCAATGCACAATGGTCGGAAAAAAACGAAGTTTGGCCAAAACTTGTTTTATCGCCTTAATCGATGAAATATGTATTCTGAATATGTTATTTGGCGTTTTTATTGTTCCAGAAGGGGTTGTTCACATATTACGTAACTTTTTTTTAAAAAAGTTTTTTTTAATTAGAAATGCAAACAAACTTGGCTGAAAGCATAAATTATGTTTGTATTTTAACGAGTTTGATTGAATTATGTATAAAGAGTGGTTAAATATAATTTATAGCAACTTTGTATGAAAATTATCGTCAAAATGTATGAAAATATTGCATTATTCAAATAGCTCTAACTTGCAAATCAGCAAATTTCTGCAAAAAATTTAAACGTTTTTTTGTAAGATCTAAGGATGCATTTTAAAGTGCAATATTCGAAATGGCGGCGACATGACGCGACAAGAGTTGTTTTTCATGTTAAAAATCATCAAAATTACTAAGGTGTAATATTGAAAAGTAATCAAGCTTCAACCAAATATTTTTTTCCATCCTCATGCTCGATAAAAGAGTTGAACCATAAGCTTTCAGATAGTGTGTAACTTTGGGAAAATATTGCATTCCTTAAATATGATTTTTATACTTTATTTTATTGTTACATTTTTCAATTTTTTGACTTCAGTCAGTTTGACGTCATAAAAGTCAAAGAAATTTAAATTTTAGTTCAATTTCAATTAAGAATCATAATAATATAATACATGAGGTATATTTTAAAATGATAAAAACCATAAAAATCTCAAAAAAGTGTTTTGGTAGTTTTGGCCGCTCCTTTATATGGAGCCCGACCATTGTGCAATGTCACCCCGCACGACGGTATTTATGCTTATTATGGACAAATGATCCACTTACCCCACTGCTACACTTCCCCCACGGTACCTTATGCAAGTTGGCTGAAATCTTCAAATTTAGCCTTTTCAACAGTTAATATCTCAAAAACTAGAAGTGCTATGATATTTTTGAAAACGGTAATGGCATTCAGCAACCCCTAATGGAGTAAATAGTGTTTTTTTTTGCTGCTTGAGACAAAAACGTGTTCCGCTGTGATAGTGGCAATAGTGTGTTTTGATATGTTTCGCACTAATTAACACTCCAAATACCGTGATAAAAAAAAATGGGAACTAAATGTTCAATCGGCTGGTTCTCTGCGACCTGTGAATCGATTTCCGATTATCTTCCAATGATTTTTGGCCATTCCATTACCTCGAATACCATTACCCCAAATGCCGTTAACCCGAATACCATTACCCCGAATTACAGATCCCCGAATTCCAGTATCATGCGCAAATATCATCAATTTCATCATGCCAAGATTTTCGGGGATATAGCATTCGGGGTAATGGGGTAGAATCGTGAATTTCATGTAAAACCAAACAAAGTAGCATGAATCAGGAACTTTTTTTTTTGTACGATCGACAAAAACCTCCCCGTCAACAACGCCCTACTGTATTACGGGCAAAAATCGACCGATCAAAAATGGTTAAACCTACGGATATCATAAGCCCCCGTGATGACTATGGACGTATTGTTTTTTTTTTGTTGGATGCGATTTTTATTGCTAAAAATATCTGAACAGGAACATTTTATGATAATTGTAATTTTCACACATTTATATGATAAAAGAAGTTGCAATCTATCGACTAATACTTTCGAATCACATATGTCATGATTTATCCGCATATTATGACTGCTTTTCATTAGTAGCTTCCCTTTTATTCTATAACTTAGAGAGTATCAACCACGTAGGGTGAATGGTACAATTATATGCAGGGATTGAATTCAGAGAAAATTGACAGTATCTCTCACTTATCGCTCTCTGTAACAATCATGATCCGTCGCACATAATGAGAACCTGTTTATCATTTACTGCTGTAGCTACGATTAAATTAGGGGCTGACATTGAATGATAAAATCCACATAAATAAGCTCCAAACCAGGGGGACATTATTGCTATCAGATATTCGGGGATTATTATCGTTCCAGTGAAAAAAAACACCTACCCCCAATGGCAAATAAACGAGAACAATGCTTTTTTTGGCTCTCTTTTTCTGCTGTTATTTTTCAAGCTTGTTAAAACTTGTGAAACAATGCCTGTCATGCACCGATACAGATGGGATGATTTACTTCACTTGCCTCGATCGTGTTTCGAAATCAAATAAAAGCGAATTCTGCAATGCCTGATTCTATGGTATTTGTGTTTCTATTTGACTATTCCCGACAAACGAATTGTGAAAGTTAAATTTTCTTCTATCTATCAAATCACTACAAAGAATAAATAAAGACGACTCTTCGTTGGCTCCACCTGTTAAGCTTTTTGAACTGAGCAAACAATTCATCCAGGTTGCAAAAATTGAAATTCTCAACCATATTTTGAGAACAGTCCAAAACATGTTTGTTTATATAAATCCCTAGATTCTAGGCATACAGACGTAAGTTGCCAAAACGTAAGTTGCTTACGTATTGTCGACAATATATTTGAATAATTTTGAGTTTGATTTCAAGAAAAATGTCTGCCAAACTCTGAAGCAGATTTATTTAGTATCTCACTGAGACTTGATGTGAAGACGAATCGAAGCCAAATCTCAAATTTCCAAGAGCGCACATCTAGAGAACCAGATAGCTGTTCACGCTAAAAATTTGACCTAGTTTTTAGCTTCAACGGCTATCTGGTTCTTCCAATTTTTGATCTTGAAAATTTGAGCTTTGCTTCCATGCATCTTTACCTTAAGATAAATCTCGCCTATGTGTTTTCTTTTGCCTCAGAACATATTTTCTAGTGAAATTTATAGTCTTTTCAGGAAACTCAGACATATTTTTAGTCAAAGCTCAATGCATACTTTCCAAGTTAATTTCAAGTAAAATTATTGATTTTTTATTGCGGATAAGGAACAAAATAGTAAGTTTTTACGGAATTCGGTGACCTACTAGATCGGTTTTTCATGGAATGGCTGTATAAACAGGTAGGGAAAAAATCGCCCAAAATTCAAAATATGCTCTTGATATGTGCAAAAATAAAATGTGAGAATAATCAGATAGTATCTGCACTGGTCTTGAAATGGCAGTATGGTAAAGTCGTGCCCATACTTGCTGAGACACCCTATATTAATTCGACAAATTTATCGATTAATGGAAACTTTCAAGATGAACGATGCCAGAAAATGAATTGAGTAAGATTTATGGAAATACAGATCCAAACATGATAAATATTGGACCTGGAATAAAATGTAATGGTCTTTAGCTCCTTAATTCATCCCATATCATTTTCTCCTTCTTGGCATTACGTCCTCACTGGGATAGAGCCTTTTTCCCAGCTTAGTGTTCTTATGAGCACTTCCACAGTTAATAACTGTGAGCTTTCTTTGCCAAAGTTGCCATTTTCGGTACGATGATACTCTATGCCCAGGGATGTCAAGGAAATTTCCCTTACGAAAAGATCCTGGACAGACCGGGAATCGAACCCAGACACCTTCAGCATGACATTGCTTTGTAGGTAGCCGCAGACTCTAATCACTCGGCTAAGGAAGGCTCCATTTTCTCCTATGCTTTTGTTTATAAAAAACATCACTCCCAGATGAATCCACTGCCTGTCGAAGAACGACCCAACCAATCACATTACCCCGAAACGTTACGGTCATCAACATGTATCAAATGGCAAATTATGGATCCAATTGCACATTGCTTAGCCCTCACTCTGCCCTGAACCGGGACCAGCTGTTACACGGGAGATCAAACAACGAACCGAAGCACCAGATGGAGCAGCAACCAACTTCTTCCAAGTGCCACCACCACAATGTGGAATAAGCAGAAGCGTCAACGGTTATGCTTGAGCAAACTGTCTTGGTCTAACTCCGCCACCGCCGCGTCATAAGGCACTACAAGAACAGAACTCTAGCCGCATAACCATTGGCATCATCATAATCATCACCCGCCGCCGCACATAGATCCAACGTGGCAACAACGAGCCCTCGTTGACTTGAACACACACACGCTCAGGCTTAGTCTGATTACGCTTAATGGTTGTTTATTGTTGTACCGCCGCGCATAAGTCTTCCTCTATCGGACAATGTTACCGCAGGCCGTTATACAGTATTGGACAATACATCAGCAATTTACAAAATGGTCAACTATAGAGAGTTGGGTTTGAGTTATTTATGGATCAATTTGAATTAAATGTTTAAAGTTCTTCAGACATAACATGAATTTCAACATATATTTTTGAGTGATTTTTTTAATCTCAAATTGTAACAATTGTCATAGTTCGAAAAATTTGAGGAATTCCTTCATGGTATGTAGCAAAGATGTAGATTTAGACGTTATAAACAAGTTTGCTAAAACATATTTTGTTAGCCCCTACATCCATTTTCAGATAAATGTTGTCGTAATTTTTCGTCAAACATTTCAGTTAAGTTTAATTAGTATAACATTTTAACTCGGGATTGGAAAAATTACTCAAAAATATTCAAAGTTTTGACTGACGTTATGTAAAAATTTTGATTCGAATTGCCCCATAAATAACCCAGCCTACAAAATTGATCATTTTATATGGAAAATCGAAAAAGTAGCAAATGTATTGTCCAATACTGTATGGATAAGCTGACACTCTCGTGGGGCCCATTGATGCGGACCGGCAAAAGTGTGACAGTAACAGTACCTATGTACCACGAAATCGCATGTCTTCTCTTCTGCCTGTATGGCGTCATCATTGCACAAATTTGGAAAAGGTATTTCTGGCTGCGGTCTGCCGCGACGGTGTGAAAGTGAGTCAACCATTATTATCATCAACGGGGGACCCGGGGATGATCCATCTTGTGAGAGTAGAACGCAAGGGTGCACCATAGGGTGCGGATTATTTTTAGAAATCATAGCATAGCCTAGAAACTGACTGTACATGGTATTGAACCAATGTTGGCTGAGCAGGTTTTAGATTATTTATCTTGCAAGGTTTCCCATTTTCTGTGATTTGTATTCAGAACAGTATACGAACCACTGCTATTGAAAATTTTCAAAAAAGATATGCCGCGCCCTAGTGTACCATTACGATGATGAATTCGACCTCGGAAACCGCACATATGTCTTCTGCTCATTTTTATTCAATTCAGTAAATTCGTGAATCATTCTGCGTAGTTCGGGCGCGACCCAAGAAACAAACCAGCAGAATGTGCGTCCGAATATTTTACCGGCTACCATCAGCCGGTGTGACCCACAGATGAGGGTGTGAACCTTTTTCCCAGCAAAACTGTTACAATCGCCAGCCATGTGCTGTGGTGCACGGTTTGGTGGTTTTGCAGCCTTCGGACTTAATTTACGACCTGATGGAACAATTAGAACAATGCCTCAGAGTGTCGTCGGGTCGGTAGATGTAGGCCGACGGGGAAATTTTAAATTCAAATTGACACCGGGGCTTCTGGCATGCAGATTCGCCGGATTCTGGTCGCCAATTTGATTAAATTAGATTTCTCCTGCCTAGTATGGCCGGAAGGTTGTGTGCTTGTTGTTGGATGACAGGCGCTCGATTCGGTAGAAAGCAGACATGTTTCAATTACTGGTATTAGCAGCGAGCATAGTATCATTTCCCGTGGTCGCAGCAGACGGTGATTGATGAGTTCTAGGAAGTTAATTTCATTTCATTCGGTTGTCACAGAGGAAGCTCCAGCATCCAAATATCGTTTGTTAACTGTTGTTGCCATGGCACAAGGTCATTAAAAAGAAGATACGTGAACATGGTTGGGGTAGTCATGTAGCAGCATGGATCATTGCTCATATTCTCCATCCTTTTTGGTTTCGTAAGTTTCGTGGAATTGATACGCCTGGTTGAGCATTACTCGAACGCTTCCAGAGGTGGAGAATGTGGAGCAAACATACTACTTCGGGATGGCGATGGTGCAAGCGTGCGTGAGTTACGACTGCCAGCATGATTCTGGTGCATATACGACTGCACATAATCTACACTGGACTGCACGCCGTGGTGGCTCAGTCAACGAGATCAATGGGACTTTTTGCCGCCTAATTTATGAACGCCGTTTTGTTTCCCGCTGAGACTCCTAGGACGAGGCTATTTGACTGGATGAAGTGATGCAGTTTCTCGAATCAGATTTATTCATAATATACTGAAAGCAAACATAAAATTCAAACTGTGAAAGTCGAACTGTAATCAATAATTTTGTAAAAATGGCTATCTTGACCATTGAACCATTGAATCCTATCAGAAGCTCAACGCAACCCTTAAGAACTTAGTGCCACGATCAGGGATTGAATCCTGAGAAAATTGAAAGAATCTCTCACGTATCGCTCTCTGTAACTATCATAACATGCTGTACATTATGAGAGACTGTTTATCGTATACTGCTACAACTTTGATCAGATTGGGGGGATAGTAGTGTATTATAAAACCCCTCTAAACATGCTCCAAGCCTGGGGGACACTATTGCTATTGGAAGCTCGTGGATTGTTTATCGTGCCAGTAAAGAAAAACATCTATCCCCAAAAGTAAACAAGCGAGAAAAATGGATTTTATCATCGCTCTCTCTTTGGGGCTCTCGCTCACTGCTTCCATTTATCAGACTTGTTACACCTTGCGATACAATGACGATCGTAGACCGCAACAGATGGGATGTGTTTCTTTGCTTGCTTTGATCGTGCTTCATTTTCAAATGAGAGCGAATTCTGCAATGCCTGAATAAGGCTGCTAGCATCTCGACAAACGAACGTGAGTTGACCGAAAGGTGGAAACAGCACTTCAGTGAACACCTGAATGATACTGAAACAGGGTGTCTACTCGTTTACCGAAATGAAATTCCCTGATATTTCCAGGTTTTTTTTCCAGGTTTTACAAAAAAAAATTCAGGTTCCAGATATACTCTAATTTTTTATGTCTATGATTTTTTTCACCCCCACTTAGGTCTTAAATCTAGTTTTATTATATGGGTTTAACGTGGTTTACGGCTTAAGCGAAGGTGAAGAAAAGGGCCCTAAAACAAACAAATGACAAATTTTAAAAAAATTTCAATTTAATAGCTATTTATACACTTCTGAACATTATTTAAAGCATGCTGATGCGATTCCAATATCCAATATTACAATATGAACATGCTAACAATACCAAAGCTTAAATTTTATTCAAATGAATTGTATTTTCCAATGATGATGTATTATATTTCGTTTGTTAGAGCTCCGTGAACTGAACGAAACTTTCAAGTACATCAGTATGCTACTTCTTGAAAGTACTTTTAGTACAGATGAATGGTACATATCTTTTTTTTCCCTCATCTGTAGAGCCTTTTAACCACTGCTTCATTATTTAGGAATATTATGGTATGACCCATATTTTATTTGGTGCTCATCAAATATCCTTTCACAATTGAGATGTGATAGACATTGGTTGATGTGTCACACTGTCCCAACTGGGCACAACTCGTTTTATAAAGTCTATTACCCTATTAGGACTACCTTGCCAAATTTCCAAGGGCTCTAATAACCCTTTTCAAAATGTTAACGTTCTTTGATTAAGCAATGCTCCGCAGTTGCAGAGTAAATGCTCAGCAGTTTCGTCTTCAGCTTGACAAAAACGACACTCAGAGGATTGTATTTTTCCTATATTTTTAAGATGATACCTACTTGGGCAGTGACCGGTCATCAGGCCAGTTATTACCCTAAGATTTCCTTTATTAAGATTCAGTATAGCCCGAGCTTTAGCTAGACTGGGTTTTATGAATCTTTTCGCTTGCTTGGATGTGTCCGTGGCGTTCCAATTGGATTCTACCATGGACATTTCCCAATTTTTCAGTTTCATCCTGAGAGTGCACTCAGGAATACCACAGAACGGTTCAGGGCCGACAAAGCTCGAAGCTGCACCCTGTCTTGCTAGATTGTCGGCGATTTCATTCCCCTCAATTCCACAATGGCCGGGCACCCAGTACAATGTAACTTCGTTCCTACTGGCCAATTGCTTCAAAGAAAGAATGCATTCCCACACTAACTTTGATCTACATGTGAATGCCTTTAGAGCATTCAAAGCTGCTTGACTGTCTGAGAAAATACAGATCTTTGCAAACCTATAGTTTCTTTTGAGACAAACATTTGTACAGTCAATGATGGCTTGTATTTCAGCTTGGAACACAGTGGGACTGCGCCCCATAGCGATTACCTTGCTGATACCAGGGCCGAAAACTCCAGCTCCGGTATTGTCGCCCATCTTTGACCCGTCGGTATAAAACACAATAGAACCTGCACGTAAACTTGGCCCACCAGAATCCCAAGTATAGCGGCTTGGTTTAACCACTTTAAAGGGAACATCATAGTTGGTCTTCGTTGTCATCCAATCTTCTATTGTTTTGTTATCTGAATTCAAATTGAATTCCTTGATGATTTTCATGTGACCAATCAAATCACCATCTAGTATTTTGTTATAACGAATAAACTGCAAGGCATTTTTTGCAGCTTGCAGTTTAATGAATTGATGCAAAGGCAGTATATTAAGAAGGGCATCCAAGGCAACCGGTGGTGTACTTTTCATTGCCCCTGTCATTGATATACAAGCAAGTCTCTGCAACTTAGCCAGCTT
This sequence comes from Aedes aegypti, assembly GCF_002204515.2. Lineage (NCBI taxonomy): Eukaryota > Metazoa > Arthropoda > Insecta > Diptera > Culicidae > Aedes > Aedes aegypti. The sequence continues at coordinate 306,109,760 of NC_035108.1, forward strand.
CTTCTGAGCGGTTACCTCATTTGTCTTGGGCCACCATACCAGTGAAGCATAACTAATTTTTGGTCGGACTATTGCTGAATAAATCCAGTTTACCATATTAGGTCGCAGTCCCCAAGTTTTTCCTAGGGCTTTATTGCAGACCCATAGGGCATTAGTACCCTTACTTATGACCTTGCTCAGATGAGAGTTCCAGTTCAATTTCTTATCCAAAGTAACACCAAGGTGTTTAACTTCTTCCGAAAATTGAATTTGAACTCCATTCAAAGAAGGCTGTATAACCTTACCTTTTTTCTTCTGGTAAAAGGCACGATAGTAGTTTTTGAAGGGTTTACGTTTAACCCCTCTTTCCTACACCATTTGAGAGTAATGTTTAACGCAGTTTGCAACCGATCGGAAATCGTGTTATCAAATTTTCCACGAACTAAGATGGCCACATCATCGGCATATCCAATTACCTCAAAATCTTGATCTATTAAATTTCTAAGGAGTTCGTCTACTACAAGAGACCACAGTAAGGGCAATAACACTCCTCCTTGAGGACATCCCTTCGTAGATCTTATAGATATTTGCGCACCTCCTAGATCAGCAGAAATTGTGCGACCCTTGAGCATGGTCATAACCCATTCGATAACACTTTTATCCAAGCCCCTTGCTTCCATGGCTGAACTCATAGAACTATAGGATGCATTATCGAATGCTCCTTCAATATCGAGAAAAGCAACCACGGCTATTTCTTTGGCTTGAAGAGATTTCTCGATTTTATTTACCAGCGACTGCAGCGCCGTAATGGTAGATTTACCTGATTGATACGCAAATTGGTATTTACAAAGAGGCATTTCTATTAAACTTGTTGACTTGATGAAGTCATCAATTATTTTTTCCATTGTCTTTAAAAGAACAGAGGAAAGGCTTATAGGTCTAAAGGCTTTGGGAGTTGTTTTATCCTTTCTTCCAGCTTTTGGAATGAACCTTTTGCCACGATTTTGGAATATATGAAAGCGCAACACTTGCTTTAAATATTTCGGTTAAGAGCGGACAAAGCGTCTCTTTTCCTTGTTGCAGTAAGGCTGGGAAAATATCATCTTTCCCGGCAGATTTGAAAGGCTGAAAAGAACTTAATGCCCATTCGACCCTCGAAGGCGTAAAGATTTCACAAGCTTTCTGATAGGCAATGGTACATATCATTTCCATCGGTCGTTTAGATAACTAAGACAACTTCATGGGCGCAAAAGTAAAACTTTATTTGGATTTGTGGTAATATTTTAAAATAAATACTAAGTTTATCGATGTATTAGCAAGCAATCATACAGTTCTGATCTGCATAAAAGCCAAATTCTTCAAAATATCTCAACATTAACACGGTCATCTGCTACATATTTAAGTAGATATACATATACGCATCTAAATTAATACAAATAATCCGTAAAACTTTTGGATCCCGATCCATTTTTTTCGGAAATAGAAACACGAATTATCCAGCCCCTGGGTAATCGCGTTCGACCGTATAACATATCACTGTGGTAAACATTTATTTATGTTGAATTTTCGCATTCCCTTCGGAAAAGTTCTAAATTATTCATGATTGTTACGAAATTTTCAATTTAACACTTCAGTCGTCGCGCTTTTGTATTTTGTACAACACCGCTGAAAAAAACCTCGCTTTTCGTTCACAACAGCAGCACGGTGGTTCTGACGGTGGCAAACCGCGCGACGACTGGAAGGTTAAAGTTGTACAAATTCCAGAATTCTTTTCGAAAATCGTTTGTTCTAAAACCGAATATTTTCCAATAATTTTAAAAATTGTGCATGAAGCAGGGCTGGTGGTGACTGAGTTTCTTGAAAACAGGAAATTTAGAAACCTCTTTCCAGAAAAAAAGACACTAAAAAGTAATCAAAAAGAGACGAAACAGTAATCAAAAAGCAAAACGAGACCTAACAGGAACCAGGATAGAATAGTTTGATCAGACCACATATTTCTCTGAGAATATTTTAAACTTTTTTTTTTCAAATTTCTCGTGACATTACGACGACATACCAACAAATCTGGTATATGCCAGTAAATGACAAACATGTATTATGACGACATTACGATGGGGATTGATTGATATCTTTTTTTGAGATTTTCACTCTCCAATAATTTCCTAAGGGATTCCTCCAAATGTTTTGTTTTGGGTATCTCAAAATAGAATCAAGATTTTTCCAAAAAAATAACACATACAATACCTCAGGCCTTCATCAGAAATTCCTATAATTATTTCCATTATTTCAGATATTTTTCGAAAAGCCTTTAGTCCTCTAGGATTTTGTCCGGTGATTCTCCAATCAGTTTTTCTACAAACATCCTTCAAGACTCTCGTTTAAAACATGTTATAATACTCAGCTAGAAACTTCTCCAGATGATTCCAAATTCTCAAGAATTTCTACAACATTGTTCTTTAGATTTTTGTTTAAAGATTTCAACAGCAAATTTCTCTGAGGATACCTTCAGGAATTACTCCAGAGATTGCTCCTAAGATTTCTTCGGAAATTCCTCCATTAATTCTAAAAGATTTCTCAAGGAAGTTTTCGCAACTTTTTTCTCGAACATTCTTCCAGGAGTTTTCTTCGTGGAAATTTGAATGAAATTTTCCAGTATGCTGAGAAATTGTTGAGAAAAATTCGTGACGTATTCCTAAAGCAAATTTTAGGGTACCTTCTGTTACAGTTACTTATGTAATTTCTTAGGTCACCTTTGATGGAAAAGGTTTTTAGAAAGTCACTCTTGAAGAACTATTAGAAGATTTCCAAGATTATTGCTTAATTATAGCTAAGATAATTGAAAAATATAAAAGAAAAAATCAAATCTCGCAGGATATTGTGAAGAAACTCCTGGAAAAACAGGACGAAATTCCTAAAAATAAAATGTGAAGGAATTATTGTTACTACAATCGTAGGATCTCATGAAAAAATGTTGGAGTGTTAACTGGTGTGGAACCTTAAATGAACTTTTTAATATTCCATGGGGATTTTTTGAGAATTCATTCAAAACGTTTGGATGAACTCCAAAATTCCTTGGAAAAAACGCTGGAGAAATTTCTAGAAAAAAATCTAAAGAAACCTAATAATGGAAACAGGTCGAATATAAGGAATTATTTGTAATGTTCTTAATAGATTCATTCGAATAACCCCTCGAAGAACTTTGGAGCTATTCTTTGGAATAACCGTAGATGAAATGGCGTGGAAATTCTTGTCGGGTTTTCTTGGAAGAAATTCTGTGGGAAACTTTGGATATCTCTTAGATTAGAAACAACTGTAGAATTCGGTTGAAAAGTTAGTGAAAAAGTATCTGGAAGAATTCCTAGGATAGACTTTGTTCACAGGGAATACCCTGAGAAAATTACTAGAGGTAGTAACGTTGAAATGCTCAATCCTGAAGCAATTTCTGGAGAAATTCTTGTAAGCATCCTACGAAAAATTGCTGAAGAAATTGGTAGAGGAATGATGAAATCTCTGGAGCAACCACAAGGATAATTCCTTAAACTGTTCTCGAGAAATATGAGAAGAAATTTTGTATCTTAATTATCTGCAAGCAAGATAATGGAAAAAAGAGACTTTAGAGACTATTTTGGTTAAAATAGAGACTTCAGACCCCTTTTATCAAAAATAAAGCCTTGACTAAAAATGGTATCTAAAATAAACCTGCTACCAGCCCTTGATATGTTAATCTTTCACTAAATAAATAAATAAATAAATAAAGAGACATTAAAAACATCAATCATGTTTTGGTAAGCTGATAAAAATTCATACTTAAAAGGATCTTCATTGAATAGCTCATATAGTGCTCATGAGAGCGGCGCAGCCGAACTTTTTTTTCGAATTAAGATAGTTTTCTGGCAAATAATGGTAGCTCTGGATTATGACGCAAAAATCCATTGTCGTTAACATATTCTATCATGAATTACTGCCTCAAAGTAATTTCCCTGATTGTGATCAAAATTCCCTGAGAATTCCAGGTTTTCCAGGTTTTTCCAGGTAGTAGACATCCTGTGAAAGCGTAAGAAATAAGGGTGAAGCAAATTGCGACGATTCCAGCACTCCGAAGACTCTCCTGAATTCGCCCTGAGAAACAAAAAAGCCGTTAGGGCCCACCCTAAAGGATGCCGTTGACTCTAGACCAGTAACCTTGGACTTCTGAAACCGAGCGACGGGTTCTGGAGTTAAGAAGAGGTCTTATACCAATGTTATCTGACAGTAAAACGAGTTACCTCTCATAGGCATCAGGGAGAGTTGTTAGCAGCAAAATCCAAAAGATATGTTTTATCAACGTTTATGCTTGCTTATAATCCCTTAGAGTACAATGAAACCTCCATGAGTCGATATTGAAGAGACCATCGTGTAACATAAATATTAAGTCATGGAACACAAATCCTTTGGAAAAATACGTCGAGGGACCATCATAGCTCGAGCTTGATCTGCCGCCTGTGGTTGCTACTCCAATATCGCCAGATCAGCTGCACTTACACAAGCAACCAACCAGATGGCTGTCAGCAAAGCAGTTTTGCACTGACACTTATACCCTCAGTGTATAAGTGCTGTCAATCTTCTATTTTTAGGCAACGCCTGCCACGTCAGATTGCAGAACAATGAGGAGAAAAGGGTAAAATTGGTGATGCATTAGAACTTGCCCACACAGTAGACTGGATATACAACTGTATCTACGCCAGTTCATGCGGGAAGGTGAAGGGGTGGCATATTTATGGCAGAGAGGCTTGCTGTTTGATTAGCAGACTGCCTATGTATCAGGCGTAAGAAAAGGCGTGCTATAGTGATGAAAAAATGGAAGCGTAGGGAAGCGGTTTTTTGTCCGTCACTGGTTCTAGCAAATGATGTGATGATCTGTGATAGATTCAACTGTGATAGTTCAACTGTGATAGATTAAGAGTGGAAGATAGAAGCAAGTGAAAGATACAACTACAAAGTACAAGGGGCCTGGCATTGAACCCATGACCTTCTGCTCATGAATCAGAAGCGGTAGCCATTACACCACCAATCCCGTCTTTGCGTCGAGGGACCCTCATAGTAATCATAAAATTTTATTTCAAGTATGGTACAATGAATCGATATCGAGTCATGGATCATCGACTAATGGGAGATATACTTTTTTTAACAGCGTTTCCTACACCTGAATGCACGGAACAGGCCAGTTAGTGACTGATCTGATAATGTAAAAATAAACACTATTCCTAAAATTACATGCCAGATAAAAGAATCAAAACCAGAACAAAAGGAGTCTAAAAAAGAATTGAGAAATAGAAAATTTCGCAGAGCGTCATAGTAAAAATTATTATGGAGATTCCTCATATCATAACGCCAGGTATATTCTAATGTTTACCCCAGAACCATCAAAAAATTCTTCAAGACATACATCCAAAATTTCCACCAAACTATTCGTTCAGGGTTTCTTTACGATATCAACCAGAAATTTATCCAGAGATGACACCGGGGCTTCCTTCTGAGATTATTTTGGAGGCATTTCTTCGTAAGGAACTTCTCAAGATGTTTTTCCAGGGATTACTGGTTAGTAGAATTATTATAAATAAATGAAAACCTGAATTTAGTACTATACCATTTAAGGTGAAACATCTCGGAATCCAAAGATGGCCGTCACAATGGTCGACTTGAGTCCCTACTCACGTGTTCAAAGGCACTAAACTGGAGAAATGCTAGGCAAATGTTCCTGATTTAATTTTAAATTTTCTGGCACAAACTCAAACTAAAAAATGCACCGTTTGTTAGATGCTTCCTTTGCGAGATAGTGACTTTGAAATTTTAGTACAATCTTAGAAATTTCACCCTAATTCCACTATAATTTGTATCATTTGACAGATACGCGTATTTCAACCTCTACTGTATTCATTGTCCTGTACTAGACACAGCTTGTCGGGACAATCGGAGGAATCTGGGGTAGTTGCTATACTGCCCATAATCGCATAACAGTCCCATTGAACATGGGACTCTCATGCGAATATGGGCAGTGTAACATTTTCTAGAAGAAATTCTAGATTTTTTTTTTGAAGAATCGATTCAATCGACTTGGAAGATTTAGCTGGAAATCCATAGAGAAATTCGTGGAGGTATTTAATATAAAATTCCAGGACGAATGGAGGAGATTCTGGATGATTTCTTGGAGGAACCTCTTGGAAGGAACCTTGGAGGAATTACTAGAAGAATCGATGTAAAAATTTGTGGAGTATTTCTCAAAAGAATCTCTGGAGGAATTTCTTAAGTAATTCCTGTTAAATAATTATTCAATGGAAAAATCGGAATGGGAGCTCCAGGAGGAATTATTGTAGGATTTACTGGAAAAATAACTACATACTTAGCAAAATCATTAAAATTTACTTCAAATGTGCCCGACATATTGCAGCAAGTGGAATGGCGTAAATTTAAATCACAAATGACGTAATTTTCCATCACATTGAACCAGGTATTACATTTTATCTCATCATTCGATCATCTGAGCAAGTTCAGTTTAGTCACATTGAACGTAACTTTACAAGAATGACGTATTTTTAAGTTCAAATACCATAAAATTTACATCATTTCATTTAGGGGGAGATCCCTCAGTGCCGGACAGCACCCAATACCGGACAAAGTCGAAACATTGAGAAATCATGGTCCAATCAAGAAGGTGTATTAGTAGAAAAGAAAGCTATTATGGAGACTAATGTTTGCGTAGAATAACACATCCTTGAAATATGCATGCCTTTTTAAAAAAGTAAAAAAGTTTGAAAATCTTTAAAAAATTGACGTATCTCCTTAATTTCGAGCCTATTTAGTAATTATTTTGAATAAGAAAAAATACTTTGGATCACGCAAGCATGATCGAACATAATCCTAATTTGATAGTATGAATGTATTTTGTACCATAATCGAACTAAATATGGACAAATTACAATTTTCGTTAAGCACCTCCTGTCCCTCAGTTTCGGACAGCTTGATTTGTTATATGATATCTTTGTAATTATTGCGTCAGTGTCTCAAAATACTTTCATTTTTCATGGGTTCCGTCTATCATGGTATCGAACATGCAATAAAATTAGTAAGAATTAACATTCAGAACAACATCGTAAAATGTGCTATTTTTCATCATATATGGAAGATGTTTTTGATAGGCATCTTGCAAACTAAGAAAAACTCAAATTATTCTTGTAAATGATGCAAATGCATTGAATTGGTAATTATAAACTATTCCTATAGTGTACACATTCAATGATGTTCAAATTTTCAGATTTTGAGGCATTTCTAGATCGTGTCCGGTATTGGGTGCCACCTTTCAAGATCGATCAATTTGGTACTAATATACATCATCAAAATGTAATGTCAAAATTCATGTTTATATTTTCAAATTTATTTTTGTACACTATAAAAATGATAATATTTATCATAAATGGGTAACACGAGCCCATAAAATCAATATTTTTCGAACTATGAATTTAGTGGCTTAAGTGTCCGGTACTGGGGGATCTCCCCCTATTTCATCAAGATAAGCTTATCATGAAATTTACGTCATATGTAATATTAGTTTTTTCTTAGAATAAATCATTGAAATTTACGTCATGTGTGCCCGACATTGATAAACATGAATTGAATATTGTTCGGATCCCAAAAATGTTCAGTTACATTGGATGTAATTTTACAAGCATAAACAAATTTACGTCATTTCATGTTTACATCGAACTAAGCTTATCGTGAAATTTACGTCATATGTAATATTAATTTTTTCACAGGTTATGGAAAAAAAAATCATGAAGAATCGATGGAAGAGTCTCTGTATGTAATTTTTGGCGATTTCCTGCAGGAATTTTAAAATCCTAGGAGGAATTATTATAAGCATCCATTGATGGATAGTCTTAAGAAATTGCTGGATAATTTTACAAAGAATCTAAAATAGAAATCTCTAGTTAAATCACTAGAGGAGTTACTGAAGCTTGAGGAATCTGTGAAGACAAACCTGTGAAAAAGTCGCGTGAGAATGTCAAGAGACAGTAGAATTTAAACCAGGAAATTCAATCTTGTTGCTCAAGGGAATCCATGAATTTCCATTGAATTCTGTCATTCAAAAAGTTGGTCTTTAAAATATGGAAGTTCCCGTTGGATATTTTAATGATTATTAGGAAATTATGGAGTATTGGGACAAATTGAAATCTATTTAAGTTAGACTCTAGCGTTTTGCAAACCATGAATATCTCTTTTGAATGAAACAAAGTAATTTAATGGCTCGAAAGTTGCTTCGAATGTTTAGAAATTCATTCGCTTCGCGAAAATTCTCTGATTATATTTATAAATCAAAGTTTAGTTAAATCCATGTCATCTTCAAATTTCATTTGCATAAAAATTTAAGAACGTGTCTAATAGGCCGTCCCTTATTTTAAAGTGCTCGTTTTGGTAAGAAAACAATCAGGCAAAAATTTGAAATCCGTACGTGGACGCTAAGTGGTCCCCCAACGACCTTAAATGTGTTAGGTGTAGACTGTAGATGCCCAAATCGAGCTCGCTGATCTATTGTACGCAACATGAGTACGAAAAGCTACTAGTAACAAATTGATTATCAGCACAGAATTCTAACAAGGGAAGGTCACGATGGTGTTACACGGGGTTTTCAACCGGACTATTTTTGTTATATTCTACATGTTGAAATATGAAAAACCCCAAAGCCTTTCGGGTGATGGAACAGTGGTGTAGCCAGGAGGGGCTCTGAAAGGGGCAATTTTGTACGTATATTATATTATTAGGCTAATTGGAAATTTGACAGAAATATTTTTTCAATATCTATTGTGATGGTAGAGAACAGAATTGACATTTATTTATGTTTAAAATGTATTTTCCATGCCATAGGCGCAATCGGGATGGGTTTAGTATTGGTATACTATTCTAATAAAACCAAATTTGTTTTGGTGTCCATATTCCATGATGGTTACGCCAATGGCATGGAAAATACATTTTAAACATACTTTAATGTCTATTCTGTTCTCTACCATCACAATAGATACTAAAAAAATATTTTTGTCAAATTTCCAATAGTATAATATACGTACAAAATTGCCCCTTTCAGAGCCCCTCCTGGCTACACCACTGGTCCATCACCCGAAAGGCTTTTGGGTTTTTCATATTTCGACATGTAGAATCTAACAAAAATAGTCCGGTTGAAAACCCCGTGTAACACCATCGTGACCTTCCCTTGTAAGTAAAATGATATTTTATACTGTGGACATCTTCATAACACTGCACGCTGACATAAAAATCAGAACTACAACGGGATCGTTCATTTTTTTTTTCGTAACTCAACAGGGGGAAGGCCCCCTTCCGTAGTGTTACGGTCCATAGCTTCAGGGCCGTTGGGGGACCACTTAGCGTCCACGTACGGACTTCAAATTTTTACCTGATTTTTTTCTTGCCAAAAAGACGAGCTTATAACATTTCGCATTTTCGAAAAATAAGGGACGGTCTATTGTCTAAGTCTAGTAAGGGATTTCAGGGGCCTCAGACATATGCCATCACGTGCTTATTTGGATTCTGACTTCGTTGGTATGCCAATACTTTCTGGATAATTTTGTAGAGGTCTTGATGCTCAAGAGTCTTGAAGGACCAAAATAATTTATCTCCGTGTTCATATAAAAGAGTTATTCATGGCATTCTCATTGGATGAGCTGAGGACCATTGACCAAAATAAATATGATCTCGGAATAGGTTCCTAAAGCCCTGTCCCAATTTTAGTGCCAAACATTTAAGTTTAGGCCAAAAACACATGTTTACTCAGTTTTTTAATGTTTTTCATTTGTTTAAGTACAAACAAAATAGTTATTTTTATGTTTTTATAGATTTTGTCACACCCCTTGGTTTAAACTCAAATTTTGGGTGTATTTTGTTTTCCGTGGCCCTTCCAAAACGTCAGATAGGAACAACCCCAGTGTTAAAACTAAAACCCCTGTGGTATTTTTATCGACAAAGCGAACGTCAAACATGATCTCAAGTGTCAAGTTTTAATATGATATATCAAATAACGGAGCGGGAAAAATTGCTAAAGTAGTTGCAGTAACATGCTCTTTCGTATTATGAAATGAAAACAAGATTTCATTGAACATTTTAGGACCCTATTAGCAACTTAGGTTATATTTTTGAGGTCTTCTTTGAAAATGCGTCCTTGGACCCAACTATTTTTCGTTTCAGGTAGAAAAAAACTTTTTTGCGATTCCGTTGCAAATTAATGAACTTTTAAATGACAACTTGCACTACATTATGGCCTGTTTTTCCTACCAAAAAAAAAACAATGCTGAAAAGTGCTACTTTTCAGCACTGTTTTCGGTGCTAGCATTTGAGTCACAATAAGCCTAAAAGTGCTGCAATGCTCAGTATTGTAACGATTTCCGTAATTCAGTAGCGTTTCAGACATTTTTTTTTAATTTATCGGTCATATTGAGTCTTACAAACATATGAAAACTTATCTTGAATAGTCCCTTGCATTGTTCTAAAATACTTGATGACAAACATCAATAATTCATAGTCGACAATGCACCAATTTCAGTTTTTGTTTGTGATCTCGCTCTCGAATCAGTGCCATTCGAACTCTAATCGCAAACACCAAATGCTAATTACCATCCGTCGCCACGAGCGAGCAGAAAAATAGAAAAACGGAAACTTATCAGTAATCCAATCCGGATGACGGCGCTGGCTGCCAGTCGTTTCCAGCTGCGCGCATCCAATGGAATGCCAGTCGAATCGCTTGTCCTGTTGTTTACAGAGCATAGCTAACTACTGATAGCTGATAAATATGCCACCCGGGGTGCTGCTGCCCTGCCCTGGCATTGACGGTCGATACCCAACTAAATTGCGCTGGTGTCGACATTAACGAATTGGTTTCGGTTCGACCTGTACCTAGTTCGTTTAGGCTAATGCCTAGCCCTGGGTAAGCTGCTGATTTTGAGCGTCTTTTTTTTCAGTCATCTACGACTTTCCCGGGCGAGGAACAAAGAGCGTGATCGTGAAATCGTTGATAATCTTGACCATGGTTTTGACCGTCGCCAGAGATTTGCATCCCCGCGCAGCAAATGACTCATTTCGTCTGAGAGCGGCGCAGTTCCCGGGACCGATTCGGACCCCGCTGGCTGGTTGCCACAGTTTACCACTCCGGCATTGTGTGCTCTGACATACTTTTCACATCCGATTCCACGAGGGGAAGTTAGCTGGTACCGTTGGAAATTGCCCAAATTTAGAGGTGGAGGGAGGGGGCACACCTTGCCACCTCCCATCCAGTAGGTTCACAATCGCCTGGGAGCTGATAGCACGCTCGGTTCGTTTGATTGATTGCATCTCGATCGACAGCGGTCGCCTCTGTCTACAATTTCTTCACGGTAGATTTTATCTAATTACGCCCCTACCGTTTTTTCGTACGACTCCTCGCCTCGAAGAGGGTCGACTGATGGGGCGCATATAAACTGCTATCGACAGCTTACGATGTGCACAGTTTTTGTGGCTCATCCAAGTGGACAACTTGGATGTAGAAGCATGGGCCGAACGGAAAAGTCGTGACCAACTAGATAGTAACGAAGTGTACCTACGCTTTCTGGTGGTGGGCTCTAGCAATTTCGACTAATCCCGTCGACAAGTTCAGAGAATGTGATTGTAGGCTTACCTGAAAATAGATAGGAGAAGGAAAACAAATCTTTAGGTGGGGAAAATGTGTACAAGTTGATTGACATTATCATTAGGAGGAGCTTCTGTGATGCAGATAAGCTTAGATTAGGGTGGATCTCTTTGGGAGAAAGAAAACTCGTATTTATTTCAGTTCTAGATATACGAAAACCAAAAAAAATGGAAAAAAGAAGCTATGAATACAGATATCATCATAGCTTTGTTATCCCAGAGCTGGGAGCGATTTAGTGCCTGAAAAAAAAAGAAACTATACAGTATTGAACAATACATTTGCAACTTTTTTGATTTTCCATTTAAAATGCAACACTTTAGATGGTTAGATGAGTGATTTATGGACTGATTTCAATGTTCTTTTCCTTCACGAACTCAAAAGCGACAACGTTTAACTAAAGTGAAATTTCCGACAAATTTTCATAATTGAAATAATTAAAAAAAAATGAAGTAAAAAGCTTCAAAGTTGTACATTTGGACGAGATGAACAAGTTTGCTAATGACATTTTTTAAATAGATACATCACATATATGTGCAGAAAATTACTTTAGTCAAATCGTTATTACTTTTGACCTCGTGGATGGAAAAATTCCTCAAAAATAGGGTGGCCGTGTCAATAGTGGATTACCTAAGCAAACCTCTATTATAAGGCAAAATATAAAAAAGAGTGATAAAACTATGTTTTGAGCATAAAATCGCTTGAGCTACTATTGGTACACGTAGTTGCGCTAGTGCTCCAGTAGTTGCCGATTGGTAATTATGCAAGGAATTTCAAACATAAAGATCATCTCTGGCACTTTCATTCATTTTTATACATCCATTTAAAAAATTGCTTCTATCAGTTGATCCACTTATGAAACACGACGGCAACTACTGGTGCAAGGGAGCTAATTTTTTACGAAAACTTATTTTTTTTATATAACTCGTTGACTATATAAAGAGTAGTGTGTGGTTTTGCGATTCATCGCATACTTCTGCAGGGTTAAGCGACGAAATCAGGGCCAATCGTGTTCGGTTCGTGTTGTACGAATGCGAAAAGATATTCATATTCAGCCGAGGATTGATTGCCAACTGGTGAGCTCGTTTCATGCTTATAATAACACAATTTTATCTTAGCAACGTTACGTTTATGTAATTTTCAAACAAACTATGGATGGTTCGTCACTAAAAGTTTCGACATAAACCCTTATTCCTGTTTCATATAGTTTTAATATACACAAACTTGTCTTTTTTCGTCATTGCTAATAAATAACCTTTGAGGTCCGACAGATTTGGCTCACGTTTTCGCGCATGTTTTCGTCGCCGGAATTTTTTTTTCCTGTTTTCAAGCGTCTTGCTGGGTAGTGCTTCGTGAAGCCCAAGCAGGACAGTTCGGTTTTGCGTCGTCCGATAAATTTGCTGGGTAGTGCTTCGTGAAGCCCAAGCAGGACGGTTCGGTTTTGCGTCGTCCGACAGATTTGGCTCACGTTTTCGCGCATGTTTTCGTCGCCGGAATTTTTTTTTCCTGTTTTCAAGCGTCTTGCTGGGTAGTGCTTCGTGAAGCCCAAGCAGGACAGTTCGGTTTTGCGTCGTCCGATAAATTTGCTGGGTAGTGCTTCGTGAAGCCCAAGCAGGACGGTTCGGTTTTGCGTCGTCCGATAAATTTGGCTCACGGTATCGCGCATGTTTTCGTCGCCGGAATTTTTTTTTCCTGTTTTCAAGCGTCTTGCTGGGTAGTGCTTCGTGAAGCCCAAGCAGGACAGTTCGGTTTTGCGTCGTCCGATAGATTTGGCTCACGGTTTCGCGCGTGTTTTCGGCTCCTAAGATTTTTTTTCTGTTTTGGAGCGTCTTGCTGGGTAGGTATTTGGAAGGCACAAGCAAGACGGTTTGTTTTCGGGACGCCAAGAAGTTTTGCTGTCAGTATCAGTTTTGTGTTCAGTCGAGGATGGATTACCAACTGGTGAGTTCGTTTCATTCTTGTGATAACACATATTTTCTTGAAAGCGTAACCTTTAAGTAATTTTAAAACAAACTTTGTATGGTTCGTCACTATAAGTGTCGGCATTATGTTTTTTTCTTATACAATTTCAATATACATAAATATATTTGCCTCTTTTATACATTATTAAAAATTATCTTTTGAATTGTTCGACATTGTGAATGTTGACGTATTTTTTAAAACTTGTACCATATCGAGACAAAATGTACAGTAATACTCAAATGTAGCTTTCAAAAAAAAATAAGTATAGTTCGTCCCAACAAGTGTCGGCATTATTCCTGTTTCATATAATTTAAAATATATACATATAATTTTCAGTTTTCGTCATTAATAAAAACATCTTTTGAATAGAGTAGTGTTTGATCCTTCGACCTTGACACTTGCTCCTACTGGGGCGGGTGATGAGGGCAAGATCAAACATGTCGCGCGTCGGTAGCGAAGCGGTGAAAAAGTGATCGGTTCGTTAGTAGTGTTTGATCCTTCGACCTTGACGCTTGCTACTGCGGGGGCGGGCGATGGGGGCAGGATCAAACTTGTCGCGCGTCGTTCGCTCAGAGAAATGAAAAAGCGCCGCGGATCGCTAGTAGGGTTTGATCTATTGATCGCGTCGCTTGCTCTTGCGTGGGCGAGTGACGAACACTTGTTCGGCGTTTAATGCGATTATCGAATTATTTCGCGAATCCGGTTAGGCGTGATTATATCATGGCTCGCATCACCAAACATTGGTGACTCCCAGATCTTTACCTTATCCCACTAACCCAATATCCTCTCCATGACAACCGTGGAGATGCAGAGGTGATCTCGGTCTCTAGTAACAACGGTAGTCACACTAACATTCCTTCCCTTCCCCGATGACCGTAAGGACGTGGCCGGCGCCGTTATTGATTTTTAAATTTGAGCTCTCGATTTGTGCACATTGAAGAATGGTAAGC